>NC_056001.1:95256436-95584255 GCF_018446385.1 Zingiber officinale
TAAACTAAGCATGCATAACAATTAATTAAATCAAACTAAACATTATTTGGGCACCCAGTATAAGTTTCGCTGGGAATGTTCCGTGGGGTCGGGCTGGTCACCCAAGGACTAGCTGAGTTTATCATTTTTTTATCTACTGGATTATCAAGATAAATTTTAGGAATAATATTTTGAGTCACTTTTCTAATTTAGCTCTTGTGATATTTACAATACTAGTTTAGTCCTATATTATTTCTAAGGTTTGAATCATAGTAAACATTCGAGCATCCATAATCTTTTTTTATTTTTTCTATTTGAGTTTTCAATTTTTCATTTTCAACCATCATTTTATTGAAATCTTCTAATAACCATGATTTTGCTAAGGCAACTCTTAATTCTAAATTCTCCTTTTTAATTTGATATTCTTAGTTTTAAGATTACATAAGGATTTAGATATTAACTTAATACCTTCGTATAATTGGTGAGGAGGTAGAAGATATACCTCACTTACAGTGTCAGATTTGAAGTTGGATGATTTCCCTTCGTTGCTACTTTCTTCTGAAGTAGCTCCCCCTTCATCGATGTTTTCCTTTTGATAGTTGGTTGTAAGTATGATTCCAGTGTGGGCCTCGATTTTAGATTCGGATGATGATGATTTGTCCCACGTCGCCTTAAGATTCTTGTGCTTTGTTCATCTTGGCCCTTTTTCCCTTTTCTTTAACTTTGGGTAGTTATTCTTTATATGCCCTTTTCCTTGACAGTTGTAATATCACACTTTTCTTCTTTCAGGGAGAAACTTTTGGCCTGTATCTTATTAAATTTGTTAGTCTTAAAAAATTTATTTAACTTTCTTACCAGATATGCTTGCTTGTCTTTGTCGAGGGAAGACTCTAATTCTAGTTCATTTTTCTTGGCTTGTAGTGCTAGACTTGGTTCCCTTTCTTTTCTTATATGTACACATCGAGATTCATATAATTCAAATGTAGAAAAAAGATTTTATCTTGTATTTACCTCTAAGTCCTTTGAGATATATTAGGAATCGACAATTGATGTCCACTTAGTGTTCTTGAAAAGATATTGAGTGCATATCAGAGAGAGTCCCAATTCATTACCGTTTCTCCGAGGTTTGTCATACCGATGATCAGCTCCTTGATTCTTGTGTGTACATGAGCTACCGTTTCTTCTTTTTCCTTCTGTAGGTTCGACAGTAAATTATGGAATAGGTCTCATTTCGCTAGCTTTACCTCTGAGGTTCCTTCATGTAACTCAAGAAATTTCTCCCAGAGTTCTTGGATTGATTCGTAGGCTCTGACTTGATGGACTTCTTGGGGGTGGAAGTAGGCTCAGCAAGTGGAATTCGGCTTGTCCATTTGCCACGAAGATGGCTTGTTCCTTTTTGGTTCATAAATATTCTTCTTTTTCAGCTCTATGCTTATTTTTAGGTGCTACAAAATCATATTTAATTATTAATAATAAATTAGAATCTATTTTAAAACATACCTCAATTTTTTTCATGTAGTGAACTCTCCCTTGAATTTTGGCAGGTAGATACTTGATCTGACCATTGTCTCGTTGCTTCAGTTGACGATCAGTTCTTCTATGATGGTTGAGCTTTGATACCACTTGTAGGACCCAGTAGGCCAGCTAGAGGGGTGAATAGCCAGCAATTAGAGTAAGCCAAAATCTCTTGCTAGGAATTTGGTAAGGATAGATAATTAATTAAGCAAAAACAATTAACATTAAAAGAATAACAACTTTAAAAAGAATAAGCAAGAAGGCGCAATTTACTTGGTTACAACCTACCTAATTGTTAATTCAAGGTAGATGAAAGTGCACTAAAATTCTCTTTCGTTGAAGGCGAAGAAGCCACTCTTTGAAAGCTTAGAAATTATCTAAGAGTTTAATACAGAAGTTGTTGTTCAAGTTGTGTTTAATTCCTAACATCAGGGGGATTTTTACAACCTCTTGGGATGAACTAGCCGATGGTTTTCATCGGTCATAGGCACCTCCAAGGAAGTCCAAGGTGCCTCCAAGAAGATAAACATTATCCTTCAGAGATAAAGCTTTATCTTTTTCCAATGACTATTGAAGACGCCGCTAACAAGCTTGAGGGCACCTTCTATATCCTTGAAGGTGCCTTCCATGATCAGATGTTGAAGGTGTCTTCCATATCTCCTTGAAGGCTCCTCGAGCAGCTGTTGGCAGATTATAAAGTCAAACTTAGAGTTGACTTTTCTTCATGTGGGTGATACTTCGGCTATCCAGAGTTGAGCTCACTTGAACCCAATGCTGACCTTCCCCTCGAGCAGGTTTCCTCCTGGTTTCTTGTATTAGATTTCGAGGGATGTCCTAAGACAATCACCTTACGGTTTTTACTAAATATAAATTCATTATTTGAGTGTATATTATATGTTTTATTATCTTAAACTCATTTACTGAATGTTCACAATACAATTCATGTCATGAGAAAAATTATGATTGGATCACAACTAGTGATTATCTCTATATGTGCAATTATGAACGTATTGGAATTTTCCTAGTCGTCGAATTGATACATTCAGACACCATCAATTCTGTAAGACTAGTACGGGTTATACTCCTTGGTTCACCAAGCAACTATTTTCTCATTGGCTGGAGACATTGGAATGTCGAGAGTTAAACATGGATGCTAGTTATGGTAACTAGTTCATTGGAAGTGATCTTCTATAAAACTTCATATGATTCTCTACATATATATAGATATGTTTGTGAAACTCTTACTGTAGCTCAAGTGCAAGTTTCCTTTGACTTGATGTATACAAGTCACCTTGGTCATGGAGGCTTATATTTTGACATCTTAAGCAAGCATCTCCTTGGAGATGTGGACTTGGGATGATTGGGTATAAGTCAAAGTGCCCGAAGGTGTTTGGATAGCTCACAGAGGATTCACCATTCTTTGAGAGGAGATGTATACCCTATGACCACTCGTTAGGATTGTTACTTAAAGTCTTTGGCCAAAGCATCACATGTTAAGAGTATGAGACTTTTAGACATATGTCATAGTAATTTGAATCCACAAAATGAGGAAGTATTACTTGGGCTAGGTGTGACGTAGTCAGTCTAGTGGGGACAAACACATAGACCATGTTATAAACCAAGTGGGTATAAGACAAGTGAAAGGAACAAGGTGTTGGATCGTAGAGTTCGCTAAAGGGGGGGGGTGAATAGCGATAAAAAAAATCGTAACAAAGTCAAGTCGAGTACGCAGCAGAAATACGAAAGACACTATGCTAACACAAACCAATTTTACTTGGTTCAGAGTCTTCGTCAACTCCTACTCCAAGGCTCGCACTCGTCGAATGCTTTCGTTGGACAATTCACTAGCAGTTCGTAAAAAGAATTACAAAGATAAGTACAAGAACTCTTAAAAGAAATACCGACAATAATTGAAAAGAACTTGAGCCGCAAGTTGTCGGTGAAGCTTCGCAGGAGCAGAGCGTAATAGAGTAGTCATGAAAATAAGTTGTTATCAGTAACTCTAGAGGAAGGCTACTTTTATAGGAGTGCTCCGGGCACCCGGATCCCTTCCAAGCGCCAGGACTGTGATGTCAGCCCGGCCAATCAGTGTGCTCCACGTTTGCGATGAGATATACTTTTGCCTTCCGGGTGCCCGGACCCGTTTCGGGCGCTTGGACCAACTCCGGGTGCTTGGATCCCTTCTGGTGCCTGAACCATCATTTTCCAGAAACTCATTTTCCTGCAATAAAATGTTAGTTCGAGGCACAATAAAATTTATACTACTCTGCAAAACAAAGTGTTAGTACAATTATATTCAAATAGAGTAGTAATTAGATTCTGTATCACCGAGACTAGAATCTAGTCACGATCTCAACTTAGATTCTCGAAATGGTTCTAAGTTGGATCGACGCCTAGGTTCCCTAACTGGGAACACATCCTCACTAAGTCACTCCCCTCCAGTGATTTACCTTAACTTACTTGCTAGACATCCGATCAGTCCGTCGATCTGTCTGGACTTCGTGCCAACTATTCGGTCAACCCATCGACCTAGCTGGACTTCGTGCCAAACATCTGGTCAGCCTGTTGACCTATTAGACTTTGTGCTAGCTATCTGGTTAGCCTATCGACCTAGCTGGACTTCGGGCCAACTATCCGATCGGTCCGTCGACCTAGCTGGGCTTCACACTAGCTATCCGGTCGGCCCGTTAACCTAGTTGGATTTCTCTTGCACACTTAGTAAAAGTGTTAGATCACAACAAAACTAACTTAACCTACTTTGTCATTCATCAAAATCTGAGTTAGACCATTAGTGCTAAACGCACCAACACAAGGCACAACTCACTATAGCTATTGAAGGGTTAGAATTAGTTCTAAGATCAACTATAATTTTCTGGCTAATTAGGGATCATGATGTATTACTAGGTGCCACTCATGATCATTCTATAATTAAGTAGTTAATTATAGACGACCAACAAGGCATGATGTATTACTAGGTGCCACTCATGACATGTTATATCCTTGTATGCGTGTGATGTAATAATTAGGAATTATTATTATTTTATTTACTGCTGCGCATGTTTACGAAACGTGTTCTAGTACGCACCCGCATCGGGCATATCCCAACAGTGGTATCAGAGCCTGATCATGCTTCGACATAATCGTAAAATTATTTTACGGTTCATAATTTGTGTTGTAATTAATTTTAATTTTTTTCTGAAATTATTAAGTCTTTTTCTATTTTTGGAAGTTTCCTAAATTGTTAGTAAATTTTATTATTAAAAAATTTCTAATATAATTTTATAATATTAAATTTATAAATATTCTATTAATTTAAAAATTATCATTTTTGAAATTTTAAGAAATATTCTATTTTTAGCAAATTTTCTAATTTGTTAGGTAATACCAAATATGGAAAGATTTTAAAATTATAAAAAAATCCATATATGAGATATTCTAAATTAAATTATAGAATTAATCTTTTCTGGAATTTTTAGATTTATTAAAATATTCCATTTTTAGAAAGTTTCCTAAATTATTAGGAAATATCAAATTTGGAAAGATTTGAAAAATCATTAAAAATCCAGATTTGAGATATTTTAAATTAAATTATAGAATTAATATTTTCTGGAATTTTTAAATTTATTAAAATATTTTATTTGTAGAAAATTTCCTAAATTGTTAGGAAATACCAAATTTAAAAAGATTTAGAAAATCATAAAAAAAATTAGATTTAAATTATTTTGTAATAAATTAAGAAATATTAATTATTTATTTCCTAAATTGTTATAAAATTAATTTTAAAATTTATTTCTAAAATAATTAAAGATTATTGATGGATAGAAAGATTCTAGATGAAATATGTTAATTAAATTTAGAAATTAGTTTCCTAATTTGATTAGATAAATCTTGATTTATTAAAATCATATTTATAACATATTTTTGTTTCTAAAATAGAATTATAACATATGTAAATTTATGCCATGTTCATACCATATTGTATGTCATATAGATGCATTAATTCTGACATGATTAGATTTTGTCATACGTGTGATGTGATTAGATCTTACCATATGTGTGATGTGTCATACTATGTCATGCGTGCGATATGCCATGTCGTTATTTATATCATGCGTGTGATGTGCCATGCCATCATTTATGTCATGCGTGTAATGTTATGTAGATAGAATATTTGCATGATGTAAATGAGACCAAATCCCTTACTCAATATTAAAACCTACACCTTCCATTAATATGATAAGAACCAGAGTTTAAGTTCTTGTTTGAGTTGTTAACCAAAGTCAGGCTCAAACTTGAAATTAAATATGTTCAAATTATAGAGATACAATCTCATGATTAGCGAATCAGTTTTAAACTTGAAGCGTTGATTTGTTGTGCCAAAACCATGATCAATGTGGATAGAGGTGAAGTTGAGTGATATGCATTTGATGTATACTTGTTAATGTGTTAACAACCCGATGTTTATGCGAAGATCAATCAGTTGCTAACATAATGTGATAGTTGCATATAAGTGATATGCAATTGGTAAACTTGTTACCTACCGCTATAACTAAGAATGATTTGTTGGCCAAAGTCAATATTATTCTTATCTGTAGTGGATATCAATCCACTTGGAGAAAACCAACCATCTCCCGAATTCAAAAATAAGGGTATTTGAATTTGATAAATAAGCGGGAATTTATATAAATTATTTACATAAATAATATCATGTCTCTCATACATTCTCATTTTTGTATTTCTAGGTTAATCATTTAATTATGACTTCTATTAATTTGCGCTCGATGTTGGACTCGAATAAACTGACTGGGCTGAACTTCTTGGACTAGTTTCAAAATTTGAGAATTATTCTCAAAGCTAAGAAATTAGCTTATGTCCTTGATCAGCCTCTTCTCACAAGTCTTGATGCTGATACAACTACGGACAAATTGTTGGCCCTTCAGAAACATAAGGATGATTCTATACTTACAAGTTGTATCATGCTAGCTGCTATGACTCCTGAACTATAGAAACAACATGAGCATTTGGATGCTTATGATATTGTCCATCATCTTCGTGAGCTATTTGATGAGCAAGCTAGATCCAAAAGATTCGAGGTCTCTAAGCTTCTCTTTTGCTCAAAGATCTAGGAGGGTTCTTCCGCAATACAATATGTACTAAAGATGAATGGCTATATAGAGCATTTAGCATCACTCAATTTTACAATGGATCATGAGTTAAGTATTGACTTAATTCTATATAGTTTACCGAAAAGTCATTCACAATTTGTGATGAACTATCAGATGAATAATTTGAAATCGACCATTCCCGAGATGATTAATATGCTTAAGATTGTAGAGCTTTCTATTAAAGGTGAACTGTAACGCCCCGCTTCTACTGACTAAGCTGTAAGGCCGGGGGTTACGTTTGCTAAACTATTCTGTGTCTATCACTGAAGTATAATGTGCGGAAAGCTGAACTAATTAAAAACTCTGCTAATTGCTATTAAAACTGGAATTTATGTTCAAAATATACTTTCATTGTTGTACATATGCTAAAGAAGGGAATCTAAACTTTCCATGCTATATCATACAATAGAACACCATTCTAAGCTATTTAATATATGGTTCTATCAAATTTAGCATATTTGGGCAATTACTAAGCATGTGAGTGGAACCATGAGTTTTGTATCAATACTCATACTAAAACTAAGCATTTATACAAACCAAACATGCCGCTAGCAGCACCCAAACATCCCATTTGATCAAGGAGCTGAAATCAGACGTTTCCAGCTGAAATTAGACTTCCCAATCGATTGAAGCTGAGACCCGATGGATTCAGAAAGGATTTCCGTGCGCAGAAGCACGTTGGATCGATTGAAGCTCTCACTTGGCTACCAGGATTCATAAACTCTAGTACTTAAGCTTGGAGGTCTAGAGTTCAAATCCTAGGGAAGGCAAAAATCCACTGGCCAGGGGTGGAAAGTCCTAGTGAGTAACGGCACGGCCAAAGGGTCGTTGGTCGACGACATGAGAGGTCGCCAAATGGGCCGACGACATAAGGGCCGCCAATTGGGCCGCCACAAGGGTCGCCCAAGAGGGAAAAAGGGCCGGGTCGTTACAATAAAAAGGCGTCTTTTTATTGTAACGACCCGACCCTTTGGCCTCTTGGGTGGCCCTTGCGGTGGCCCTTATGTCGTCGGCCCATTTGGTGACCTCTCATGTCATCGACCGTCGACCGTCAATCGTGCCGTTACTCACTAGGACTTTCCACCCCTGGCCAGTGGATTTTTGCCTCCCCCAGGATTCGAACTCTAGACATCCAGGCTTAAGTACTAAAGTTTATGAATCCTAGTAGCCAAGTGAGCGCCACTCACTTGGTTACCAGGATTCATAAACTCTAATACTTAAGCTTGGAGGTTTATAGTTCGAATCCTGGGGGAGGCAAAAATCCACTACCAGGGGTGGAAAGTCCTAGTGAGTAACGACACGGCCAAGGGTCGTCGGTCGACGACATTAGAGGTCGCCAAATGGACCGACGACATAAGGGGCCGCCGTAAGGGCCGCCCAAGAGGCCAAAGGGCCGGGTCGTTACAGCAACACTGTGTTGCGCTATCTACAACTGAGTCAGAATATGTAGCCATAGGAGAATGCGTTGCACAATTATTATGGATGATGTACACTTTTAAAGATTTTAACTTAAACCTTACAAATGTAAAAGTATTAATTTACAATATTAGTTCAATTAATTTAACAAAAAATCCAGTGCATCATTCAAGAACCAATCACATTGAAATTAGACATCACTTTATCAGGGATCATGTCACTAAAGGAGACATTGAACTCAAGTACAGTGAGTCAAAATCTAATTTAGCTAATATATTCACTAAACCCCTCCCTGAAAGTGAATTTAGCAATCTACGTAGAAAACTAGGGATGTGCCTAATAGATTAGGAATTTTAAAATTATTTTCAAAAATAAGCATTTTCAAATTCTAAGGTAAAATGATTTTATGATTTCAAAACCTCCTATTTTTTTAGAATTTCTAAAAAGGTTTTAGCCTTAGACTAGAATATTTCCTTAGAAACCATGCTCCCCTAGGGCTAGTACTTGAGCATCTCATCAACACCCTAGGATTCCCTTGTTTGTGATTGCCAAACATAGAAAGGGGTGAGATGCATAGACAGATTGCCTGGACTTAAGATGCTTATTTCAGTGCATCGACATAAGTCTGGGCGTTAAATAACAAACAGATATTAATCAAATTAAGTCATTCAGTGTAGTCAAACACTAACTAATACTTAGACTTAACTTGACTAACCAAGTGAAAGCTGATATCCTCTAAATAGTCAGTAAGTAACTAACTGGTTAAACAGATTTTGTATATCAGGTTCAGGGGGAGAAATTAATTTTTTTAAAAGTTTTCTTAAAAATATTTTGAAACTAATTTTTACAAAACTTAGCTCGTTTTTTATCTTAAAAGTTTTTTTTGGTTTTAAAAATTAAACTTGAAAATTGGATCTACCTTAGTTAAATTTTGTGTTGAAAATTAAATTTTACTAACTAAGTTTTTTTTTTGGAAATTAAAATTTAAAGATTACTTTTAACTTAGTGTTTGAGAATTGGAATTGAAAATAGAGTTTACTTAATATTGAAAATTTGATTTAAAAGCTAAAATTTTACAAAAAAAAAATCTTTAAAAAAAATAGATTTTTCAAAACCTGATTTTACTTAGTTGGATTTTGTAAACTTGAGTTTAAATTTACAAACTAAGTTTTCCTTCAAAATAGTTTTCCTTAAAACTAGAATCGTGTCAACCTACAAAATTATTGAAAATTAATCTCTATAAAACTCATGTTTTAAAGGTTTTGAAAATTTTGTTACCTTTTTAAATGTTATCTTTAAAAAATATATATATATATATTATAAAAAGTTACTAAAATTTTTTTGTTAACTTAACCATTTTTTTCAAATCTATCTATTTTGAAAAGCTTGTTAAAAATTACTTTTTCAAAGCTATCTTTCTAACTTAGCTATTTTTGAAAAGGTTAAGAGATACTTTTAGAGTAAAATATTTAATTAAACTCCCCTGAGTCAATCTGAGTTGTGTTTGCATTTCTATTGCAAAATTTTTGCATTTATGTTTATTTGATCCATGTTTACATTTGATAATGCCAAAGGGGGAGGGTTAGGTGGTTAGTTAGCTAAAACAAATTGAAAATGAAAACTAACTTAAAAACCTATTAATGCTTGTTTTAACTTGCATAACTTGCATTTTACACTAACATAACCAAGTTGTCATTCCATCAAAAAGGGGGAGATTGTTGGTGCGGTTAGCACTAACGGTCTAACCCAGGTTTTGATGAATGACAAAATAGGTTAAGTTAGTTTTGTTGTTGATCTAACACTCTGATCGAGTGTGCAGGAGAAGTCCAGACAGGTCAACGGGCTGACTTGATGTCTGGCACGAAGCCCAGCTAGGTCAATGGGCCGACAGGATAGCTGACACGAAGTCCAAACGGGTCGACGGGCTGACCGGACGTTTGGCACGAAGTCCAGCTAGGTCGACGGGCTGACCGGATAGCTGGCACGAAGTCCAGACGGGTCGAAGGGCTGGCCTGACGTTTGACAGGTAAGTAAAGGTAAGTCACTGGAAGGGAGTGACTATGAGGACGCATTCCCGGGAAGGGAACTTAGGGGTCGATCTGACATAGAACCATTTCAGAACTCTAAGTCGAGATCTTGACTAGATTCTGATCTCGGAATCTATTTAATACTATTTCTGTTTATTATAATTGTGCTAACACTATGTTTTGCAGAATATATATTTGCCTCAGACTAAACATTTTCTTGCAAGTAGGAAATTTTTAGAAAACAGGGTCCGGGCGTCCGGGAGGTACCCAGGTGCCCGAAGGTCCGGGCGCCCGGGAGGTACCAGGGCGCCCGGAGGCAAACTTTTATCCCAACCGTCACTGAGCCACGTGAAGTTCGCTGGTTGGCTCGGCTACGTCACAACCAGGGCGCCCTGAGGGTTCCAGGCACCCCGAACCTCCTATAAAAGGAGGGTCAAGGCTGAAGCTCCAATACAACTCAAGAACTACTCTCCTGTGCTCTTGCGACGCTGCAACGCTCTTCTGATGACGCTCTTCTTTTAATCCCTTGTTCTCGTCGGTATACTTTTATTTTAAAGCAATTGTACTAAGTTTGTAATAATTTATGAATTGCTAGTGGATTGCCCATCGAAAGCACCCTTGTGTGCGGGCCTTGGAGTAGGAGTCGACACAGGTTCCGAACCAAGTAAATCGAACTGTGTTAGCGTTGTTCTCTCTTTTCGTTTATGCATTTTCTGCTGCGTAATCTCTCGATAAAAGTTTTAAATCGATATTCACCCCCCCTCTATTGACTTTCATGATCCAATAATTTCTTCAGTAATCTAACTTAGTCTTAAAGGGGTAACTTGTTGTTTCAACCCACGATAACTATTTTTTATATCCCTTATTCATTCATTTTTTTCTAAGTGATTGCAAGATGCAACACTTGAACACAGATGCATATAAATACAAATGTTGAGATATTTTGATTTTTCCAAATGAGCTGACATGATTCGAGCGCCATCCAGTAACCAAAATGTAGTTTGAGGAATCACCATAGAAACACAAGTACTAATCAAGTTTTATGAATCACGAATATTTTCAGAGTTATCTACCATCAAAACTAGGCATAGTGTATAGAGATCCTAAAACAAGGCCAATATTTAAACTCTTACAGTAAAAATATTATTCACTTCATGCCATCATAGATAGAAAAAGATAGATCACTAAACATACTAGCACCATAAGTAACCAATAAACTACATAAAATCTAGAATAAGCATGCTAGTATTTTGCATTAAAGAACAAGCAGTCATAATGTGATGAATGATGCAACTAGAAAATTTTTATTATGCAATAAGAAATGTGCAAAAACTAAGTAATACGACAAATACTGCACTAAACTCGAACATTCTCCCAGACTTAAAATTTTCATTATCCCAATGAAAACTAGAAATAATATATAGAGGAGGTTTTTGAAGTTAGAGAAGTTACCAAGTGGTGAGCTCCAAATGATTGAGATGTTCATGTTTTGAAAATACTTCCCTATATGTGAATTGCAATCCTCCACAACTTAGAATCCTACAAAAAGAAATAGACAAGAAACATTAAGTAGAGGGATTAGAGTTATTATTAATGAATGAAAGAAACTAGAAAGAAACTAAAAACATAAATGGAAATAGGATTGAACTTGGGTTGCCTCCCAAGAAGTGCTAATTTAAGATCATTAGCTCGACCTCTTATTTGGTTCACTTAAATCATAACCTCGGAGGTATCAGAAACTTAAGTGTCCAAATTCATTCAATTTCCTCTTCTAGTGATGATCATTAGTTATCCTCTATTTGTATTGAATGAGATCCAGGAAAAAGCTAGAAATAGATACGTGAAGATCATAAATGTGTGAGATGAGATAAGACTCTCATATCTAGAGATGGGGCCTTATTAACTAGATATGTTGGAGTATTCAACTACAAAAATTGGAAGTCAGAATCGTCGGTTTAAAAAAAATGGTTCCAAAATTTTCATTGGTTGGAGTATTCACCTTCAACAAATAAGGCAGATTGCATTTATTGTTTTCTTTTCCTGAATGATGTTAATTCGTCTAATATCTTGACATTGGCTAATGAAGGATTTGACAATTGGAAAAAGGGTAAATCAAGGAAAAACATGTACATTTATTGTACATATTGGTTCTGCAGCTTCTTTGCCTGATACTATGTGTGAGAGAAAGGCTGAAAATTTGTGTGAGAGAAAGGCTGAAAATTTGATGAGACCTTCACAACATATTGATAATGTGATGCATGTCCAATCTAAAGTGGAAAAAGAGAAAAATCGTTTGCGTTTGAGGACTCAATCGTCACTGTTCATTGGCTTGCACTTCAAGGTTGTGCCTTTAGAGGTAACAATGAATCTTTATCTTCATCCAATCATGGGAATTTTCTTGAATTAGTAAAGTCTTTTGCAAAAATGAGTACAAAAATTAATGAAGTTATACTTGCGGATGCTCTAAAAAATGCTCAATATATCGCTCCAGAAATTCAGAAATAGATTTTACATATTATGGTAATAGAGTATGAAAGATGGTTCATGAAGAAGTTGGAGATAAATATTTTTGTATTCTTGTTGATGAAGCATGAGATATAACTAAATGAGAGCAAATTACCATTATCTTGAGGTTTGTGAATAATTATGGGATTTTGAAAGAAATTTTTTTTGCCATCAATAGTGTTAGTGATACTACCTCATTGAATCTAATATCAAATGTTCTTGTTCATCATGACTTACAGGTTAAGAAAATCCAAGACCAAGGACATGATGGTGCTAGCAATATGTGTGGTGCATGGAATGAACTTCAGACATTATTTCTTAGAGATTGTCCCTATGCATACTATGCCCATTGTTTTACCCCATTGATTATAACTGACATTGATTTCCACAGCCAAGGATGTCAATGTTATTCGAGAGTTCTTTTCTCATTTGGATAATATTGTCAATATTATCACTTCTTATACTAAACGCATTACTGAGTTACATACTATATAGAGAATTGAAATCGAGCATATGTTGGCAATTAGAGAATGTGATTATGGAAGTGGGGCCAATCAGATTGGTAATTTGTAGTGAGCATAAGCCACTCGCTGGAGTTCTCACTGTGACTCAGCAATAAGCTTGATAGGTATATATGCTGCAACTTGCAAAGTTTTTGAAGTTCTTAGTGACCACTCTCCAATTGGAAGAGCTAAGGCTAAAGTTTGGGGGATTTATAGAAATATGGCAAACTTTGAATTTGTGTTCATTTTGCATTTAATTCATAAAATTATAAGAACAACAGATACTTTTTCTCAAATCTTCAGAGAAATCTCTAGACATTTTGTCTGTTATTACATTTTGTTGGCACAGTTTCCACTAATAATCAAACTCATATTTTGATGTATAACAAAAGGTTAAAGTTAGGTGTTATATTTATCTAATTTTTTTTACCAAGTATGCAGGATTGAAAGGCTTAAGACATGACACCAATCTGAAGCCTAGAGAGGTTGATACCTATAGGAAGTCTAGTTAGACCTGCGGGTCTTGACAACTGCTGCAGCCCAAGTAGGTTGATACTTGGCAGGAAGTCTAGTTGGGTCTGTGAGACTTGATAGCTAGTTAATGTCCAAATGAGATATCTAGTAGGAAGACCTGGTGGGTTAAAGAAGTCAAGTAAAGACAACAATTGGTAGGTGAAGGTAAGTCACTAGAGGGGTAGGATTCAGTGAGGACGAGTTCCGGTGGGACTATAGGCACTGGTCCAGCTTAGATTCATGCTGGTGTTAGAATGTATACTAAAATTCTAGCTTTTTGTATAAACACTTAGTTTGAAATAAGAATCACATTGGTCAAATATCTGCATTTATATTCAATGCAGTTGTTCATTTAATTTATATTGTAGATAACATGGTGTGAGGTGCCACACAGAAGATCATGTTATCAGTTCCTTATAAATTATAAATAGTAGCTCACAACCAAGATAGAATGGGACAAACTATTAGAGTGGTTGTAGTGTAATTTGGTATTAGTTTATCTTAACTATAAAATTACACTAGTACACTAGGTGTGTATTGAGGAGGACCATTTGAGGTAGTTCTTTTTATACTGACTTAATAAAAGAAAAAGACCTCTGTTATTATGGAAATGTATCCCGATATAATAACAAGCACGTATACTTAGTATTTATTTCTTTAATTTATCAATGGGTGAGATTTAGTTCGATAAATCAATAGGCCCAATAAGTTGGAAAATAATATTATTTATATGGTGTGTTGTTGATTATAAAAGGAAACTGTGTCCTAGTAATCTAGGTTGATAATGTCCCCTTGAGGAGCTTATAAGGATTGTCATGTAAACCCTGCAGGTGGACTTAGTCCGACATGACAATAAAGTTGAGTGGTATTACTCTTGGAGCTAGATATTAATTAAGTGAGTTGTCAGTAACTCATTTAATTAATGGACATTCGATATCTTAAACACAGGGAGATTAATGCACTCATGATAAGAAGGAGCCCATAATATAATTTGGGATTGGTGCGGTAGTTCAATAATAACTCTTTAGTAGTATGAGTTATTATTGATGAACTTGAGTTGGGTGTTTGAGGCAAACACAGGAAACTCAAGCTCATCGGGAGACCAAAACCAATTTCTCCTATCGGTCTCTGTTGTAGCCTCTATAATGCCTTGTATCCACAAAGTCCACTTCTTACCCAAGTAATGGGCCGGACACATCCTTGGTTGGAGCAAGGGGGCTGGCCAAGCATTATTTTGGAGCTCATGTAGTGGCCGGCCAAGCCATGCTTGGTGACCAAGCATGGGGCTGACCATAGGTAAAGAAAAAGGAAATTTTGTTTAAAACAAAATTTTGTTAAAATCTTTCCTTATTTGTAGTTATCTACAATGGTTAAAAGAGAGATTTTATTTTGTTAAAATTTTTCCTTTTTTGTAGTTAAAAGAAAGATTTTAATTTCCTTTTATAGCCATCCTCATGGTTTTAAAAGAGAGTTTTAAAATTTTAAAAATTTTCATTTTATAGCTATCTACAAAAGATTAAAGAGAGATTTTAATTTTATTAAAATCTTGCCTTATTTGTAGTTATCTATAATGTTTAAAAGAGAGATTTTAATTTTTGATAAAACTTTCTCTTTTTGTAACCATGATTTAAAAAGGAGAAGTTTTAATTAATCTTTCCTTTTTTTTTGGTTGTCTACATGTTTTAAAAGAGAGATATTAATTTTAAAACTTCCCTTTATTGCCATGTACAATAGGAATTTTAGAAAAGAGAGATTTTAATTGTTGTTAAAATTTTCTTTTTTAAATGGGAGACCACAAATAAGGAAGTTTTAATTATGTTTAAAACTTTCCCTTTTTGTCGTGACCAAGGATTATAAAAGAGAGGTAGAGGGTGCCTTATGAAGATAGAATTGATCTCTCTTAGCTCCTCTCTTTTCCTTGGTGTGGCCGACCCTTGCATCGCATCTTTCTCCTTGGTTTCTTTCTCTTGTGGCTGGCGGCACCCTTTCTTCATCCTCCCTTTCTTCTCTCTAGGGTCGGCACCTCATCTACTCATAGTGGCCGGAGCTTGGAGAAGAAGAAGAAAAAGAGAAGGAGCACATAGGTGGCCGGTTGCTTAGAGGAGAAGAAGAGGAAGAAAATTTCCTATGTTGGCATCCCTTGGTGGCTCGAGAGTCTTGGAAGAGAAGAAGTGGTTCGAGAGGATTCCATCTTGGTAGATCATTACCCACACAATGTCCAAGAGGAGGAAAGGAATACAACAGAAGATTAAGAAGTTTTTAGCTACAAAGAAAGGTATAACTAGTTATTTGTTTCCGTATCATAACTAGTTCATGTTCTTTATGTAGATCTTGAAAAACCAAACACAAGAGGCTATCAATTTTATGCTATCATTTTTGTTATTGATTTTATGTTTCGATTTCATGTTTCAATATTGTGCTTCTATTGAGGTCTCTGTAGTTAAACGTAGTTTACTGTAAGAAGTTAAATATCCAATTTCTTTGTGAGGCTTTGTCTAGGAAGTGGTGAATGATCTCATACCCAAGAAGGCCTAGTGCCTCACCATGTTTAACCTGGAAGTCAATATTTGAAATAGATATTTGATTAACTTCTGTAATATGGTTTAACTTAGGAAAATCACATCGGTTAAACTTGGAATAGAAATGTTAAGTATCGTTTCCAATCCAAGTTTACCTTCTGAAAGATAATTTGGATTAATAATGTTAGGCATCGTTTGTAAACCAAATTTAACTTCAGTAGAGCACATGAGTAGCTAGGATAGTTCTATACTTGTATAAATTTTTGTACAGGGGAACTAGGATGGTATTTCGAGTAGCAACTAACAATTGGTATCAGAGCTAGGTTTTAGCCTCTATGTGTTTGGTTTTTAGTTTAATTATGCACATATCATACTTAATTTAGGCATGATAATATTAGGATGTGCAAATAGATTAACTCTGTGGTTGTAGGCATCCTAGATCCAACTATTATGGCCATGTTGTGATTGTGCGTGATTGGACCCTCCGACATGTCGAGGGTATTTTATGTGTGTGCATGATTGTAATATTAAATACAGCAGGAGCTGTATTGGTTATTAGGATTTTACATTCTGTTCGATCTAGATTATATGTACATTCCTTCGTGGAATATAGGATCGATAAATGTAAAATTTTATTTTTTTCGCAGATCGTATCCTTGCTAGGCATGGGACTATTTGAGGACCAGAGGCGCAGCGGAAAAAGAAGCAAGATAGATGCGACGATTAGACCCGATGGCGGTGGCTAAAAATGGCAGCAACTTGGGTTAATGGCACACGGAGGACAACTATGGATAAAGGCCATAATAGTTAGAAAATTATTTTTCTTATTTATTGCCTTTTATGCTGTGTGTGCTTGTGTTTGTATGCTTGTGTGCATGTTAAAATTCCTCGTTCTAAATAAATAAGTGGGAGAGGAATTTAATTAAATTCTATGGTCTCCATTACTGGTTTGTAAGTGATGCATTCAAACTTGCGCGTTGGCTCTGAGTGCCTTCCTCCACATCGGATGAGTTTGTTTGCGGATCACTAGATCAAACTTCCTTAATGGATGATTATAGGAAATTATTTAGGATGTGTGTGATCTTCTCCATCTGAAGAGACACAATTCTATTTAGTGGACTTAGTATCAAGTAATGGTATACACTTAGACACATTTAATAGTATCCTCCCTATTGGAGTCACTGCTATTATCTGTGTGACCGAAGAAAAACCAACTATTAATTTGTCATAAAGCTAGGTAAAACCTCCTCTTACAAATTATTGAATTTGTATACGTTTACACTATCGTGGCATACAAAATTCATGGTGTTTGAGATAATTTTAGGTTGACAAGATAATTAATGGGTAAGACCCTCTTCTTACAAATGTTTGAATTTGTATACGTCCACACTATCATGACATACAAAATTCACAGTGTTTGAGGTGTTGATGAATTTAAATGATATTTTTTTGAGGAATCAATATTATTTTAAATTCTAAATTTTTGACCAAATATTTGATCAAAGATATGCCAACTATTAATTTTATTTGTCATAAAGTTAGGTTGATAAGATAATAAAATTAATGGATAAAATCTCCTCTTATAAATGTTTGAATTTGTATACGTCCATACTAACGTGGTATACAAAATTCAGGGGGATTTGGAGGTGTTGGTCTTGACCAAATATTTTATGATTCTTAGGATTTCAAATGATTTTCAATTCCCTAGTTGTTATATTAGAGAATACACTTACAAGTCCCAATTATAATGATTGGAAATAAAACTTGGATACTAAGGTGGGCTGCCCTCTCAGAAATGAGAACAATAAAGGTGTATCTTATTCATTAGTTGTTGAAACATGTTTAGTGTTGTTATCTACCGGTATCTGGTGTATAGATACGGGAACCATTGATCATGTCTGCAATTCATTATAGGGGTGCTAGGAAACCTGATGACTACATGAAGGAGAAATCACCGTTTACATGGGCAATGCTACGAAAGTGGTGACTGTTGCAGTGGGAGATGTTTATTTATCCTTTGATAGGAATAAAACATTGATTTTGAGAAATTGCCTTTATGTACCAAGTTTTAGAAAGAATTTGATTTCAGTTTCTAAACTATTTGAGGATGGATATTCTGTTTCTTTTGATGATAAAGCGGTTGTCAAGAAAATTAGAGTAGTTATATGTTTTGGTACATTAGTTGGTAATTTGTATCCAATAACTCCCACGATGCAATAAATAGAAATTAATAACACATCTTCTAATTCTAATAAGAGAAAGCAACCTTCGGAAATGAACCAAATATATCTTTGGCATCTAAGGCTAGGTCATATTAACTTGAGTAGGATTCAAAGGTTAATAGCCGATGGACTTTTGGGTTCATTGGTGGTGGAAAACTTTTCAACCTGCGAGTCTTGTTTGGAAGGAAAAATGACTAAGAGACCTTTTAAGGCCAAGGGGTATAGAGCCAAAGATTTGTTGGAATTGGTTCATTCTGATTTGTGTGGACCTATGACTATCCGGGCAAGAGGTGGTTTCAAATATTTTGTCTCTTTTATAGACGACTATTCGAGATACGGGTGCATTTACTTGATATGCCGCAAGTCTGAGTGCTTTGATAAGTTCAAAGAATACAAAGCTGATGTGGAGAAATGTCATGGTAAAAGTATCAAGACACTACAGTGTGATCGTAGTGGCGAGTACCTCTTAGGAGAGTTTAGGAGTTACTTATCGGAGGTCGGGATTCAATCTCAACTGTCTATACCTGGTACACCCCAACAGAATGGTGTGGCAGAATGAAGGTATAGGACTCTTATGGAAATGGTTAGATCAATGATGAATTATTCAGAATTACCAAATTCATTTTGGGGATATACTCTGGAAACGACAGTGAACATAGTACCTTCTAAGTCAGAACCCACTACTCCCATAGAATTATAGAATGAGCGTAAGCATAGTCTGAAGCATATTCGGATTTGGGGTAGTCCAGCACATGTGCTGAAGGGAGATACTGATAATTTAGAATTACAATCAGGAGTTCACTTGTTTATGGGTTATCCTAGAGAAACGAAAGGAGGTTTATTTTATAGTCATAAAAATCAGAAGGTCATTGTTAGCACCAATGCTCGATTTTTAGAAGAGGACTATATAATGAACCACAAGCTCATGAGTAAAATTATTCTTAAGGAAATTAGAGAAGACACGTTTAAACTAGTACCAACTGTACAAGATGAGATACCACAAGAAACAGCAACACGTGTCACAAATGATGCACAATTACAAGCAGTGTCATGTCGTAGTGGGAGGGTTGTTCGGTAACCTGGTAGATTCATGTTTTTGGGAGAGTCTTGGACTTGATCCCTGGTGAACATGAACCTGATTCCTGCACATATGATGAAGCACTCCAATATAAAGATGCAGCAACTTGGCAAAGTGCAATGAACTCTGAAATAGAATCTATGTAGGTCTGGGAGCTTGTAGAACCACCAAATGGTGTAAAAACTATTAGGTGTAAATGAGTCTATAAAAGAAAAAGAGGGACAGACGGGAAGGTAGAAACTTTCAAAGCAAGGCTTGTTGCAAAAGGATATACTCAGAAAGAGGGAATCGATTATGAGGAAACCTTTTCGCCGGTAGCTATGCTTAAGTCTATCCGGATACTTTTATCTATTGCTGCTCATATGGATTATGAGGTTTGGCAAATGGATGTCAAGACAGCTTTCCTTAATGGAAGTCTTGAAGAAAACATCCATGTGAAGCAACCAGAGGGGTTTATTGCAAAGGACAAAGAACATCTTGTATGTAAGCTCAATCGGTCTATTTATGGACTAAAGCAAGTTTCAAGATCTTGGAATAACCGGTTTAATGAAGTAATCCAGTCTTATGGATTTATTTAGTATTTGGATGAGTCTTGTGTATACAAGAAATGTGACGGAAACATGGTGGTATTTCTTATACTATACATAGATGACATTTTGTTAGTTGACAACAATATCAAAGTGTTATCAGAAGTAAGGGTATGGTTGTCCAAGCAATTCGATATGAAGGACTTGGGAGAATGCGGACATATTCTTGGGATCAAAGTAATAAGGGATCGCAAGAAAAGAATATTATGCTTATCCCAAGCTTCATATCGATACAATCCTAGCTCGTTTTAGCATGCAAAACTCCAAGAAAGGTTTTCTACCTTTTCGGCATGGAGTATCTTTATCTAAAGAGATGTCTCCTAAGACATCAAAAGAGATAGAGGAAATAAAGGGAATTCCTTATACTGTAGGAAGCCTAATGTATGTGATGCTATGTATGAGACCGAATATCTATTTTTCCATAGACATGGTTAGCAGATATCAAAGTAACCCAAGACAAGGACATTGGACTGCCGTAAAGCATATATTAAAGTACTTGATAAGGACTAGAGATTATATGCTGGTTTACCAGGCAGATGACTTGCTCCCTGTGGGTTACACGGATTCAGATTTCCAATAAGATAGGGACAATAGTAAGTCAACCTCGGGGTTTTGTGTTTACTTTAGGAAGTGGAGGCATGATAATGGAGAAGTGTTAAGCAGAAATACGTTTCAGATTCCACCATGGAAGCAGAGTATGTGGCAGCCTCAGAGGCAGCCATAGAAGCTGAATGGCTCAGTAACTTCATGATGGACTTAGATGTGATTCCTAGTTTGCCCAAAATTATTTAGTGCAGTAGCAAACTCGAAGGAACCACGAGCCCATAAGACAAGTAAACACATAGAGCGCAAGTACCACCCAATACGAGACATCATTGTTGTCATATAGATTGCATCAGGAGATAACCTGGATCCTTTCACTAAGGCCCTTAAGGCAAGAGCTTTTGATGGACATGTTGAGGGGATGGGAATCAGATGGATGGCAACATATATGGTAGCATAGCCTTTTAGTATAAGTGGGAGATTGTTAGAATGTATACTAAAAGTCTAGCTTTTGTATAAATACTTAGTTTGAAATAAGAATCACATTGGTCAAATATTTGCATCTATGTTAAATGCAGTTGCCCATTTAATTTATATTGTAGATAACATGGTGTGAGGTGCCACACAAAAGATCATGTTAACTGTTCCTTATAAATTATAAATAGTAGCTCACAACCAAGATAGAATGGGACAAACCATTGGAGTGGTTGTAGTGTAATTTGGTATTAGTTTATCTTAACTATAAAATTACACTAGTACACTAGGTGTGTATTGAGCAGGACCATTTGAGGTAGTTCTTTTTATATCGACTTAATAAAAGAACAAGATCTCTGTTATTATGGAAGTGTATGCTCTTAATCCCGATATAATAACAAGCACGTATACTTAGTATTTATTTCTTTAATTTATCAATTGGTGAGATTTAGTTCGATAAATCAATAGGCCCTATAAGTTGGAAAATAATATTATTTATATGGTGTGTTGTTGATTATAGAAGGAAACTGTGTCCTAGTAATCTAGGTTGATAATGTCCCCTTGAGAAGCTCATAAGGATTGTCATGTAAACCCTGTAGGTGGACTTAGTCCGACATGATAATAAAGTTGAGTGGTACTACTCTTGGAGCTAGATATTAATTAAGTGAGTTGTTAGTAACTCATTTAATTAATAGACATTCGATATCTTAAACACAGGGAGATTAATGCACTCATGATAAGAAGGAGCCCATAATGTAATTTGGGATTGGTGCGGTAGTTCAATAATAACTCTTTAGTGGTATGAGTTATTATTGATGAACTTGAGTTGGGTGTTCGGGGCGAACACAGGAAGCTCAAGCTCATCGAGAGACCAAAACTAATTTCTCCTCTCGGTCCCTGTTGTAGCCTCTATAATGCCTTGTATCCACAAAGTTCACTTCTTACCCAAGTAATAGACCGGACACATCCTTGCTTGGAGCAAAGGGGCCGGCCAAGCATTATTTTGGAGCTCATGTAGTGGCTGGCCAAGCCATGCTTGGTGACCAAGCATGGGGTCGGCCATAGGTAAAGGAAAAAAAGGAAGTTTTGTTTTAAATAAAATTTTGTTAAAATCTTTCCTTAATTGTAGTTATCTACAATGGTTAAAAGAGAGATTTTATTTTTAAAATCTTTCCTTTTTTGTAGTTAAAAGAAAGATTTTAATTTCCTTTTATAGTCATGTTTTAAAAGAGAGTTTTAAAATTTTTCCTTTTATAGCTATCTAGAAAAGATTAAAGAGAAATTTTAATTTTGTTAAAATCTTGCCTTATTTGTAGTTATCTATAATGTTTAAAAGAGAGATTTTAATTTTTGATAAAACTTTCTCTTTTTGTAACCATGATTTAAAAAGGAGAAGTTTTAATTAATCTTTCCTTTTTTGTAGTTGTCTACATATTTTAAAAGAGAGAGATTAATTTTAAAACTTTCCTTTATTGCCATGTAGAATAGGAAATTTAGAAAAGAGAGATTTTAATTGTTGTTAAAATTTTATTTTTTAAATGGGAGGCCACAAATAAGGAAGTTTTAATTATGTTTAAAACTTTCCTTTTTTGATGTGACCAAGGATTATAAAAGAGAGGTAGAGGGTGCCTTATGAAGATAGAATTGATCTCTCTTAGCTCCTCTCTTTTCCTTGGTGTGGCTGATCCTTGCTTCTCATCTTTCTCCTTGGTTTCTTTCTCTTGTGGCCGGCGGCACCCTTTCTTCATCCTCCCTTTCTTCTCTCTAGGGCCGGCACCTCATCTACTCATAGTGGCTGGAGCTTGGAGAAGAAGAAGAAAAGGAGAAGGAGCACATAAGTGGTCGGTTGCTTGGAGGAGAAGAAGAGGAAGAAAATTTCCTATTTTGGCATCCCTTGGTGGCTCGAGAGTCTTGGAGGAGAAGAAGTGGTTTGAGTGGATTCCATTTTGGTAGATCGTCGCCCACACAACGTCCAAGAGGAGAAGAGAAATACAACAGAAGAACAAGAGGTCTTTAGCTACAAAGAAAGGTATAACTAGTTATTTGTTTCCGCATCATAACTAGTTCATGTTCTTTGTGTAGATCTTCAAAAACCAAACACAAGAGGCTATCGATTTTATGCTATCGTTTTTATCATCGATTTTGTGTTTCGATTTCATGTTTCGATATTATGCTTCTATTGAGGTCTCTGTAGTTAAACCTAGTTTATTGTAAGAAGTTAAATATCTGATTTCTTTGTGAGACTTTGTCTAGGAAGTGGTGGATGATCCCATACCCAAGAAGGCCTAGTGTCTCACCATGTTTAACCTGGAAGCCAATCTTTGAAATAGATATTTGATTAACTTCTGTAATATGGTTTAACTTAGGAAGATCATATCGGTTAAACTTGGAGTAAAAATGTTAAGTATCATTTCCAATCCAAGTTTAACTTCTGAAGGATAATTTGGATTAATAATGTTAAGCATCGTTTGCATTCAAAATTTAACTTCAGTAGAGCACATGGGTAGCTAGGATAGTTCTATGCTTGTACAAATTTTTGTACAGGGGAACTATGACGATATTCTGAGTAGCAACCAACAGTTGGAAGTCTAAGCTGAGACCATGACTAGATCCTGGTCTTGGTAAAATAGGATCTAATTAATGATTTTACATATTATTGCTTGTCATGCTAACTTTATAGTGCATGAGAGGAAAAGCTAGAAAAAGGGATTTCAGGTGCCCGAACAAGGTATAGGCCCCCAGAGGTTGGCACACTCAGATTGGCCAGTACACATCAGCATCCAGACATCTGGAGGTGGTCCAGCCGCCCGGGGGTGGTCCAGGCACTCAGAGTTGGATAAACTTTCCATGGATAAAGCTCCGCTGAGGAATGGCCACGTCAGCGGTCCAGGTGCCTGGGGGTGATCCAAGCGCCTGGAGGTGGATAAGTCAGCGAAGTTCCAGTATCATATAGGCCTCGTTGGAGATGTTCAGGGGTGGTTTGGGCACCTAGAAAGGGTCTATATAAGGGACTTCGACCATTAGCTTCAGATCAACTTCTCTACGCTAATCTGTGACCTTACGGTTGCTGTGACATCATCCTATTACTTTGCTGCGACATGCTAGTACTCGACTACGATCAACCATTGCTTGCAGATCAACACCAACATACGAGCGTTACCACTTCAACATATTATGATGGTAACATTTATTTTAAAAGTTATTTACTTTATTGCTAAGGAAAGTGTAGGGTTGTTACATTTTCCTATCTCTCTATTTGTACTCAATTACTCTATCAGAAGTTTACTGGTAGAGAATTTATTGGATTATCCATCGATAGGTTCAAGGTACTTGGGTCTTAGAGTAGGAGTCGCTGAAGGCTATGAATCAAATAAATCGAATGTGTTTTGTTTTACTTAATCGTTTATTTTTCCACTGCGCACTTGCACTTCTTTTAAATTTCAAAAAGAATGATGTTTCAAAAGCATGTGATTTACCCTCTCTCTCACATGCCTTAATCCTACACATTTGTCTCTACTACCAAAACTATCCTTCAAGAACTTAGAGAATATGGATGGGAAGAATTTCTTCATTAACTAAAAGTATTTTCTATGAGAAATAAAATTGATGTGCCTAACCTTAATTGTCTATATAAAATTGGTCATTTTCGTCAGCAAACTATAGTTGAGCATCATTACCACTTTGATGTTTTTAATGCATCAATAGATTTCTTCTTGATGGAGTTAAATACCCAATTTAATGAGTCATTAGTGGAACTTCTTTCTCTTAGTACAACTTTAGTCCTAAAAGTTCATTTGAATCGATTAACATTGATGATATTTGCAAGCTTGCAATGAAGTTTTAACCTAAAGATTTCACAAATTAAGACATTATTGCTTTGAAGTATGAATTGATACATTGTAAACTTGATGTGATACAAAATTTGAACGCTTCTACACTTATTGAGTTGTGTCAGTAAATGACCAAGAGTGGACGGTCAAAGGTTTTATTATGTTGACTAGATTGATTCATCTTGTTTTGACGTTACCTATTTCTACCGCCACTACTGAGTGAGCCTTTTCAGCAATGAAGCATGTGAAGTGTTGGGCGTAACTCGATGTGGGTGCGTGCTAAAACATGTTTCATAAACATGCACACTGGAAAATAATAACAATAATAATTTCTAATTATTACATCACAGACATCACACAAATACAAGGATACAACATGACAAACATGATCACATAATTAAAATTTTATGAAAAGTAAATTTACGCTAAGTATACCTGATGGATGATGCATAGAAGATTCCATTGGATGATCTGGAGTGGGAAGGAGATTCACCAAGTGACGCACGAGCCTCACCTTTACTTGTATCCATATTGACCTATCTTCGAGATGACTTCAATAAGTCCAAGTTGTATCTCCGCTTTGGTACTAGCTAAAGGTGGGAGACGGTTCGATTCGAGAGAGGGATCACAGTCCAATTTGTACCTGGAAACATTGTAACCAAGCTATACAAATCAATCGGCGAGAAACTATCACAAAGTTGTTGTCCAGCAGTGACAAAGTCGCTGCCTGTGGCTTTAGTCATCGGCAAATGCTTCCACTGACTGGTGGTGAGCTGACAAAAGGAGGCTGGACGACCGACGACTCTAGGAGGACAACGGCAGAACATGAACAACAACTCTCGCTGTTGTTCGATGGCGGATCTCGCTACTACCAGTGGTGTGGCTGGCGTAAAGAGTCTCCAGGGTCAATAGGTAACCTCCAGAAGGCTGCAGATGGCTGACGTCGATGTTGGCCGGTGACATAGCGGTGGTGGCGCGCACACACATCAGCAGTTTGATGTTGTTCGCATTGGACGACCCTGATCGGGGGACATCGCACGTGTGTTGGTCAGAGTTGATCACCAACGGCGACAGAAACCCCTGCTGCTAGTCGGCATGCAGCGGAAGACAGCAAAGATGCACCGCCTCTTGCTGTTTGGGTGATGGTGAAAACTTCTACCAATGTCGGGGTGGCTATTGGTTGGTGGGAGTGCCACTGGCTAGCGTCGGATGCTGGTCGGCGGAGCTCGACGGTGGTAGCGACGTAGAAAAGGGAAAAGGCCTTTTTCCGTTTGACAGCGTGAAAATGAAGAAGAAGAGATAAAAACCCGTGAGAGAGAGAGTAAACCTACTTTTCTCTTATATATATATATATATATAGGATTTGGATCAAATCCAAACTCATTTGGTTCAAAACAAAATCATATTAGTTCAATAACCAAACTTCTTTTAATTAAAGAACCAAACTAATTTAGTTCATTAATTAAACTAAAGAGTATCCAACTCGTCTTCAAAAGACGTGACTTATCAATGCTTCCATTGCATTACTCTAATTTCATATTTACCCTTCATCTGATCCAACCAGATTTAATCTCTCTCGATCTAAGAATCCAATTCTCAAACTCGTTTTATGTCTTATAGATAAACTTGTAGTATATGTGACCTAATAGGTGTTGGTGCAATTTCCAGTAGGTCAAGGTTGACCTTGACCAAGCGTAAACCTTGGTCATGGTTTCGATGTTTGACAATACAGAAAGACATGTAGATATGGACAATGCAGGTGCAGTTGTCCATGCGGAGAGATACTGATCAGGGTCTGATCAGGTTGAATGAAGAAGAGTCAAGTAGGTCAAGGTTGACCAGATACTTGACTGGGAAGTCCTAACTGGGATGTTAGGCAGTTCGGAAAGTCCTGGTAAGTGAAACCAGGCAGTTCGGAAAGTCCTGGTGAGTGAAGCCAGGCAGTCGGGAAATCATGGTGAGTGAAGCCAGGTGAAAATCCTAGTGAGTGAAGCTAGGTGAAAGTGGAAGTCCTGGTGAGTGAAGCCAGGCAATGGGAAAGTCCTGGTGAGTGAAGCCAGGCAGTTGGAAAGTCCTGGTGAGTGAAGCCAGGCAGTTGGAAAGTCCTGGTGAGTGAAGCCGGGCAGATTGGAAATCCTGGTGAGTGAAGCCAGGTGAAAACGCTAGTGAGTGGAGCTAGGTGAAAGTCCTGGTGAGTGAAGCCAGGCAAGGGAAAATCCAGATGGATCAAGGGTGATCGGACATCTGGTGTTGAGAAGGTCAAGTAGGTCAAGGGAGTGACCGGATACTTGACACGAAGAGAAAAGTCCAAGTGGGTCAAAGGGATTGACCGGACACTTGGTGGGGAGTCTTAGCAGGTCAAGGGAGTGACCAGATGCTAAGCATGAGATACCAATAGGTCAAGGTTGACCGGATATTGGTGTGGAAGACTTGGAACTTGGTTTGGGCAAAAACCAAGTTCTGGATCGATCAGTGGATCGATCCAGCGATACACTGGGTATCTGATCGGTCTGGTGACCGATCAGATAACGATCAGTGGCTTACTGAGGTTCTTCTGATCGGTCTGCAGACCGATCAGAAAGCGAATAGAAGGCAAAGAGAAAAGGAGGGGATCGGTCTGTGGACCGATCCACATGCACCCTGATCGGTCCACAGACCGATCAGGAGACGATCAGAGAGTTGTGCTCGGTCTGGGAACCGATCAGCATAGGGTCTGATCGGTCCCCATGACCGATCAGAGAGGCTCTGGACCGATCAGGGTGGAGCCTGATCGGTCCAGGTCCTAGCCGTTGCGACACAACGACTAGTCTTCTTCGCTGTCTTCTGCAGGTTATAAAAGGAGATCGAGCCTCTACTTCTTGTTATTCTTCTTGCTCTTCTTCCTACTGAGCTGCTGCTGTGCTCTTGAGCTTTGTTGAGTTCCAAAGCTTCGTGTGAGCTTCTTCGACTGGGTTCCTGCTGTTGTAGGCGTCTCGTGAAGTTGCTGCTTCAACCAGTCGACGAGAAGGCAAGCGTGTTTGTTTTACATTCATATTGTCTTGTGCTTCTTTGTATTTTGTGTACTTCTATCTTGCTGTTGCAAGACTTATTGTGGCGAGGTTTCTCCACCCACAAGGAGTATATATTAGCCGGTTCTCCGGGGACTCATCCACCGACGGATTGATAGGCTTCGTCCACCTTACGGACACGCCGAGGAGTAGGAGTTTCATCTCCGAACCTCGTTACATCGACGCATATTGAGTTTGATCTCTTGTCTTCGTTTCTTGTTTTTATTTCCGCTGCGCTAACCCTAGTTTGTAGAAAGAAACGAAATGATTTGGGGCGGCTATTCACACCCCCCCTCTAGCCGCGATCATCGATCCTAACAAGTGGTATCAGAGCATGGTTGCTCTTCGCCGGATTAACACCCGAGGGAGCACAAGCTAGAGATGGATCAACTCGGAGAAGACATCACAATTCCACCTTTCTACGATCGCGACGACTTCGCATTTTGGAAGGTAAGAATGAAGTACTTTCTTATGACTAACCTTGAAAATTGGAGTTGTGTCCAATTAGGTTTCAAGCCTCCAACGGACAAGAAAGGAGAAACCCTAGAGAAGAAGGAGTGGACCAAGGAACAAGTCCACCAATCCCTAGTCAACGATGAGGTATTGAAGATTTTTGAATTTTCTTTACCTAATGATGTTTTGTGTAGGATAGGTGGATACAACAATGTCAAGGAGTTGTGGAACAACTTGGCTAAGTTCCATGAGGGGAACTCCACTTCAAGCCATGAAGAGGAGTCAAGTGAGCCAAGTAGCTCACATCATGGAGGAGAGGATTTAGAAGTTGAGGGCCACTCAACATCTAAAGAAGAAGAGGAGGAGAGTTCTTCTTCAAGTTCAGAGCAAGAAGAAGAAGCTTCCACCTCCGGAAGGGATGAAGGAGAGAGCATTCATCCCACCTCAACCCTAGGTAACTCAAGCAATTTAAGTTCTAGTAAATTGCATATATTATGCTTTGAGTGTAGGGAATTTGGACATTACAAGAGTAAATGTCCAAAGAGGGTTAGAAAGACTCCACCGGCGCCAAAGATCAAGGAAGCCGGAGTCCTGATATGCAAGAGCAAGGAGCACGTGGTGTGCTTCCAATGCAAGCGAAGGGGACACTATAGGAGTCAATGTCCGAGGGGGAGGCAACCTCACAAGGACAAGGAGACGAACACATCGATAGGGGGAGCTAAGGCAAACCCTAAGGTAATCTCTAAGGCTCATTTTTGCAATTCAAATAGAACACATGCTAGTAGTCTTATTGCTATTGTTAATAATGGTAAGCATGATAACATTAGAAATCGATACACATGCTTAGGTGCCAAACATGTGAGTCTAGATAAGGATAACACTAGAAATACCAACCCTAGGATTAGTTCATCTAAGGATAAGGAAAATCTAGGTAGAAATCCCAAAACAACTAGATACATGCCTAGGAATACCTCAAAGAAAAATGAAAAATTAAAAATTGAGGTATTAGAAAAGGAGAATCAAGTCTTGAGGTCAAGACTTGATACTTTGGAAAATGCTCTTAAGAACTTGGAGAAGTCATCTCTAGGGTTTAAGAGTCAAAAACCAATGTCCAAGGACAAGAAAGGTTTGGGTCACAAACCTAAGTCCCAAATGGTCAAGCCCACTTATCACAATGTTCCATTCGATTATGGAACAAAATCTAGGGCTAGGAAGACCATCACCAAGGTCACAAGGGGAGTCACCCCTAGAGTTGATCTTGATGAGTCCCAAATGACCAAGGCTTCAAAGCCTAGGAGGGTCATTAGGAGGGTTGCTAGGGAAGTCATCCCTAGTGAATACTTAGTGAACCCAATGAGCTCCAATAGGTATTGGGTTCCTAGGAGCGTGATTTCATCACGCTAGATGAGTTAGGGTGTGCCAACCTTACTTGAATAGGTAGTTAACCTAATCATGGCAAAAGGTGGCACTTTAGGATTTTTCAAGGTATAATCAAGCCTTGAAAGTGAAATTAAGAATTATTCCTAAGGTGATTAGAATGTGCCAATCAAATTTGAGGAGTTGTCTAGAGTCAATCTAATTGGCACATAGTGATCTAAAAGTCTTGAAGATATGATTTTAGGTCTATCACACTTAGGAATATAGAATTTATGGCAAAATGATCGAAATTATCAAAAATGGCAACTAAGGCTAGAATTAGGTATTTTCTATACCTTTACATGTTATTTGCCATATATTGTTTGCCATATGCCATGTCATGACATCATATTTATTTTATGATCATTTAAAATGTCATGATAATGCTTAGGTTAGTTAAATGTCATGCTTTATTTAAGTTTCATACTTTATGCCATGACATCATGACATTGGCACATGTTTCCATTTATGATACAATTATATGCCATGTCATCATCTTGTGCATTAATGATCAATGAAATTGATTTAAGGACTAAAACACAATTTGATATGGAGATCAAATTGTAATTTAGAAAAATGCATGAGAACTTAGATTAAGCTAACCTAAACCCATATCTCACATCAAAATTGACTTGGATGTGTTTGATACACCTTAGATGTGTGTAAGATATTAGGATTGTGAGTTAGGATCAAGGTGCATGGTTCTTGTACCTAGATGAACCTAATTTGAAATTGGGGATCATAGGGAAAGCTTGTGTACAAGTCATGTACATTTAGCCCTAAGATTGTGGTCCCAAATTAAAGGGTTTAAAATCATTTTAAAATTGATTTGAAAAACCTTGATGAAGCTTTTCTAGTGATAGCATTCATCATTGAGAAAGTTGATACAAAGTTGATTTAAACTTGAACTATTTCAAAGTTTTTCGAACTTTGTATCAAGTTTTGAAAATGGAACTTATTTTCATAGAAAACTATTTTTCCATGATAGTATATGTTATGAGGAATGTATCCTCAAAGTTTTACAATTTTTAGAATTTTCTCGAATTTTCTAGGAGTTTCTGAATTTCGAGAGGAAAATCAGAAATTCTGATATCAGACTTGTGGACCGATCAGAGAGGATTCTGATCGGTCCAGGAAAGAGTGGATCGGTCACTAGGACCGATCCAGGGGATGCTGGATCGGTCACTGGACCGATCCAGTGAAGGCTGATCGGTCTGGTGACCGATCAGAGCGTGCCAAGTTGCTGAATTTCGACTGTTTGTCTGAAATTGCAGCTATGGAAGTGGTGTCTTGGATTTCTAAAGGGTTGAAACTCTCCAAGACATTGTTGGTGCAATGGTCAAGGGGGAGTTGACCTTTAGGGGGAGTTTTACCTATTAGTCAAGGGGGAGTTGACTTTTAGGGGGAGTTTTTACTCTAAAGACTTGAGTGATATGAGATTATCACTAAGTTGATTGTTGAATTTAGTATCAAGGGGGAAATTAAGGGTTTCAATGAAAGGTATGGGACTTTCATTAGGAAGAAACTCTTGACCTTGATTCACTCCTTTTGATGTGTGTCAAAAAGGGGAAGAATGTCTAGAGAATGTTCAAGGAAGAACATTGGAGTTAGGGGGAGAGTTTGTTGATCACGACGAGTGAAGTTGTGAACAAAGATAACTTACTCTTCAGGGGGAGAGTTTGTTGATGTGTGCCAATAGGGGGAGAATGAAGGGTTTAAGTTAGGCATTCATTATCTAAGAAGGAGGTTGCCTTCTTAGAAGGAGAATGTAAGGTTGTAACTTATGTTTCATTACCTAGTGGCATGAAGAAAGTTGAGACTATTGGATTAGCCTAACTTAAAGGTATTGTCAAACATCAAAAAGGGGGAGATTGTTGGTGCAATTTCCAGTAGGTCAAGGTTGACCTTGACCAAGCGTAAACCTTGGTCATGGTTTCGATGTTTGACAATACAGAAAGACATGTAGATATGGACAATGCAAGTGCAGTTGTCCATGCGGAGAGATACTGATCAGGGTCTGATCAGGTTGAATGAAGAAGAGTCAAGTAGGCCAAGGTTGACCAGATACTTGACTGGGAAGTCCTAACTGTGATGTTAGGCAGTTCGGAAAGTCCTGGTAAGTGAAACTAGCCAGTTCGGAAAGTCCTGGTGAGTGAAGCCAGGCAGTCGGGAAATCATGGTGAGTGAAGCCAGGTGAAAATCCTAGTGAGTGAAGCTAGGTGAAAGTGGAAGTCCTGGTGAGTGAAGCCAGGCAATGGGAAAGTCCTGGTGAGTGAAGCCAGGCAGTTGGAAAGTCCTGGTGAGTGAAGTCAGGCAGTTGGAAAGTCCTGGTGAGTGAAGCCGGGCAGATTGGAAATCCTGGTGAGTGAAGCCAGGTGAAAACCCTAGTGAGTGGAGCTAAGTGAAAGTCCTGGTGAGTGAAGCCGGGCAAGGGAAAATCCAGATGGATCAAGGGTGATCGGACATCTGTGTTGGATCGAGATCGCGCTAGAGGGGGGGTGAATAGCGCTCGCGGCTATTTTTATCGTATCGGAAACGTAAAACTACCAAAGTAAATATACGCAGCGGAAGTAAAGAATGCAATCACAGAAGAACACAGATAGTTTTACTTCGTTCGGAGCCTAGGTCGACTCCTACTCGAAGGCCCGCGATCCTTGATCGCTTTCGGTGGGCAACACTTATAAGTACGAAAAAGAGTACAAGATTTACAATCAGTACAATAATTAAAAACAAGTTTACCGACGACAGAATCGTAATCTCGAAGCTCCTGGTCGTCGTGGACTTGTAACAGCACTTCAGGGTCGTTGAATGAGCAGCACGCAGCACAAGGATTGCTTGGAAGTTGTTGTCTGAAGCTGCTGGTCGAGACCCCTTATAAAGGGGGTTCAAGGCGCCTTACACTGTTCACCAAGGCGCCTTGAACGAGCCGAGTCACCCGCGTGGATCAGCACGGACCTGGTCGAACTCTATCTGGTTTAAGGCGCCTTCAGCCTATCCAAGGCGCCTTCAACCTGCTTCAAGGCGCCTCCATTGGCGCTTCGAAGCCAGCTCAGCTTTTGCACCCGAGGCGCCTCCAAGCTCCATGGAGGCGCCTCAGACACTGTTCATCCGAGTTCTTCTTTGTGTTTTTGGTACCTGCAAGTATGTTAATCCAAAAATACCTGCAACACAAAGTTAACATAAAATAATAGTATGAATATGAAATTATGACAGTCTCCGGACTGTCCGGGTCTGACTTCGGATTTCCAGCCGGAAACCCTAGGTCGACCCGACGCCTACTGTTCCCTCTACGGGGTACCTGTTGCCAGTACGATCCTCCAGATCGACTGGACTTTTGCTCGGCACTCGATGCTCCCGGACTTTCTGCTGAACATCCGCTTCACCGGCCAGTTCAGACTTTCACCTGGTTCGCGACACCAGGACTTTCCACCTAGGGTTACCACCCCCTAGGACTTTTGCCTGAAGCCATCGACCTGCCAAGACTTTCCGCATAGGGTTACCACCCCCTATGACCTAGGGTTACCACCCCCTAGGGTTTTCACCTGCCTAACCGCAGCTAGGATTTTTGCCTAAGTATCACTTAGGACTTTCCTGCAAGCTCCATGAACTTTGTTAGATAACACCACCACTTAACTTTGAGCCCTTTGCCATAATCAAAACTCAGGTTCGATCATCTGGTGCTCACTGCACCAACAATCTCCCCCTTTTTGATTATGGCAATCTTGGTTCAAAGTTAAGTAAAACATAACTTTTAAATAAAGGAATAAATAATGAAAGTTAACCAGAAGCATCAATGCATAAATAAAATTTAAAGTTTATGCTCCCCCTTTCATTCTTGATTTCTTAACTTTGACTTTTCTCTCCCCCTTTGACATAAATCAAAAAGAATTAAGAAAAGAGAAATAGTCTAGTTAATTTAAGCTCCCCCTAAAGGGTAGCATAGTTAAGTACTCAGACTTAAAAAAAATTTAGGTGAAGTACTTAGCTCAATTCATAAGGTGTTTGAAAAGAATTGTTGCATAGATAATTTAAATTTTAAGTTAATGCCTTAATAACTTCTTTGAGTTTAGGTGTCCAAGAATGAGTCAAATTAAATTATTTAACTTGATTGGGTATCAGAGCCCTAAAGGAATTTGTTTAGCCTTAAAGTACTAGCATGACTCTGTTCATTCCCCCTTAATTAATGCCAAATTAAATTCTTAGGGTCTTAGAGTACAAGCATAAGAAGAACTTTATATTATCCTAATTCCAGCTCATCCATTCTAGATTATCAAACATGTGCAGCTTATGAATGAGTTTGAGATGAGATTATTTGAAAATATTGAAAATTTAAGTTCCAAATGAGAAAATGCTAAACTTTTGAGAATTTATTGAAAATTAATTAGAGTTAACTTTAGCAATCAGAATTTGATAATTAAATATTTTTAAATCCTTTTAAATTAATATTTTGACAGTAATTGAATTAATTTTAAAAGATTTTGAAAAGAATTTTCAAAAGATTTTTGAAATGAATTTGAAATTAAGTTTAAAATGATTTTTTATTTAAATAAATTTTTCAAATAATTTTTAAATAAGTTTTTCAAAGATTTTTCAAATAATTTTGAAATCATTTTGAAATGAATAAAAGAATTTTACAAACAATTTTGAAATGAATTTTCAAAGGATTTTTAAATAAGTTTTTCAAAGATTTTTCAAATCATTTTTAAATAAGTTTTTCAACGATTTTTCAAAGGATTTTGAAATTAAGTTTAAAATGATTTTTTATTTAAATAAAATTTTCAAATAATTTTTAAATAAGTTTGAAATTGATTTTCTAAAATAATTTTGAAATTAATATTCAAAAGATTTTTGAAATGATTTTTAAGTAATTTTGAAATTGATTTTCAAAAGATTTTTGAAATGATTTTTAAATAATTTTGAAATTGAGTTTCATATAAATTTTGAGATTTGAGTTTTAAAACTTAGTCATCTCACCCGATCTAAATTTTCAATCAGGGAATCCTATGATTGATGTGAGATGATTTATTGTTGAATTCAGGATTTTGGTTTAACTTGTGTTAGATTCAGGTTTGGCTTTGGGTTCAACAAGTAAGCATTCTTTGGATAAACTTCTGGGCTATGGTGAGTCACAAGGAGCTCATTAAAGTAACCATGCCTTCGAGGTTTTCCAAATAGTCCTACCCATTGAACTTAATACCAATCCTTGGTCTAACTAGTCAGGATTCATTTAAGGGTAGCTTCGGTCAGTTCCACTTGGCCAAATGCACCAGGTCGAAGCCATATCTTCCTAGACATGCGATGCCCAAGCTTCCCTAACGTACTATCATCCAAAAATTTCACCAGTACTGTGGGTCAAGTAAAACCTAGCCCGTTTTAATCTAATCTTAATTACCCTGCCGGGTAATCTACTCTTGTTTTACCCATTTCGGGTAGATTAGGTTTAGTTACCCTGCCGGGTAGTTTAGTTGGGGGTGCCAGCGAGTCTGGATCCTCCATTTTTATTTTCAGTGTTAACTTAATTTCGACTCTTGAATATCTTAACTTGATTTTAATTTTGAGTTTTGAATTGATAATTTAATTTTGAATTTTGAATTTAATTTTAATTTTAAATTTCGAATTTTGAGTTTAATTTTAGTTTTAAATTTCGAATTTTGAATTTAATTTTTAATTTTGAATTTTGAATTTTAAATTTTTAGGATTGTTTTTCGTTTTGCTCCCCCTGGATCATGGCCTCGATATGGTCTATCGAGGTAGTATATTTGATCCTTTGGAACCCAGTATTGGTCAGGTCTAACTTGATTGACCAAGTTAGACTTGGAGACCCATGCTTGGACTGATTTAACACTTTGTTTGTTTATTAATGATAAATAAGATCTATATTTACTTTTGTATCCCATCCGTTGTAGGCGGCTCTTTGTGTCCCAAGAATCAAGTCCAAATTCTTGGAGCCCAAAGTAAACCGTTCTAAGGTATTTTCTAAATCTTTAACCCGATTTGTTAGACTTGAATTTTCTTCCTCAAGTTTTTGAACTTGAGTTGGAAATTCAGTCTGACTCTGGTCAGGTAAGGGTTTGGTGTTAGCCACTTCTTTAAGGACACTTACTTCCTTTAGAAGTGACTTAACCTTCAGGTTTGACTTAGCTAATTTGCGCAATAAATAGCTAACTAAAGTGTTCAACCGGGAGATACTTACAGCGGGGTCTGGTCCTTCGGAAACGGATACGGATCCGTGGCTTTGCTCGGACTCTGCCTCAGACTCGCTCTCGCATCCGGATTCGACGACTTGGTCCCGGGCCATTAATGCGAGTAGACTCGTTTGTTCGAGCTCGTCGTCGTCCTCTGATGAAGATTCGTCCCATGTTGCCTTAAGGACCTTTTTCCTTCTTTGCTTTTTGATCTCCTTCAGGTTAGGGCAGTTGGTTTTGATGTGCCCTTTTTGGTTACACCCGTAGCATGTAACTTCAAACTTCATCTTTGTATTTTGTGGGCCTTCCTTTGATTTCACTGCCTTCTTTAGATCTCTTTTGTCGAATCCTTTCGTCTTGTAGAGCTTCTTCACGAGATTTACCAGCTCGGTTGTAATGTCACCTTCTTCATCATCAGAGTCTGGTTCAGCTTCCGATGCTGGTTCGGTTCTCCGTCGAGGTCTCGGTTCCCGGGTTCGCTTGTACCTGCAACCAACGCAATACCTTTCTCGGTTGGCTGTGCATTAGTCTGCTCATGAAGTTCAAATTCACTAAAAAGTTCATCTAGTTTTAAAGAAGATAAATCCTTGGAAACTTTGTAGGCATCTACCATTGATGCCCACAATGTATTCCTTGGAAACGAGTTTAGGGCATACCTTATTACGTCCCGATTTTCTATCTTCTGGCCAATTCCGTGAAGAGAGTTAAGGATGTCTTGTATTCTTGCGTGAAGAGAACTCGCCGTTTCGCCTTCCTGCATTTTTAGATTGTATAATTTATTAAGTAAAAGATCTCTTTTACTTACCTTGGTGTCGTCAGTGCCTTCGTGGAGTTCGATGAGCTTTTCCCAGAGTTCTTTTGCGGAGGAGAATGGACCGACTCTGTTGAGCTCTTCTTTGGTAAGACCACATTGGATGGTGCAGGTGGCTTTTGCGTCAGCTTCCACCTTTTTGATAAATGTTGGCTCCCAATTTTCACAGGGTGTAGGCTTATCGTCGGTACCAGTTGGCAGTTCCAGTCCTGTTTTGATGATCATCCAGGTATCGAACTGGATCTTCAGATATATCTCCATTCGCCCCTTCCAATACCCGAAGTCTTCTCCGGAAAATAGTGGGGGACGAACGGTGCTATATCCTTCTTGTTGGGCCATTTTAGATCTAAAAGAACAAAAACAACAAAATCTATTCCAAGACTGAGTCTTGGATTAGTAGTGCGAGAGTAAAGGATAATAAAAACGAACTCGAGTGGTGTTGCACCTACTTCGAGCAAAAGTCGATTCGAGGGAAACAAAAATTAGAATATAGCTATAAGGCTAAATTCTAATTCGACTCCGAAAACGAAAAAAAACTGCGAAAAATTTGTTTTGAAAGGTGGTTGCACCAATTCAAAACGACCCCGCTCTGATACCAATTGTTGGATCGAGATCGCGCTAGAGGGGGGGTGAATAGCGCTCGCGGCTATTTTTATCGTATCGGAAACGTAAAACTACCAAAGTAAATATACGCAGCGGAAGTAAAGAATGCAATCACAGAAGGACACAGATAGTTTTACTTCGTTCGGAGCCTAGGTCGACTCCTACTCGAAGGCCCGCGATCCTTGATCGCTTTCGGTGGGCAACACTTATAAGTACGAAAAAGAGTACAAGATTTACAATCAGTACAATAATTAAAAACAAGTTTACCGACGAATCGTAATCTCAAGCTCACGGTCGTCGTGGACTTGTAAGACTTCGTGGTCGTTGAATGAGCAAGACGCAAGACAAGGATTGCTTGGAAGTTGTTGTCAAGAGCTGGTCGAGACCCCTTATAAAGGGGTTCAAGGCGCCTTACACACCAAGGCGCCTTGAACGAGCCGAGTCACCGCGTGGATCAGCACGGACCTGGTCGAACTCTATCTGGTTTAAGGCGCCTTGACCTATCCAAGGCGCCTTCAACCTCGGTTTAAGGCGCCTTGAACCCCATTCAAGGCGCCTCGATGCTGCCGCCTTTTTTGCACCCGAGGCGCCCCAAGCTCCATGGAGGCGCCTCGACATTGTTCATCCGAGTCCTTCTTTGTGTTTTTGGTACTGCAAGTATGTTAATCCAAAGATACCGCAACACAAAGTTAACACAACATAATAGTATGAATATGAAATTATGATTGTCCGAGTCTGACTTCGGATTTCCGACCGGAAACCCTAGGTCAACCCGACGCCTACTGTTCCCTCTACGGGGAACGCGTCCTCACCTACTCCACTCAGGAGATTTACCTATTACTAGTGCGATCCTCCAGATCAACTGGACTTTTGCTTAACGTTCGAAGCTTCCGGACTTTCTGCTGGACTTCCGCTTCCCGGCTAGTCTAGTCTTTCACCTGGTTCGCGACACCAGGACTTTCCACCTAGGGTTACCACCCCCTAGGACTTTTGCCTGAAGCCATCGACCTGCCAAGACTTTCCGCATAGGGTTACCACCCCCTATGACCTAGGGTTACCACCCCCTAGGGTTTTCACCTGCCTAACCGCAGCTAGGATTTTTGCCTAAGTATCACTTAGGACTTTCCTGCAAGCTCCATGAACTTTGTTAGATAACACCACCACTTAACTTTGAGCCCTTTGCCATAATCAAAACTCAGGTTCGATCATCTGGTGCTCACTGCACCAACAATCTGGTGTTGAGAAGGTCAAGTAGGTCAAGGGAGTGACCGGATACTTGACACGAAGAGAAAAGTCCAAGTGGGTCAAAGGGATTGACCGGACACTTGGTGGGGAGTCTTAGCAGGTCAAGGGAGTGACCAGATGCTAAGCATGAGATACCAATAGGTCAAGGTTGACCGGATATTGGTGTGGAAGACTTGGAACTTGGTTTGGGCAAAAACCAAGTTCTAGATCGATCAGTGGATCGATCCAGCGATATGCTGGGTATCTGATCGGTCTGGTGACCGATCAGATAACGATCAGTGGCTTACTGAGGTTCTTCTGATCGGTCTGCAGACCGATCAGAAAGCGAACTGAAGGCAAAGAGAAAAGGAGGGGATCGGTCTGTGGACCGATCCACATGCACCCTGATCGGTCCACAGACCGATCAGGAGACGATCAGAGAGTTGGGCAACTCTCTGCTAAGTGTGCTGATCGGTCTGGGAACCGATCAGCATAGGGTCTGATCGGTCCCCATGACCGATCAGAGAGGCTCTGGACCGATCAGGGTGGAGCCTGATCGGTCCAGGTCCTAGCCGTTGCGACACAACGACTAGTCTTCTTCGCTGTCTTCTGCAGGTTATAAAAGGAGATCGAGCCTCTACTTCTTGTTATTCTTCTTGCTCTTCTTCCTACTGAGCTGCTGCTGTGCTCTTGAGCTTTGTTGAGTTCTGAAGCTTCGTGTGAGCTTCTTCGACTGGGTTCCTGCTGTCTTCGTCAACGGACTCCGACGAGAAGGCAAGCGTGTTTGTTTTACATTCATATTGTCTTGTGCTTCTTTGTATTTTGTGTACTTCTATCTTGCTGTTGCAAGAGTTATTGTGGCGAGGTTTCTCCACCCACAAGGAGTATATATTAGCCGGTTCTCCGGGGACTCATCCACCGACGGATTGATAGGCTTCGTCCACCTTACGGACACGCCGAGGAGTAGGAGTTTCATCTCCGAACCTCGTTACATCGACGCATATTGAGTTTGATCTCTTGTCTTCGTTTCTTGTTTTTATTTCCGCTGCGCTAACCCTAGTTTGTAGAAAGAAACGAAACGATTTGGGGCGGCTATAGCCGCGATCATCGATCCTAACAATAGGTTCTAGGTTTATGTTGGTCGTTCATAATTTATCTTCAATTATGGAGCGATCATAAGTGGCACCTAGTAGTACATCATAACCCCTAATTAACCGAAAAATCATAGGTTGATCTTGGAACCACTTCCAAACCTTTCAGAAGCTATAGTAAGTCGTGTCATGTTCCTTTCACTCGTCTTATACCTGTTGGGACTGAAATGTAGCTAGAGGGGGGGGGGGGGGGGGGAATAGCTCGTCGAGCTCCTCGTGCTCTTCATTGCTTGTTTCTTCAATGATATGCAGCGGAAATACAAAGAAACAACACTAACACTAGGGATTTACTTGGTATCCAACTTAAGAAGAGGTGACTAATCCAAGGATCCACACACTCACGCACCCTCCACTATGTAAACACTCATTTTTGGTAACTACCGAAGGCGGAGAAGCCCTACAAGCTCACAGTACAAGAAGAAAGGGAAGGGAAATATAATACAAGCAAAAGCTTACAAGATATGCACAAGAAAACCCTAACCCTAGCTTCTTCTTCTTGTTGAAACTCGCCTCTTGACTTGGACGTGCACCAGCACTAGCCTCCAAGAACCTTCAAGATCTGGCGAAGAGAGCAGGAGAGGATCACAGTGTCACGTGGAAAAGAGTTGAGGAAATTCTACTATGGGAAACGCTCGCCAACAGCTATATCCTGCGCCAACGGTCAAATCCCAATCGATTGGATTGCTCCCAATTGATTGGAGAGGCTTTGGATCGATCGGCCGATCGATCCAGAGCGCCTCTATGCTCTTGGGAATCACCTGGATTGATCGGCTGATCGATCCAGGGCTTATTGCGCAAAATCAAAGCTCCCAATCGATCGCCCGATCGATTGGAGGCTCCCAATCGATCGACCGATTGATTGGGAGGCTTTCTGTTCGCACGACACTTCTCCCCAATCGATCCACTGATCGATTGGGAGGAGGCTTGTCGCGGGGACTCACCCAATCGATCAGCCGATCGATTGGGCATGAGCCAATCGATCAGCTGATCAATCCAGCTCCAGGTTTTTGCCCAAAACCAAGTCCAAAATCCCCTAAACCAACATCCAGTCAACCATGACCTGTTGGTACATCATGCCTAGCATCCGATCACCCTTGACCTGCCAGGACTCCCTCACCAAGTGTCTGGTCAATCCCTTTGACCCACTTAGACTTCTCTCCTCGTGCCAAGTGTCCGGTCATCCATGACCCACTTGGACTTCCACCAGATGTCTGGTCAACCTTGACCCATCTAGATTTTCTGTGCCTGGCTTCACTCACCAGGACTTCCCTTCTGCCTAGCTTCACTCACTAGGTCTTACCTGGCTTCACTCACCAGGACTTCCCTTCTGCCTAGCTTCACTCACTAGGTCTTTCACCTAGCTTCACTCACCAGGACTTCCCTTCCGCCTAGCTTCACTCACTAGGTCATTCACCTGGCTTCAATCACCAGGATTTCCCATACTGTCTAGCTTCACTCACTAGGTCTTTCACCTGGCTTCACTCACCAGGACTTTCACCTGACTTCACTCACCAGGATTTTCCAGTCAAGTATCCAGTCAACCTTGACCTACTTGACTCTCCTTCACAATCTCCCCACATGAACAATCACACCTGCAATCTTCATGTGTTGTCTCCATGTATTGTCAAACATCAAAACCCAAACATCAAGACTCGAGCTTGAACCAATTCAAGCTCAGTCAACCAGGTCAACCTTGACCTAGGGAATATTGCACCAACAATCTCCCCCTTTTTGATGTTTGACAATACCTTTAAGTTAGGCTAATCTTATAGCGTCAACTCTCCTTCATGCCAATGTAAGAATGATGATTTTCTTCATTCTCCTCCTTTTCTAGAGGGCAAACTCCCTTTTAGGTAATGAAGGCCTAACTTAACCACACATTCTCCCCCTATTGGCACACATCAAAAACTCTCCCCCTGAAGAGTTACCCAATCATTGTTTACAACTTCACTCATTGTTCACAACACAATAATGAAGGTCACATACTCTTCATTATTTTTAACGCTCATTCTTGAGCATATACCACTTGGTATATTCACACACGATTCAAATGAAGGTCTCATACCCTTCATTTTTCATCAAATGCTCAAACGTGAGCCTACACCACTTGAATAATGAAGATATCCACTCTCCATTACATTCAAAATGCCCAACCTTGAGCATTTCCGCTAAAGAAGGTTAACCACCTTCCAAGGTGTATGAAAAGTAGGTTTTCATGTCCTTAAAGAGTAACTCCCCCTAAAGACATGCACGTAACTTCTGTCATTGCACCAACAATGACTTGGAATCCCTAAACATTTAGGAAACCCAAATTTTGAAGTTTTTAGGTTCATAAATTCAATATAGAAACCAAACCTCAACCCAAACCTCTACTTAGTCTTCCTTAACCAATCCATCCTTGTTTTCATCATGAAAACTCCCCCTAAATGTATACAAATATTTTTGAGGGGTTAGGAATGGTTTGATAGACTAAAAATGGTTTTAAAATGCTGAAAATAAGCTTTCCCAGCCAAAATCAGCATTCCCAATCAATTGGAGTTGGGTTCCAATCGATTGAACCCATCTGAATCGATCCACTGATCGATTTAGACTGCGTGGATCGATCGGCTGATTGATCCAGCGAGCTTCTGCTCGCGGGAAAACTCCTCTCAATCGATCTATTGAGGCACTCCAATCGATCGGGTGATCGATTGGAGCTTTGAAAAACTGAAAATTTATTTCAGTGAATTTCAGAAACTCCCCTAAAATTCTACAAAAATCAAAAAATCATGAAAATTCATGTAGACATTCCTTAGGGCATATACTATCAAGGAAAAATAGTTTTCTATGAAAATACTTTTTATTTTCAAAGATTGACACAAACTTGAAAACTTATAATAAGTTTAGTGTTTTCTTTCAAGTTTGTGCTCAACTATTCAATGATGATTATTATCAAAAGATAGCCTTCATCAAGGTTTTCCAAAATATATTTAAAATCATTTTCAAAACCAATATCCAACCATGTTCTTTGGGCTCAATGCACATGACTTGTACATTAGCTTTCCCAATAATTGAAAAACACATAACTATGTGTTTTGATGAATTTAAAACTCAAAAGAATGCACCAAATAACATCTTGAGTTTTGTTCATCATCCTAACATCTCACTTGTATTTAAAGTGTACGAAACCACATACAAGTCACCTTATAGTTCTTAGTGAGATGTAAACTTTGGTTTTGCCCTAATCTAGGAATCATGCATATCTATTTAAGCATTTTGAGGTTAGGAACATCCACCAAGGATGTTACTTGTTAATGAATGTCGTTTGTCCTTAGTTTGCAAGGAATTAAAAACAATGCATGATGTGTTATTACATACATCAAAAATAAATAATTTTCAAAAGAAAACTTCCTATGACTACATGATGTATGTGTTAGGACCGATTATGTAGCTAGAGGGGAGGGGGTGAATAGCTCGGTGTGCTCGTCGTGCTTTTCGTTGCTTGTTTCTTCAAGATATGCAGCGGAAAATACAAAGAAACAAAATACACAACGCTAACAAAAGGATTTAATTGGTATCCACCTCAAGAAGAGGTGACTAGTCCAAGGATCCACACACTCACGCACCCTCTACTAAAAAAAACACTCCTTTAAGGTAACTACCAAAGGCAGAAAAGCCCTACAAGTTCACACTAAAAGAAGAAAGGGAAAGGGAACAAAATACAAGCAAAAGCTTACAAGTTTGCACAAGAAACCCTAACCCTAGATTTCTTCTTCAGCTGTAGATCCGCCTCTTGACTTGGAAAAACCTCCAAGAACCTTCAAGAACTGGCGATCTGAACTTTGTGGAGAGCTGCTGTGAAGATTAGGAGTGAACAGTGCAAGCAATGGCGAAGGAATCACGCGCCAACGGCTTTATCCAGCGCCAACGGTCTGATCCCGATCGATTGGATTGCTCCCAATCGATCAAGGAGGCTTTGGATTGATCGGCTGATCGATCTAGAGCGCCCCTGTGCTCTCAGGAATTGCCAAGATCGATCGGCTGATCGATCCAGGGCTTATCGTGCGAAATCACAGCTCCCAATTGATCCACTGATCGATTGGGGACTCTGGATCGATCGATCGATCGATCCAGCGCTGTTCTGTGCGATCGCACACTCGTCCCAATCGATCCACTGATCGATTGGGAGGAGGCTTGTCGTGAAGACTTGCCCAATCGATCGGCCGATCGATTGGGCATGAGCCAATCGATCGGCTGATCGATCCAGCTCATGATTTCTCCCTAAAATCAAGTCTAAAGCCTCCTAAACCAACATCTGGTCAACCATGACCTGTTGGTTCATCGTGCCTAGCATCCAGTCACCCTTGACCTGCTAGGACACCCTCACCAAGTGTCCGATCAATCCCTTTGACCCACTTGGACTTTTCTCCTCGTGCCAAGTATCCGGTCAATCCCTTTGACCTACTTGGACTTTTCTCCTCGTGCCAAGTATCCAGTCAATCCCTTTGACCTACTTGGACTTTTCCAACACCAGATGTCCGATCAGCCTTGATCCATCTAGATTTCCTCGCCTGGTTTCACTCACCAGGACTTCCCTTCTGCCTAGCTTCACTCACGAGGACTTTCCATCTGTCTGGCTTCACTCACCAGGACTTTCTTCTGCCTAGCTTCACTCACTAGGTCTTTCACCTGGCTTCACTCACCAGGATTTCCTTCTGCCTAGCTTCACTCACTAGGTCTTTCCATCTACCTGGCTTCACTCACCAGGACTTTCACCTAGCTTCACTCACTAGGATTTCCTTCTGCCTAACTTCCCAGTTAGGACTTTCACCTGGCTTCAGTCACCAGGACTTTCCAGTCAAGTATCCAGTCAATCTTGACCTACTTGACTCTTCTTCACACATGAACAATTGCACCTGCAATCTTCATGTATTGACTACATGTATTGTCAAACATCGAAACCACAACATCCAGACTCGAGCTTGACTCAATTTAAGCTCAGTTAACACGGTCAACCTTGACCTGGGGAATATTGCACCAACAATCTCCCCCCTTTTGATGCTTGACAATGCCACATTTAAGTTAGGCTAATCCCATAGCCTCAACCTTCTTCATGCCACTAGGAAATGAAGACGTAAGTTAAACCCTACATTCTCCCCCTGAGAGGGCAAACTCCCTCTTAGATAATAAGAGGGCAAACTCCCTCTTAGATAATGAAGGCCTAACTTAAACCCTTTCATTCTCCCCCTATTGGCACACATCAAAATAAGCACACTCTCCCCCTGAAGAGTTACCTAACTTTGTTCACAACGTCACTTGTTGCTCACAATCCGATAACGAAGGTCCCATACCCTTCACTATCATTTAAATGCTCATCCTTGAGCAGACACCCTTTGAATAATGAAGATATCCACTCTCCATTATTTTCAAATGCTCAACCTTAAGCATTTCCGCGAAAGAAGGTTAACCACCTTCCAAGGTGTATGAAAAGTATTTTTCATGTCCTTAAAGAGTAACTCCCCCTAAAGACATGCACGAAACTTCTGTCATTGCACCAACAATGACTTGGAATCCCTAAACCTTTAGGAAACCCAAAATTAGAAGTTTTGAGGTTCATAAATTCAATAATGAAACCAAACCTCAACCTAAACTTCGACTTAGTCTTCCTTAACCAATCCATCCTTGTTTTCATCATGAAAACTCCCCTTAAATATATACAAATGTGTGTTGAGGGGCAAGGAATGGTTACCTAGACTAAAAGGGATTCAAAGTGCTGAAATCAGACTTTCCTAGCCGAAATCAGCATCCCCAATCGATTGGAGTTGGGTCCTAATCGATTGAACCCTGCTGAATCGATCCACTGATCGATTCAGACTGCGTGGATCGATCGGCTGATCGATCCAGCGAGCTTCTGCTCGCGAGAATTGCCTTCTCAATCGATCGCCCGATCGATTGAGGCACTCCAATCGATCCACTGATCGATTGAAGCTCTGAAATTGCTGAAATTTCATTTCAGTCAATTTCAGAAACCCCTAGAAAATTCTACAAAATCCCAAAAATCGTGAAAATTGTTGTAGACATTATTTAGGGCATATATTATCATGGAAAAATAGTTTTATAGGAAAATACATCATATTTTTAAAGATGGACACAAACTTGAAAACTTGTAAAAACTTTAGTGTTTTTCTTCAAGTTTGTGTTCAACTATTCAATGATGATTACTATCAAAATATAGCCTTCATCAAGGTTTTCCAAAATATATTTAAGATCATTTTCAAAACTAATATCCAACCATGTTCCTTGGGCTCAATGCACATGACTTGTACATTAGCTTTCCCAATGATTGGAAAACGCATAACTATGTGTTTTGATGAATCTAAAACTCAAAAGAATGCACTAATTCAACATCTTGAGTTTTGTTCATCATTCTAACATCTCACTTGTATCTAATGTGTACTAAAACACATACAAGTCACCTTACAGTTCTTTAGTGAGATGTAAACTTTGGTTTTGCCCTAATCTAGGGATCATGCATATCTACCTAGACATTTTGATTTGTAAACATCCACCAAGGATGTTACTTGTTAATAAATATCATTAGTCCTTAATTTTCCAGGAATAAAATAATGCATGATGATGTTATGGCATACATCAAAACGAAATAATTTTCAAAATAAAATTTCTATAACTACATGATGTATGTATGACATGACATAGTATTTTTGTGTTTTTCAAACTAAAATATGAAGGAAAAAATAAGCATAATGTCATGACATATGATGGGCAAACAAAGCATGGCAAGTTTTAGCATTAATGAAATACCTAGGTTGTCTACCTAAGTATCCTTAAGCCTTAACTAAATTAAAATTTAAAACCTAGATTTGCCCACTATTTCCCAAGAAAATGCCAATAATCCAATTTTGACATTTCTTTTGCTTTTCCTAATTTGTGCCAATTTAAATTAAACATATTCCTCAAATTTTTGGCACAGTTTACTCTTTTAAAGAGTAACCACTTTAAGTTAAGGCATAACTTGCCTTTAATTTCTCAAGAACATACCAAAATCCCAACTTGGTAGTTCTTATGATTTTCTCAATTTGTGTCACTTAAAATATCATCCAATTTATCAAATTGTGACACGTTTTACTCTTTTAAGAGTAAATAAAAATTCTTTTCATTTTCAAAGGTTAACAATAACCTTGAAAATGCTCCCCAAGTGTCAACTTCATCAAAGTTGGGTTAACTACCCTTCTAATCGGAGTTGACACTCTCTAACTCATCTACGGGGTAGAGAAGATGCTCCTAGGAACCCAAAACCTATTGGTGCTCCTTGGGTGCTCTAGGTACTCACTAGGGATAACCTCCCTAGATACCTTCCTAGTGACCTTGTTAGGCTTCTTAGAAGCCTTGGTCACTTTTTCTAGGTCAACCCTAGGGATTACCTCCCCTGTGACCTTGTTAGTGACTTTGTTAGACTTCTTAGAAGTCTTAGTCACCTTAGTTGCAAAAATACTCCTAGGGATAACTTCCCTTATACTTTTGACTTGACCCTTAGACCTAGACTCGGTTCCATAGCTATATGGAACCTTATGGTAAGAAATCACATCCTTCTTAGCCTTAAGTTTGTATCCCAAACCTTTATGGCCATTGGATGGCTTTTGTTGTCCTAAACCTAGGTTTTTCTCATTTTGCCCTTTTAGGATATTTTCCATCCTTTTTAGGGTCTTTTCTAACTTATCAAGTCTTGACCTCAAGACTTGATTTTCCATCCTTAAGTCCTTAGCTTTAGGTTTTTCAATGAATTCATGAGCATGTTTATTTCTAGACTTATAACTAAAATTCTTAGTTTTCTTGTCTAGATTTTTATCTACCTTCCTAAACCTAGGTGTGGTAGTTTTAGCATGTAGAGCCACATGTTTTTCTTTAAAGCTCTCATGCTTTCTATTCTTATGGTAAATGACATTAAAATTATAAAAGTTAGAGTTATCATGCTTTTTACCATTAATTAAAGGGGTAGGCTCAATAAATGATACATTTCTTTTTACCTTGGAGGCTCCCCCTTGACTTGTGCCTCCACCAAGAGCCTTGACCGCTTTCTTCCCCTTGGGACATTGGCTCCGGTAATGTCCCTTTTAATTGGAAGAGAAGCACACAATGTGCTCCTTGCTCTTCTTTGTTCCGGGAGCGATCTCCTTGGGCTTCTCCTTGCCCTTTGGTGCCACTTGACCCTTCTTCTTGGCCAATTTAGGGCACTTGTTCTTGTAATTCCCATGTTCCCTACACTCAAAACAAATAATGTGATTTTTATTTTTAATTGAAATGTTTATACCTTCATGTGTAGGGATGACACTTTCTCCTTTGGATCCGGAGGTAGAAACTTCCTTTTGATCCGAAAATAATTTTCCTCCCATTGATTTGGCTTGACTTGTGGAGGTGGAAGCTTCTTTATCCTCTTCTTCTCTTGACCCGGATGTGGAGACTTCTCCTTCTTCTTGATCCGGTGTCACCGAAGGTCGCTCCCCCTCAATCCTAGAGGTGGAGACTTCTTCATCTTCATCTTGTATATTGAGCAAAGAGTATGCTCCCTCTTTGTCCTTTTCATTGTACTCCTTTGAAGATGAAGCTTCTTGGACTTCTTCTTCAAAAGTTGAGCATCTCTCAACCTCGGAGTCCTCTTCCTCTTGGTCATGATCCAATGAGTCACCCTCTTTGGATTCTTCTTGATCTTGTACAGTGGAGGGGATCTCATGAATCTTTGCCAACTTGCTCCATAGCTCTTTGGCATCTTCAAAATCTCCAACTTGAGCCAAAATATTGCTTGGCAATAAATTGACCAAAAGCTTGGTCACTTTATCATTTGCCTTGCTCCTTTGAACTTGTTCTTGGCTCCATTTGCTCTTCTTTAGAACTTTGCCCTTGGAATTTGTTGGAGCCTCAAAACCTTCCATTAGAGAAAACCATTGCTCTATCTGCATCATCAAGAAATTTTCGATCCTTGATTTCCAAAGATCGAAGCTTGTTGAAATAAATGATGGAGGCACCCTTGTATCGAATCCAAGTCCGTCTTGGAATTCCATTGAAGTTGAGCTTGATAAAATCTTTGACTTGAAGAATTTTGCTCCAACTTCTTCACCCTCTAGCTCTTTTCCCTTTCCGGCGATGATTCCGGCACTACAAGAAAAACCCTCATAGACATCGGTGGAACAACAGCGGTTTTAAGCAAAAACCGATGTCTTTGAGTATTTTACACCGATTTTTTCAAAAACCGATGTCTATAAGCGCAGATTTCCGCTCATAGACATCGGTTTTTAAGCCGATGTCTATGAGCGCTTTTTTCGTTAATAGACACTGATTTTAACAGTGATTTTTAAAATCCAGTGTCTATGATAAAATAAAATAATATAATTTTCCCACCAATACTTAGCCGAAATTTGTAACACTTCACTCTTCCCTCTAAACCTAAACCTATATCGCGCCGTCCACCGTATACCGTCGCCTCATCTCCCTCTTCCCCTTCCTAGATCAAAGCCCCTTCCTCTCTCGATCAAGATCAACACAGGACGTCCTTGCTTCTCCGTCCAACCACACCGCATCTCCTCCAACTCCTCCCTTTGGGTGAGAAGAGGCTGCCTGCGTGGCTTGGAGTCGTCGCCAGGTCGCTAGAAGTCGGCCTCCTCCACTCTTTCTCGATCCCATATCTGGTAACCTCGATTCCTCATCTCCTTCTTCTGATTTGATCCCTCCTTGTTGATCCTCGCATGGCCAGGACTGATCGGAGCTCCTTGCTCACTGATTTTGCTGCTCGCGGTAGGATTCGGCGCTGTCACCAGGTGTGTTATCAACTAATCGGTCGACATGGTGAGGGGGAAGACGCAGATGAGGAGGATAGAGAACCTGGCCAGCCGGCAGGTGACCTTTTCCAAGCACCGGAGAGGCCTTCTGAAGAAGGCCTTTGAGCTCTCCGTGCTCTGCGATGCTGAGCACCAAATGTCAAGTATTCCCCAAGTACTCCTTATGGTTATTGATTTGTGAACTGGGTAACAAATGTCAAGTATTTTTTTCTTTCATCCGAAATGAAAGTACCAGTGCTTCCATACTTGACCAATTTGAGCTTGATCAGGAGTTAAATGCATATTTTGCATTTTTGTTCGAACTTATTGCTGAGAGGGGACCTTCTGTGGGTTTGAATGTTAACCTTAGCTGATATGATCTGTTTCATGGCCATCTCTTCATTGCTGACTCTAGAAGACTTGGCATTTTGTAAGTAGAAAATGATCTTCCAATTTCTCAGCAAAGTTATGGCTTTCTTATTGTTTGAAATTCTGTGATCTTCTGCAGTGCTCACTCTATTTTCATTCTCCTTTTGTCAGAGTAGTGACAAGTGTTTTCAAGGAATAGTAGCAAACATAGAACGTGTCTTAGTGTTTGTGATGCCTATGCAAATTTAAGTAGAAAAAAAAATTAAACAATTAAACTAAAATAATTTATCTCTTGGTAAATGATCACAGGCTACTAAAGTCCTTCCTCATCTTCGACATTTTCATCTTCTTGATCTCTTGATTGTAAGTATTAATTAATTGGTGCATGCAATGTGTTTGATGAATTTCCTCAAACACTATCCTGACTTGATTTTATCATTTTTATTTGCATGATTCTCTTGAGTGGTAAATGCTAGTTACTATCACTTGTGGTATCAATTCTAGTTTGCCCCTAACACAATTTCATATGCCAATAATAGTTTTTGTGGTATAGAGGCCTATCCATTTACTGTCGAAAAGATCAGTAAATTGAGAGAGGTAGTGGAGAATGCTAAGAAGGATCAAACTCTTCGAAGTATCTTAATTTCATCTTCCCGTGACTTACCCTCAGCAGGCTGGAACTATCCGTAAGAATGGGTATATCGTCATTAAGGGGCGTGCATGCAAGGTTAGGCTCGAGTCAATCTTATATTTTTTTCTTCCTTCGATCAATTTTTTTTTAATGAAAAATTACTACTTTGTGACGGTTGGGATATTGGATTAGAGAGCTGTTGCTGCAACTTTTATTGTTTGCTATTTGTTCGGTTTGATGTGGGGCTAGAGGCTAGAAAAATGAGACAAACGCAACAAAATTTTTGAAGAGTCACGCATGCTCCTGCTAATTTATGCAAGAATCATGACTCCATGGGGTGGTAGTCTAGACGAGATAGATGGAGTAAATCTTGACTCAAGGCTCACTTAAGATTTTTGAAGCTTGGGTTGCCATGAGCATGCAGCTACCATCCACAAAGCCACATCTCTCATTGAATGAATGTCTGCATGCAATCTAAGACTTGTTGAAACTAGGTTATCATGAAGTCCAAATTCCATGCGAAGATTGTGTGCCATGCCGTCAAAGATTTCTATACCACTTTGTAAGTTACGCTGCTTATGGCAATTGGTTGTAGGAATGCTGTTGGTTAGGGAAGTTGCACTCAAATTTATTGAGGAGGTAATGTGTGAAAGATCAAGTCACCAATGACAACAAATATATAAAGTATTATCCATGACAAATATCCTCTAGCAATGAGACTTGTCGAAATTTGGTGAGAGTCAGTGGCATATAAAAGACTGAAAGCTCTATATGTTGGGATAGGAAACTGGTAAGAAAAAAAAAGGCAAAATCATTTACATACATCTTCATTTGATACAGAAGAAATAATTAGAGTGCTTTATTAATTGTGAAAATGTTCCTTTTACTTATCTCAAAGAGCCAATAGTTGTAGTAATGAATGCAAAAAAGAGCTTGTTAACTTGTTGTATAAAGAAATTTAGAAAAAGATTAAATGTTGAATTTTTTTTAGCATGTAAAACGTTTAAGATGTTTATTAACTATCACATTAGAGTGTTAAAGTTGAATGGTTTACCACTCTTCCCAAAAGCTCTCTTGAGATCATAAACTATGGATCAATTTATATATTTATATTCTTAATACTCCTTCATGTGTGGGTGAGTTTTCTTCAGTATGACCCCAAAGCAGTACATATCACTTTGGCCCAAAAGCAGCACAATTGATGAGGAGCAAGAAGATATAGTCATAATCAGTACCCAGAATAACCTATTAAATATGAAGTGCCCTTTAACAGGAAAGCCTGTTATAGAATTGCAAAATCCTGTCTGCTGGTAAAGTAGTGCTTCACTCTTTACCAAAGTTTTGTAGTTATGTTTTTATCCAATATAAATTAAAATTCCCTAATTTTTTGTTTGTTAGTAATGAAAGATGAAAACATAACGGTCAAGTGAGATTGTTTCATATGCACAAAACTATTTTTTTTCTTTGTGAATGAACAAATATTAAACGGTTCACAAGTTAACTAAAAACAACTATTTTAAGTGAACTTCTTTCTTAAAATGCAGATGTTGGTTTCCTTGGAAATCATGTTCCTTCTTGAACCATATTCAATTTGGCATGAGTCCTTATTTGATTAGTTGCGAACTATGAATTTGTGTGATTTGTAGAATGCAATGTGAGATATGTTAATGTCGTAGATAACATTCCATAGCTTTCTACTTATATTTCATTCTAACAACTCAAAAAAACCTTTTAACAGATTCTGTTGATTCAATTGTTCATGTTTTTTGAACAATGCTTAATGTATATTTATTTATCAAGTGATGAAGAAGCTTATGACTAGTCTGTTTCACTTTTTTTTTTATTTCCCAAGCAAAGGGTATGTTATTATTATTATTAAAGTCATAAACCGTGTTCTTTCTATCTGTTGTTCTTCATCAAGCAGGATGGACTGCAAGCATATTTATGAGAAGGAACCAGTAATCCACGACATAAGCACAAAGAAACCACATCCTTGATGCCCAGTTGCAGGTAAGTGCCCTATCTATTGCAGTTGAACTTTCGTTGTTGATCTTTTTGCTCATTACAGCTACATCCTATCAGGTTGCCCAAAAATTCTCCAAGTTGGACGGGTTGTATGCGACGCCTTGCTTACAATAGAAATTGATGAAATGCGTTTGGCATCAGCTACAAACATAAATTCAACAATGGTAGAAGATTTTTACAGAAGTTGACTGAAAATGGCAACACTGCTCCCTGCAACTGTAAGCTTGATATAATTTTTCAAGGTGATTTAGCCCCTGTTGGTGATTTGTCATCAGCCAATGCGATTTAGGCATCATAGTTAATTATCTTTTGATGTTGTAAGAGGAATATTTGTGTAATTTGTGGATACGGACTTGATATGTACAATATCTATTATCTTTTTATATTATAAGAATAATATTATGTATTGGTAACATGGATATTTACTTTGTGTGTTTAGATACACCGATGTATAATAATATTAACTAAATTTTGTACTATTAAAATGTTGTATAATATTGGTTTTTCACTATTTCGAAAATTGAATCGGCGTCGTTAAACAATATTGAGATTACATCGGTTTTCCACCGCTGCCAAAACTGGTGTTATTAACATATAATATTACATCGATTTTACATCGTTGATGAAACGGTGTCGTTAAGTGATACTACACCGGTGAATAACCTATTCGAACACTGGTGTTGTTAAGTGATACTACACCGGTTTTAACTCGATGTCTAAAATGGCAGACCTTTTACATCGCCTTCATAGACATCGGTCGAAAATGTAATAGACACCGGTGGAAAATCGATATCTATGAGGGTTTTTGTTGTAGTGCGGTGAAGAGCAACCTTGCTCTGATACCACTTGTTAGGATCGATTATGTAGCTAGAGGGGGGTGAATAGCTTAGTGCGCTCGTCGTGCTTTTCGTTGCTTGTTTCTTCAAGATATGCAACGGAAAATACAAAGAAACAAAATACACAACGCTAACAAAAGGATTTACTTGATATCCACCTCAAGAAGAGGTGACTAGTCCAAGGATCTACACACTCACGCACCCTCCACTAATAAAACACTCCTTTATGGTAACTACCAAAGGCGGAGAAGCCCTATAAGTTCACACTACAAGAAGAAAGGGAAAGGGAACAAAATACAAGCAAAAGCTTACAAGTTTGCACAAGAAACCCTAACCCTAGATTTCTTCTTCAGCTGTAGATCCGCCTCTTGACTTGGAAAAACCTCCAAGAACCTTCAAGAACTGGCGATCTGAACTTTGTGGAGAGCTGCTGTGAAGATCGGGAGTGAACAGTGCAAGCAATGGCGAAGGAATCGCACGCCAATGGCTTTATCCAGCGCCAACGGTCTGATCCCGATCGATTGGATTGCTCCCAATCGATCAGGGAGGCTTTGGATCGATCGGCTGATCGATCCAGAGCGCCCCTGTTTCTCTCAGGAATTGCCTGGATCGATCGGCTGATCGATCCAGGGCTTATCGTGTGAAATCGCAGCTCCCAATCGATCCACTGATCGATTGGGGACTCTGGATCGATCAACCGATCGATCCAGCGCTGTTCTGTGCGATCGCACACTCATCCCAATTGATCCACTGATCGATTGAGAGGAGGCTTGTCACGAAGACTTGCCAAATCGATCGGCCGATCGATTGGGCATGAGCCAATCGATCGGCTGATCGATCCAGCTCATGATTTCTCCCTAAAATCAAGTCTAAATCCTCCTAAACCAACATCTGGTCAACCAATCGATCCACTGATCGATTGGGGACTCTGGATCGATCGACCGATCGATCCAGCGCTGTTCTGTGCGATTGCACACTCGTCCCAATCGATCCACTGATCGATTGGGGGGAGGCTTGTCCCGAAGACTTGCCTAATCGATCGGCCGATCGATTGGGCATGAGCCAATCGATCGGCTGATCGATCCAGCTCATGATTTCTCCCTAAAATCAAGTCTAAAGCCTCCTAAACCAACATCTGGTCAACCATGACTTGTTGGTTCATTGTGCCTAGCATCCGGTCACCCTTGACCTGCTAGGACACCCTCACCAAGTGTCCGGTCAATCCCTTTGTCCCACTTGGACTTTTCTCCTCGTGCCAAGTATCCGGTCAATCCCTTTGACCTACTTGGACTTTCCTACTCGTGCCAAGTATCCAGTCAATTCCTTTGACCTACTTGGACTTTTCCAACACCAGATGTCCGATCAGCCTTGATCCATCTAGATTTCCTCGCCTGGCTTCACTCACCAGGACTTCCCTTCTGCCTAGCTTCACTCACTAGGACTTTCCATTTGCCTGGCTTCACTCACCAGGACTTTCTTCTGCCTAGCTTCACTCAATAGGTCTTTCACCTGGCTTCACTCACCAGGATTTCCTTCTGCCTAGCTTCACTCACTAGGTCTTTCACCTGGCTTCACTCACCAGGTCTTTCACCTGACTTCACTCACCAGGATTTCCTTCTGCCTAGCTTAACTCACTAGGTCTTTCACCTGGCTTCACTCACCAGGATTTCCTTCTGCCTAGCTTCACTCACTAGGTCTTTCCATCTGCCTGGCTTCACTCACCAGGACTTTCACCTAGCTTCACTCACTAGGATTTCCTTCTGCCTAACTTCCCAGTTAGGACTTTCACCTGGCTTCACTCACCAGGACTTTCCAGTTAAGTATCCAGTCAATCTTGACCTACTTGACTCTTCTTCACACATGAACAATTGCACCTGCAATCTTCATGTATTGACTACATGTATTGTCAAATATCGAAACCACAACATCAAGACTCGAGCTTGACTCAATTTAAGCTCAGTCAACACGGTCAACCTTAACCTGGGGAATATTGAACCAACAGTATGTATGACATGACATGATATTTTTATATTTTTCATAATAAAACATGAATATAAAATATGATGTCATGGCATATGATGGGCAAACAACGCATGGTAAATTAGCATAAATGAAATACCTAGATTATCTATCTAAGTATCCTTAATCCTTAACTAACTTAAAGTTTAAACCCTATATTGCCCAAATGTCCCAAGAAAATGCCAAAACCCAATTTTGACATTTCTTTTACTTTTCCTAATTTGTGCCAATTTAAATTAAGCATATTCCTCAAATTTTGACACCAATTACTCTTTTAAAGAGTAACAAATTAAGTTAAGGCTTAAGTTGCCTTTAATTCCTAAGAATGTACTACAATCCCAACTTGGTAGTTCTTATGATTTTCCTAAATGTACCAATTTAATTTTAAAATCAAATTTCTCACATTATGGCACATCTTACCCTTTCCAAGAGTAACTTAGTTATCCATTTCATTTTCAAAGGTTAATAATAACCTTGAAAATGCTCTCCGAGTGTCAACTTCATCAAAGTTGGGTTAACTACCCTTCTAATCGGAGTTGACACTCTCTATCCCATCTAAGGAGTAGAGAAAATGCTCCTAGGAACCCAAAACCTATTGGTGCTCCTTGGATGCTCTAGGTATTCACTTGGGATAACTTCCCTGGATACCTTCCTAGTGACCTTGTTAGACTTCTTGGAAGCCTTAGTCACATTTCCTAGATCAACTCTAGGGATTGCCTCCCTTGTGATCTTCTTAGTGACTTTCTTGGACTTCTTAGAAGTCTTAGTCACGTTTGTTGCAAAAATACTCTTAGGAATAACCTCCCTAGTATTTTTGACTTGACCATTTGACCTAGGGTTGGTTCCATAATCATATGGAACCATATGGTAATACGGCACATCCTTTTTAATTTTAGGTTTGTATCCCAAACCCCTATGGCCTGTGGATGACCCTTGTAGTGTTAAACTTAGGTTTTGCTCTTTTTGCCCTTTTAGGATACTTTCCATCCTTTTTTGGGTCTTTTCCATTTTATCAAGCCTTGACCTCAAGACTTGATTTTCTTCCCATAAATCCCTAGATTTTGATTTTTCTTTAAATCCTTGAGCATTTTTATTTCTAGACTTATAACTATGGTCCTTAGTGTTATTGCCTAACATTTTACCTACCTTCCTAATCCTAGGTGTGGTAGTCTTAGCATGGAGAGCCATATATTTTTCTTTAATGCTATCATGCTCCCTATTTTTATGGTAAATAGCATTAAAATGATAAAAATTTGAATTAGCATGCTTTTTACCATTATTTAAAAGGGTAGACTTAATAAATGATACCTTTCGTTTTACCTTGGAGGCTCCCCCTTTACTAATGCTTCCTCCCTTAGGCTTGACCGCCTTCTTTCCCTTAGGACATTGACTTCTATAATGTCCCTTTTGGTTGCATAAGAAACACACAATGTGCTCCTTGTTCTTCTTTGTTGTGGGGGCGGTCTCCTTGGGCTTCTCCTTACCCTTTGGTGCCACTTGACCCTTCTTCTTGGCCAATTTAGGGCACTTGCTCTTGTAGTGTCCATGTTCCCTACACTCAAAACATATAATACGATTTTTAATTTTAATTGAAACATTTATACCTTCATGTGTAGGGATGAAATCTTTTCCTTTTGATCCGGAGGTAGAAACTTCCTCTTGATCCGACAATGATGCTCCTCCAATAGATTTGACTTGACTTGTGGAGGATGCATTGTCTTCTTCTCCATTAGACCCGGATGTAGAAGCTTCTCCTTCTTCTTGATCCGGTGTCAACGAAGATTGCTCCCCCTCAATCCTAGAGGTGGAGGTTTCATCATCTTCATCTTGTACATGGAACAAAGAGTATGCTCCCTCTTTGCCCTTTTCATTGTATTCCTTTGAAGATGAAGTTTCTTGGACCTCTTCTTCGAAAGTTGAGCATCTCTCAACTTCGGAATCCTCTTCCTTTTGATCTTGCTCCAATGAGTCACCCTCTTTGGATTTTTCTTGATCTTGTACAGTGGAGGGGATCTCATGAATCGTTGCACATTTGCTCCAAAGCTCCTTGGCATCCTTGAATTCTCCAATTTGCTCCAAAATATGGCTAGGCAATAGATTGACCAAAAGCTTGGTCACTTTATCATTTACCTCGCTCCTTTGAATTTGTTCTTGGCTCCACTTGCTTCTCTTGAGAATTTTGCCCTTTGAACTTGTTGGAGCTTCGAAGCCTTCCATAAGAGAAAACCATTGCTCTATCTCCACCATCAAGAAATTTTCGATCCTTGATCTCCAAAGATCGAAGTTCATCATTGTGAATGGTGGAGGCACCCTTGTGTCGAATCTGAGTCCATCTCGGAATTCCATCTTGAAATTGAGCTTCTTGAATTCTCTGACTTTGATGAATTTGCTTCAACTTCTTCACCTTCTAGCTTTGTTGCCCCTTCCGGTGATGATTCCGGTGAAGAGCGGCCTCGCTTTGATACCACTTGTTGGGACCGAAATGTAGCTAGGGGGTGAATAGCTCATCCCGCTCCTCATGCTCTTCATTGCTTGTTTCTTCAATAATATGCAGCGGGAATACAAAGAAACAACACTAACACTAGGGATTTACTTGGTATCCACCTCAAGAAGAGGTGACTAATCCAAGGATCCACACACTCACGCACCCTCTACTATGTAAACACTCCTTTTCGGTAACTACCGAAGGTGGAGAAGCCCTACAAGCTCACAGTACAAGAAGAAAGGGAAGGGAAATATAATACAAGCAAAAGCTTACAAGATATGCACAAGAAAACCCTAACCCTAGCTTCTTCTTCTTGTTGAAACTCGCCTCTTGACTTGGACGTGCACTAGCACTAGCCTCCAAGAACCTTCAAGATCTGGCGAAGAGAGCAGGAGAGGATCGCAGTGTCGCGTGGAGAAGAGTCGAGGAAGTTCTACTGTGGGAAACGCTCGCCAATAGCTATATCCTGTGCCAACGGTCAAATCTCAATTGATTGGATTGCTCCCAATCGATTGGAGAGGCTTTGGATCGATCGGCCAATCAATCCAGAGTGCCTCTGTGCTCCTGGGAATCGCTTGGATCGATCGATTGATCGATCCAGAGCTTATCGTGTAAAATCGCAGCTCACAATCGATCGCCCGATCGATTGGAGGCTCACAATCTATCGACCGATCGATTGGGAGGCTTTCTGTTCACGTGACACTTCTCCCCAATCGATCCACTGATCGATTAGGAGGAGGCTTGTCGCGGGGACTCACCCAATCGATCAGCCGATTGATTGGGCATGAGCCAATCGATCGACTGATCAATCCAGCTCCAGGTTTTTGCCTAAAACCAAGTCCAAAGCCCCCTAAACCAACATCCGGTCAACCATGACCTATTGGTACATCATGTCTAGCATCCAGTCACCCTTGACCTGCCAGGACTCCCTCACCAAGTGTCTGGTCAATTCCTTTGACCCACTTGGACTTCTCTCCTCGTGCCAAGTGTCCGGTCATCCATGACCCACTTGGACTTCCACCAGATGTCTGGTCAACTTTGACCCATCTAGATTTCCTGTGCCTGGCTTCACTCACCAGGACTTCCCTTCTACCTAGCTTCACTCACTAGGTCTTACCTGGCTTCACTCACCAGGACTTCCCTTCTGCCTAGCTTCACTCACTAGGTCTTTCACCTGACTTCACTCACCAGGACTTCCCTTCTGCCTAGCTTCACTCACTAGGTCTTTCACCTAGCTTCACTCACCAGGATTTCCCATACTGCCTATCTTCACTCACTAGGTCTTTCACCTGGCTTCACTCACCAGGACTTTCACCTGGCTTCACTCACCAGGATTTTCCAATCAAGTATCCAGTCAACCTTGACCTACTTGACTCTCCTTCACAATCTCCCCACATGAACAATCACACCTACAATCTCCATGTGTTGTCTCTATGTATTGTCAAACATCGAAATCCAAACATCAAGACTCGAGCTTGAACCAATTCAAGCTCAGTCAACCAGGTCAACCTTGACCTAGGGAATATTGCACCAACAATACCCACTTGGTTCAGGATATGGTCTATGTGTAAGTCCCCACTAGGCTGACTACGTCACACCTAGCTCTAGTAATACTTCCTCGTTCTACGGATTTAAATTACTCTAACATGTGTATAAGAGTCTCATACTCTTAACATGTAATGTTTTGGCTAAAGACTTTGAGTAATAATCATAACGAATGACTATAGGGTATATGTCTCATCGCAAAGAGCGATGAATCCTCTGTGAGCTATCTAAACACCTTCGGGCACTTCTACTTATAACCAATCATCCTGGGTCCACATCTCCAAAGAGATGCTTACTTAAGATATCAAAGTATAAGCCTCTATGACCAAGGTGACTTGTATACCTCAAGTCGAAGGAGACTTGCACTCGAGCTATAGTAAGAACTTCATTGACATATCTATATATATGTAGAGAACCATATGGAGTCTTACAATAGGTCACTCCAATGAACTAGTTACCATAACTAGTATCTACGTTTAACTCTCGACATCCCAATGTCTCTAGCAAGTGAGAAACAACTGCTTGGTTAGATCAAGGAGTATAACCCATACTAGTCTATCAGAATTGATAATGTCCAAACTCATCAATTCATCGACTAGGAAATATTCCAATACATTCATAATTGCACATGTAAAGATACTCACAAGTTGTAATCTAATCATAAGTTCTCTCATGCTATGAATCATATTACGGACATTCAGTATATGAGTTTAAGATCCAATTAAATACATAAAGAATGTGCACCCAAATAGTGAATTTATATTTATCAAATAAATAGTAAAAATCATAAGGCGATTGATTGCCTTAGGATATCCTTCAAAAACTAACATAAAGACTATTAGGACTAAAAGAATTTAGATATTTCCATAATGATATGATATTGTCTACTTTGGGCTTAAGCCCTCATGATTTTATTTTTGGGCGCTACTCAAAAAGTCTCATACCAATAGAGATATCTTTCTTTTATAAGTCCATTATCATTTCCATATATTTTCAATGTGGGACTTTGTTTGCAACCTTTGCAACCCAATAATCCCCCTCAAATGAAGGATCACCCCCTTAAGCCTATTCGCTTGATGTCATCTGATCCTTGACCCACTAGGAGTTTCCTACCCCTTGGTCTAACCAACCTACTAGGACTTTCTTGTCTACTACAACTAGAACTTCTCTACCTGGTGTCTTGTCATCTTGATCTAGACATGGGAGCCCGCACTTCCTTCATTAGAGGTCAAAATATCACCCATATGGCTCGATTGGACCATGACTCTTGTGTATAGTCAACGGTTAGTCCTTCTAGCGATTAGTCCTTCTAGTAGCCCAGACTCTGATACCAATTATTAGGAAAAAGAGAATTAAGATATCTCTACAATGATATTTTATTGTCTACTTTGGGTCTAAACCCTCATGATTTTATTTTTGGACTCTACCCAAAATATCTCGTACCAAGGAGATATCTTTTCCTTATAAGTCAATGATCCTTTCCATGTATTTTCAATGTGAGACTTTATTTATAACCATTGCAACCCAACAAAGACAGTACTTTGTAATAAAATGAAGGATGGATTTCTTAAATATTGTTTGATACTCTATATTGAATGAGATTTAGTTAAGGATATAGATGTATATTCTATTATAGATATTTTATGTTTTAAAATCTTGTAGGGCACTACTTTGTTGAATAGAATAATGTAATGACTTTTTTTGATTATACATTTATTTTTAATAATAATATATAATTTATTATATTAATTTCAATCCCTCCAACTCGAATTCCTAGATCCATCTCAACGAGAAGGTCACATCAAGAATAATTGCTCCAAGCTAAAAAAACCAAGTAAAAAAGGAAAGATAAAGCAAAACCCAAGGAAAGAATGCTAAAGAGCCAACGAGAAGGATGATACGAAAAGAGCCAACGAGTTTGGTTGGTGATTCTCTCTTTGGGGCTCCTACCAACCAAGAGTCAAGCAGCAGGTTCTCGATCCATGGCGATAACTCTGTCTGCCGCATGGAGCCCATATCATTTCTCCAGTTGAACATTGCTTTGGATGTCTCTTGCATCGTCCATCCCCACAATAACTGGCAACATTCTCGAACCATTTTTTTTGTTTTTCAAAAAAGAAAACATATCTTCTTAATTCTTTCTGAACTTCCTTGTTCTGGCGTTTTCTTTGTCGCTTGTGATCGAAGTGGAAGAACTACATTAGTTCAGACAACGGGGGGCTTCGTTAATCAAGTTGCAAGCCACCATTTGCACGGTGCCTACATTGAAAGGCTTACACACGATTGTGGGCGTGCTCAATTCAACCACTCCTGTAAATTTGAATGAAGTAGCTAGCCTTACATCTCGATTGATGCATTCTTGAAGTTTTTCATTCTTTCATGTTTTTCAATCGTTTTCAATGCTTCCACAATCACGAGATGCATTATAATTACGATTATACATGATTTGATTTACGAGACTCAGCACTTTTACGCCAGATCTTCTGTTTTGATTATTTTTTACCAGTATGAACAAATTTATTCTTTTCAAAGTAGCATTAAATTTTATATTTTATATTCAGCCATTAACAAATTTATCTGCAACAACAAATCAAGTGAGTTTTGAGTCAGTGCAAAGAACTGGTGATACGAAACGGGACGTATTCAAAAGAGATATCGATAAGCTTTCAACAACTTGGTAGCAAATAAAACTCGAATGATTTACAAAGGTCAATACAAACGTTAATACTCTCTGAAAATATTTTTATGCTAGGATAAATAGATGGTGGTTATCGACCACAGCTTAAAGTAACAGATCAACAGTATGAATGTGCCCATCAATGGATAGCCAATGGAGACACTTATCCCTCGCAACCAATTAAATGCACAGGGTGCCAAAGAGACACACAGAAGAGGGCACGAATTCATTGCCCAAACTGCTTAATAACCGCATGCAATTTATGCGGCCCATATTATTTTGGGCAAAAGGTATCAATACTACCCCCTTCTTCCACTCCTTTCTTTCCTAACAAATTGTTACAGGAACAACAGAAATACATCTCCTGATGTGAATCTAAGATAGAAAGGCTAAAACAGGAAGTTTCTTATTACAAAAATCTTTATGAAGAACTAAATCTTGAACGAGATCTTCAACGTGATCTTGATACTCTGGCTACTACACACCTTGAAGACGAAGGGGATGAAGAATTGATCACTTCTTCACAACTTGCTCATGTACTTTATACAGAAACAACTGAAAGGGTTTCTTTAGCGCAAGGCAATCCAAGTCCCCGACTTGTCAAAAATTTGTTATATAATCTTCAGGTGGAAATTGATATTCCAGGTATCCCAAAATTTATGTTAACAGCAATTTTAGATACTGGAGTTACTACCTGCTGCATAGATCAAAATTCAGTACCAAGCAAGGCACTAGAAGAAAATTCTTTTCTAGTACACTTCTCTGGCATTAATTTGCAGCAAACAGCAAGGTAAAAATTGAAATCAGGAAAGATGACAATTGGTGATAATAATTCAGAATACCATACACTTACAGTTTCCCTATGATCTTGGGAGACAAAATTCAGATGATTATGGGTTGCAACTTTATTCGAACTATAATTGGAGGAGTACGTATTGAAGGTAACATTGTTACTTTTTACAAAAATTTGACCGTGGTAAACACTCTTCCTGCAGTAAATACACAGGCAGCAATCCAAGAGCTTGATCTCGAAGAAGAAGAATATATACAGATAAAAGAAGTGGTATTCTATTCTATTGGTTAGTCTTCACAGGCCTTTTCTGAACAATTTGGGCCTTTATTGAAAGAATTAGAGCAACAAGGCTATATTGGAGAAAACCCATTACAACATTGGGCTAAAAACAAAATCTTGTGCTATTTGGATATTAAACATCCAAATTTCATAATTGAAGACCAGCCTATTAAGCATCTAACTCCAATGCAGAAATCAGCCTTCACTAAACATGTGGATGCATTACTTAAGCTCAAAGTTATACGACCCAGCAAGAGCCGACATCGTACTACAGCAATCATTGTTAATTCTGGTACGACTATTGACCCTATCACGGGCAAAGAAAGGAAAGGCAAAGAGAGAATGATCTTTAATTACAAGCGGCTTAATGACCTGACAAATAAAGACTAGTATAGTCTCCCAGGGATTAATACGATACTACAAAAGGTTAGTACAAGCTCATTATATTCAAATTTTGATTTAAAGAGTGATTTTCACTAGGTAGCAATGCACCCTGAGTCCATAGAATGGACAACCTTTTGGGTGCCGAATGAGCTTTATGAATGACTCGTTATGCCTTTCGATCTTAAAAATGCACCCGTAATTTTTCAAAGAAAAATGGATGCATGTTTTAAGGGTACAGAAGACTTCATTGCTGTATATATAGACGACATATTGGTTTTCTCAAAATCAAAGCAGGAGCATGCAAAGCATTTAAAAATTATGCTTACTATTTGTCAAGAAAATGAGCTGATACTGAGCCCGACCAAGTTAAAGATTGCAGTTCCAGAGATTGAGTTTTTAGGCGGTGTACTGGGCAATCGACAAATCAAACTTCAGCCTCATATCATCACCAAAATTACTGAATTTCAAGAGGAAGATCATATGACAAAGAAAGGGATGCACTCATGGCTAGGTATTCTTAACTATGCGAGGAATTATATTCCTAATCTGGATAAATTACTTAGCCCCTTATATGCAAAAATAAGCTCAACTGGTGATAAGCATATGAACTCCCAGGATTGGTCTCTCGTCAAACAAATCAAGAACACAGTTCTAAACCTTCCCAATCTGGAAATACCCCCTGAAGAGAGTTTTATTGTCCTTGAAACTGATGGTTTCTCAGATGGCTAGGGCGGAGTTTGTAAATGGAAACATTGTAAGTTTGACCCCCGATCCCTAGAAAATTAAAGGTATGTGCTTATGCTAGTGGAAAGTTTGCACCACTAAAATCCACTATAGATGCTGAAATTTATGCTGTGATGAACATGCTGGAAGCTTTGAAGATTTATTATCTTGATAAGAAGGAGTTAATTATCAGAACTGACTGTCAAGCTATTATTAGCTTCTTCGGCAAAACAACAACAAATAAACCCTCAAGGATTTGATGGTTGGCATTTACTGATTATATAACCGGCACTGGTATTCCTATTAAGTTTGAACATATCGACGGCAAAGATAATTTACTTGCGATTCATTATCCCGCCTAATCACTTGCCTTATTATTTCAGAATGGCCGGAAGTAATTCTCAATGGACTGGGGTTAATTCCTCAGGCTCTACAGGAAGTCTAACAAATGCCAACACCAAAGGCAAAGGAGAGTCTTTTGGAGGCACTCAACAGCCTCTCTCATTGGTTGAGCAGTACCAGCAGAACCTCAAGTCAAAGTCATACCCTATCAGCCCGGAGGTTGATAACAAACGATGAGAAAAACTTCACCAAATACAACAGCAATTGGCAGTACAAGCACAAAATGCACTCCAACACCTACGTATAGTGCATATGCTTAAAGTAAAAGAGTGTCAGTCCCTTAGTACAAAGGATAACTGGTGGCATGATTGGTTACCAATAGCAAAGCAAATTGATCAACAGCTGGAACAGGTAGCGTATCTACTAAGTGATGCCGCCCGACGCATGTCTAATTTCAAAATATAAGTGTGTTGTGTGCTTTGTAAAAAGAAGGAATCAAATCCTGATTCCTTCTTTAAGTCATGTTAATTGATAAGTGTGTTGTGTGCTTTGTAAAAAGAAGGAATCAAATCCTTCTTTAAGTCATGTCAATAATTGAGTGTGCTATAAAGAGAAGGAATCAAATCCTTCTTTAGTCATGTCACATAAGGAATAATATCCTTCTTTAATAAAGTCACCTCATACTCGATCTTAGCAGATAAAGCGAAATCCTGCCGATAGGGCCCACTGTGCATCCGAGGCTTTCTCCTTGCATCTATAAAAGATGAGTTGAGGAGCCTCTGCAAGATATTCAAGCCTAACTTAGGCAAGCTCCAGAAGTAAGAAGTGTCTGTATTGTAAGTTTGCTAAATACTTATCCTTTTACTTCAATCCTGTTTTCCGCTTTGCGCCACCCTCTATTTTGTTGTTGTTCTTGTTCACTGTTGTTTTTGGTATTGCACCCCCTCTATTTTTAATAAAGAAGCAATAAATATCATGCTTTCTAATAGTTAGAGTTCTAAATAATTTTTTTTTATAAGTTTAATATGACACATTAATAATATAAAAATTTATTAAAACATCTCCAATGAATAGAGTTCTAAATAAATATTTCTATAATTCAATTTATATCATGAGTTGTATGACTCCATAGTCCATACATATTACATCAATTTCGAGACAAAAAATTAAGTTTGAGTTTTCACTACTATTCTTAAACTATAAGCCTTAAATCTCACATATACAATGATTCAAAACTTTTTATTATTTTTTTTTAATTTTACAAACCCCTTATAAACCTTGTACTGGAGATGCCCTCAAGAAAAAAGGACTAAGGGAGCCTTCTTTGCCTCACTATTTTGAATTCTTATTATTTACGTAAGCTTTTTTTATTTAGTGTAGTCCATTCCTTTCATATTGAAAGCTCACTCTATGTCTAATTTTAGGATCCGTCCCTGATTGCCAGAGCTTTTGGGAGAGATCATGAAGCGGGTGGATGCCGACGGGGAGTAGTGGTTGCAGAGGAAGGACATTGTAGCTTATTTGCCTACGCCGGCGTCTGCCGTAGGTGGATAAATGAGGCGTGGAGTATTGTTCAGCAACTGCGTGAGGCCGGCAATATCACCTTCGCATCTTCTCAAAGAGGTTTCTTTTGTTTTCTCCCATGACTTTCCTCCCATTTCTTATTTCCTTTGCAAGTTCCGTTTTTATCCATTTAGGAATTTGAGGCGGAGCTGGTTCTCATGAAATTTGGTGTTTTTCATTCATGGAAAATTAATTCCTTCTTTTTTGTTTGCTCTAGTTACTTCAAAATAATATTATTTGTGATATATATTTGTTTTCTTTGTGTATTGATCTGCAATCTGAATCATGATTCGTTATTAATTTGTGGTGCAATCTAGCCTGGACTGAGGGACTCTCCGGTACAATGCTTGATCAGAAGGAACAAGAGCAACTCCAGACATTGTCTCTATCTCGGCCTTATATGCCCCAGGACTATGATACTATGGTATAATATGTAGATTGTTATTCAGAGCGATTCGATCCTCAGTTGTAACGTAAAATTTTTTTTTCAAATGGGGTGCAATCAAAAGATGTTGAACTTCTAGGGTGATCATCGCGTGGACTTCTAGATTTATCCTGATAACCTTTAAAAAAACTTCCATAAAACTAAATCAATTATCTCATAAATAATCAATAAAATTAACTAAAATTATTATTATTTTCTATCTCGGCCTAAGGTGATGTTTCCGTAAACTTATAACTCTTTTTAATCTTATTGACATGACCCTTCTAGGTGTAATTCTGTTGAATGCCACGGTCAAACTCTATATGCATTGGGTGGGCCGTTTCACATCATTTTAATAGTTGATACTTATGGGGAAGATTAATAAGTATTTACAAAGAGAGCAAATGAACCAGATCTAACTATTTTTATAATCATACCAATAAGATTAAATAACAATAATATCACATTGTCTATAATATTGTTCAAGGTTTCGGAGGATGAACTTCATTCTCAACTAACGGATGCAATTAACATTTATATATGATGAAATGACTTCTATATGATGAAATGACTTCTTTTGATTTGATATTCATCTTATATTTTATGAAAGAGATTATGAGAATCATAGATATCCTTTTTCAGACTTTACAAAGTAAGTCATAAGATATTATAAATATAATGGAGCTTGTATATATATTATCTACTAAAATTTTATTCAACAAATGAGGGATAACAAGGCTTCGGAGTAAAATGGATGATATTTTTGTAAGTATCCTAAGTTAGTTTGATGTGATCAATAGAATTAAGTTAGGTCATATATATGTGATGTCTTATGTTTGAGTGTGTAAGAACTTAGGAGCACAAGAAGTCGAATGGAGGACATAGTGAATGAGAAGGATGACACGGGAAGGGAGTCGATAGGCTCGGTACATCTGAGGGACGAAAAGTTGTGGAAGTATACACTGGTGGAGCGAGAATGCACACGGTCTATCCGATGGACGAGAAGTCGGGGAAGAAACATGCTCGAGAAGAATGTCAGAGTTGGATTCAGATAAACTCAACTTCAGACAACCTCAGATCGCCCAAGCGAGCGGGGGCCGAAAATGATCAACTCGGGTGTTGACCATGAAGACCCGAGGTGCCTCAATTGGCTTGAGGTGCCTCGGATGCCCCAATAGAGCAGTTGTTGCAGAAGTAACTTGAGGCGCCTCAATTGACTAGAGGTGCCTCGGATGAACAATAGCTAAGGCACCTTAGATTAACTGGAGGCACTTCCGATGTTTAGAACCATTACGACACAGATAAGAAGCAAGAAACTATGTTAGCAACATTCGAGGCACCTCCGATGAATTGAGGCACCTCCGATGAATTGAGGAGCCTCCGATGTTGCCAGATTAGTTTTTTGAATGTTACATGGATAAAATTTTATCCACTTAGAGGTGCCTCCAACTGTTCGAGGTGCCCCAAAATGTCATGTCAGCAAAGCAGTCACTTTGACCATTGAGCTATAAATAGAGCCCTGGAGCTAGTTGTAAAAAACACACTTATACTGTAACATCTGTATTTCATTCTGAGAGTTCAACTACTGTAAGGGACTTCTCCGCCTTCAACCTTTGTCAAAGGAGTTTTTCTTAGTGCTTTCATTGTCTTGGATTAGTAACCTCTCCGGTTGTAAACCAAGTAAATTCTTGAGTCTCTTACTTAATTTTTATGTTATTTATTTTTAAATTAATTATGTGTCCTTGCTAAATTAGAAAGCAAGAGAAATTTCATTTTGATTTTCAGGTCGTCTATTCATCTCCCCCCTCCCCTCCAGTGGTCCACTCATTCCAACAAATGGTATCAGGGTCCAATTGCTTTAGAAAGAGTAGCCGCCAACTGAAGCAATAAGAAGATGGCCGAATTAAGCATTCATCCACCAAAATTCTAGGAAGAATTCACGCTTTGGAAGCGCAAAATGAAGGTATACTTTAAAACTATTTTCAACATTTTACTAACAATAAAATATGATTTTGAAGTGCCAAAGAATGAGAATGGAGAAGAGAAGGAAGAGCTTAACTAGAACAAGAAGCAACATGCTGACTTTGTGGCCAACGACAAAGCAAAGTTCTATCTACTGAGTATACTACTGCCCCAAGAAGTCAACCGGATTGATGCCTATGACTCTGCTAAAGAACTCTGGTTGAAGTTCTTGGAGCTTCATGAAGGAACATCGAAGGCCAAGCTAGCAAGACAGGACATCCTCCGAAATCAACTAATGAACCTCCAGATGGAAAAGGGAGAGAAGTGGCTCAACTGCATGAAAAGATCAAAAAGTGATCACTGGAGTAACCAACCTTGAAGAAATAGTTTAAAATCAAGATTATCTCCGGTATGCACTCAATGCTTTTCTGAGAACCTAAGAGTGGACATCAATAGTAGATAACTACTACATCTCAAAAGACTTAGAGGTAAATACATTAGAAGAGCTATTTTCTACCTTGGAATTACACGAGTCCAGATGTGCAGGGTCAGGAAATAAAGAGAAGTCAAGTCAGAATTTAGCACTAAAAGCCAAGAAGACCGAACCAGGTAAGAAAGTTAAATAAATTCTTTAAAACTAATAACTTTGATAAGAAATAGACGACGAAGCTACTTCAGAGGAAGAGAATGATAAGGTGCTATAACTACAATAAAAAAAGGGTATATCAAGAACAACTATCCCAGATTGAAGAATAAAAAAAAAAGGAGAAAGGGACAAGAAGGTTCAAACAAAAGATTCTCAAAGTAACCTAGAGTGAATCGTCATTTTCTGAGTCCACTTACAAGTTTGACACAGCAAGTGAGGTATGACTCTTACCTTCCGATCAATTATATATTGTAATAAAAATGCTAAGTGGATCTTTATGTAAATTACGAACCAAGTATGTTAATCTAACAAGGATTAACATTGACTTAGAAAATAAAACAAAAAATGCATACTTAAAGGAAGATTTTGATAAACTTAAGGTTGAAAATGTAAAATTAGCTTAACATAGAAAAATTAAAATCAAAAAAACATTTTGCATGTTTAAACTCATATGCCTCAAAAAATAATTTTATGTATTTTGAAGGATTTAATTGGTATATTAGAAATCATAGGAGCCAAATTGTAAAAGTTATAAAAAAATATTCTATGAAAATACTTGATAAATCTAGTAGGTAGAAATTTATTTTGAACTCTAAAATCATGTTTATCCTATTAAATTATTGCATGAAAGAAATTTAATTTTCTTGAATTTTTAACATTGCTAGCAATTTTTTTTTTAACCTTTCTCTTTAGTTATTTCTTGTTTATTTTTTTTCTGTGAAAAAGAATTATGTTTTCTATTTTTACAAAAAATTTCAAGATTTTTTTACCAGTAAATAATTTCTTCTGAATTTTTTACCCAGAAAATTTAATATTGAGAATTTTTGGCAATAAATTTTTGAAATTTTTGATTTTTTCTAAATTAACAGCTAGATATTGAATGTTAAAATTAGTATGATTTTTAGACATCAAAATCTATTATTATATGTTTAATTTCAAAAATACATATTTCTGTAAAAAAATATTTATTTTGGTTATAATAAAATAGTTTTCTCATGCAAATTTTTTATCATCATCTAAGTAGCTATGTTTTCCTTTGACAAAATTTTAAATGATTTTCAAAACTAAAAAATAATTTTCAAATTAATTTTGTAAAAAATGAGGTTTAATTCTTGAACATTATTTTCTTTGTAAAATAATTTTGATAAAAGACAATCTTGTATAATCTATTTACAACTCATAGAAAAATTTTCAAATATTTTTATTTCTTTTTTTTTCTTATTTTTAATGTGATCAGAGAAAAAAATTACAGGGTTAAGTTAAAGGAGAACTAATTGTTATTAATTGTAATATTTAATGCTGGTACTTAATTGTAATATTTGATATTATGATTGTTTTTATAAATTATATTTTTTGTTTTTTTGCCCTAACCTTAACTCTAGTTGATGTACATTAAAAAGGGGAGATTGTAAGTACCCCAGTTAGTTTTAATGTGATCAACTGAGTTAAGTTAGACTTTGCGTATTTAATGTCTTGTGTCTGAGTGTGAAAGGACTTAGGAACACAAGAAGTCAAACGGAAGATGCAGCAAGCAAAAATGATGGCACTGGAAGGGAGTCGACTGACTTGGTGTATTTGAGGGATAAGAAGCTACGGAAGAGTACACCGATGAACGAGAAGTCGGGTAGGAAGCCTGCTCGAGAAGAAGGTCGGAGTTGGGTTTAGGTGAGTTCAACTCCAGACGACTTGAGATCACCCAAGTGAGCGGAGCCCAAGAATTATCAACTCAGGTGTTGACCATGAAGACTTGAGGTGCTTCAGTTGTCTTGAGGCGCCTCGAATGCCCCAACAGAGCAATTGTCATGAAAATGACCTGAGGTGCCTCAATTGACTGGAGGCATGTAGATGAACAATAGTCGAGGTGCTTTAGATCTACTAGAGGCACCTTCGATACTTAGAATCGTTGTGATGCGGATAAGAAGCGGAAAACTACGTCAGCAACAACTGAGATACCTTCGGTGAACCGAGATGTCTCCAATGCCGCCAGATCAGTTTTTTGAACGTTGCATGGATAAAATTTTATCTACTTAGAGGCGCCTCTAATTGTTTGAGGTGTCCTGAACTGTCACATCAGCAAAACGGTCACTTTGACCTTTGAGCTATAAATAGAGCCCTGAAGCAAGTTGTAAAAAAGCACATTTGTACTACAGCGTTTGTATTTCTTTCTGAGAGTTCAACTGTTGTAAGGAACTTATCCGCCTCTGACCTCTGTTATAGGAATTTTTCTTAGTACTTTTATTGTCTTGGATTAGCAACCTCTCCAAAATCAAATAAATTCTTTGAATTTATTTAAAATTGAAAAAATTATATATAGAGAGAGAAATTGAAAGAAATATGAACATAGAAGCTATTATTATTGAAGATTTTAAAAATTTAAAAGAATTCTGAACTCATTTTATTTATAAAATTTTATTTGATAATATATCTTTAAAGGAACTTTTAACTTTCCTCTTTTCTAATATTAGCTTTGAGTATTTTATTTATCTTTTTAATTATTATATTTTTATTATTGAAAATTATATACAATTTATAGTAATTATTTTCGTTTGGCCTCTCCAAATTTAAAATTCTAGATTCGCCCCTGCCATCGCAGTGAGGACACATAGAGACCAAAAGCGTATGGTGCATTCAAGGGACAAGAAGTTGAAAGGAAGACTGTGCAAGGTGGTGATTGAAACAAAGTTTGTCGGAGACTAGTAGTTATCTAAGCAATCGGAGAAGGAGAAGTCAGTGTTAGGGATCTTGCGGCCGGCTAGAAGGGGGGTTGGATAGACGGCGCCCCCAATTACTCGCTTCCTACGTATTCGTTAGTGCGCAAACGGAAATACAAAGACTAATTACTAATTCAAAAGCTAATGACAAAGAAAAGAACAAGCAAACCAATGCACGTCAATGTAACATGGTTCGGAGATGATGCTCCTACTCCACGGCTGTCCGTAAGGTGGACGATCCCGATCCTTCGATGGATTAGCCCCCGGCAAACTCCGACTACTCAAGCAACTCCTTGTGGGTGGAGAAACCTCACCACAAAACCAACCAAAAACACTTGGATACAAGAGACCTTGAGCACTTTGGTGACTACTAATTAGGCTTTAACCAAGTTTAATTTCGTCACCTTGGCCGACCATCCCAAGCTTCTTCTTATAGAGCTTAGAAGAAATCAGCAAACTGATTTGGCCGTTACCAGTCGATTGGTCCATGCACCAGTCGACTGGTGCCAGCCCAACGGCTCTCTACCAGTCGACTGCTACAGTGCACCAGTCGACTGCTACAGTGCACCAGTCGACTGCTATAGTGTCGTTGACTTCTACATTACCCGTTGGGTGCTACAGTACCCATCGAGATTTTTTCCCGAGTACAATCTCTCATGCACTCGTACCCTCACGACTCACCCGACTCTTCTTTGCAGCCTTGACCTCTTGCCTTCAAATCTACTTCCTTTAGCTCTCATCCCTCGGATGCATCCAAGGCCACAGCTCGTCCATAATGTCATCCTTCGCGTATGCCTCGAAGTCGCTTCCCTTGGCCCTTGTCCTTGCTGCCTTGTCCACGGTCCCTCGGATGCTCCATCCTTCATCGGACCCGAAGCCATCAAGCTGAATCACATGTGTATCCTGCAAACCTGCACACTCACATACACATATCAAATAACGAGGGCAATCCTAACTTAAATCCTTTGCCCAAACACCAAAACATATGGTACGCAGACCATTGGGATTGCTCCAACAATCTCTTCCTTTTTGATGTTTGTCAATACGTTTAAGTTAGGGAAAACATATAGCAAATAAACATGCTAAAATAAACAATGGACTTACGTTGCCAAGGCTACACACTTGGACTTACACTGCCGAATGGACTTACATTGCCAAGGCTACACACTTGGACTTACACTGCCGAAACAAAATGCAACATGCATTGGAATCTATCCCAAGGCTCCCCCTACACCTAAACTCCCCAATGAGCTAGGATTTTTCCACAGGGATTTTTAAGAACCTATCACAAGGCTCCCCCTATGCAAAGGCATTTAAGGTTTTCCCAACTAAACCTTACTTCTCCCCCTTTGCCTAACATCCAAAAAGTTCTCCAATAATATCCCAATTGTTGAAAACTTATCATCCAAACTGACCCAAACTCATGTATTTATCCTCCATGGATCTCATACATTTAAACGAGTTGACATGGTCACGAACAGTACTGAAAACAATATCAAGCTAGTATTAGTCGACTGCCCCTGAGTGCCAGTCGACTGCCCCCTTCGACAGAACCTTACAGAAGCATTCTTTGGTCGAAATATACTGTTACCAGTCGACTGACCTCATAAAAATGAGCTTACAGAGACATTCTGTGCTCAAAAATACTGTTACCGGTCGCTGGGTATCTGTACCAGTTGACTGGTACTCTATTTCTAAAAAAAATCAACCTTTTCAGGCCAACTTTAGAAATACACCAGAAATTCTCTAGACCTCCAAAAAATCTCCAAATTTTGTGGAGAGGTCTATTGTACCCTTGTCTACTTGGAAAAAATATATTACAAAATATATCTATCACCAATTCTAAGATTGACACAAAATCCAAAACTAGCTACATGGTTCAATTGAACCTCGACCTAAAGTCCTAGTTTTGGCTTCCTCTTGATGTATTTGCCCATACCAACCCACAATGCATCCCTAGCATTGGTTTATATGTCATCTATACATCCAAAATCAATTATCATGTTATATGACCCCCAAATGTCATATTTCTTGCATGAAACACAAACCATGTGTGCCAAAACCCTAGGTTTAAGACTCAAGTCCGTCTCCAAACCATTTGGCACACTCCATGGCTCCTCTAGACTCCCAAGTAGTACCCACTTGAGATCCATTAGTCATGGGTCCCAATTTGACTCTTTGAGCTCCCCCTAGAGCTCTTAACCTTAACCATCTTCTTAGATGCTTTCTCCATTATGGCTAAACCACAGTGGTGCACCTTGGACACATCATCCTTTCCATAATTATATGCAAACCTAGCATATTTCTTCTCATTGGCTTTAGATGACTCTCCCTTGCCCTTATCATGTGCCACCCTAGCACATGGTCTCCTTTTGGCCTTGGAGGGACTAGATCGGTATCCCAAACCCGATCTATCATTGTTGGGTCTTTGACTACCCAACACCATACTTAATTCCTTAGATCCAACATTGAATCTCTTAAGGAATTGTTCTAACTTATCAAGATTTCCCCTTAAAGCTTGATTCTCCTTCTCTAGGTTCCTAACCCTAGAGTTAATTTGTCCACCTTGGACATTCCTAGACCTACCCTTCTAGGCATATGTCTCCCCTTCTTGGGATTAATGCCTTGGTTCTCTATTACCTTCTTCTCCTTAGGTAATGAGAATTTAACTTTCCTAGGTCTATCATGCATAGGTCTCCTAGGGTTATGATCGATATTTACTCTATTCCTATCATGATATTTAAATCCAAAATTTTGCATGAGCATATAATGATTAACACTATTTTTCCTAGCATGCAAGGAGGAATGAAAATTTGAATTGCATTTCAAATTAGGGTATACCTCCCTTTCCCTTGAAGCTCCCCCTTGACTTGCGCTCTTCTTCTTTCTCTTCTCTTTCTCCCATTTCTTCAAGTGCGACAATTTCTTGAGCTCTCCTCTCCTTGGGCACTTTGTGTGGTAGTGACCCCACTCACCACATGTAAAGCATCTAATGTGCTTTTTCTCCTTCTTCTTCTTCTTCCTACAACTCGCATTAGTTTCTAAATTAACTTTAGTGAGTTTAGGGTTTACCTTCTTTACATTCTTGAGCGAAGGACACCTACTCTTGTAGTGCCCCATCTTACCACACTCAAAGCATTTGATGTGGTCCTTTGTGCTCTTCTTGGTAGTTGAGGTGGAGGGTTGAGCTTCCAAGATCTCCTCTTCTTTGGATTGCTCTTCTTCCTCTTCACTTGAAGATGTGGACGGTTCCACTTCTTCCTCCCTTGATGATGTGGATGATACCTCCTCATCTTCCTTCTCCTCGGATGTTGAGCTCGTGTCAACATTCAATTGGTCCTTCTCTTCTTGGACCAATGAACTCTTCTCCTTGGGCTCTTCTACTCCTTGGATTTTTGTAGGGTCTTCATGATAGGCAATAATCTTTTTCCAAAGATCACTTGCATTTGTGATTTCACCTACACTCAACAAAATATTAGAAGGTAGTAAACTATATAAAATTCTCGTTACCTCCTTGTCCGCCTCCGATTGCTCCTGTTGCTCTTCTGTCCAATGCCGAGGTCGGAGGCGTTTACCCTTCTTGTCCGTAGGAGCTTCAAATGGGTCACTCAAGACAACCCATTGGTTCCAATCCATTTGGAACCATGTCTCCAACCGCTTCCTCCAATAATTGAAGTCTTCTTTATCGTACGGAGGTGGAATTCGGATATCCCATCCGAGCGGTCCTTCGGACTCCATCTTCTTCTTCCTCTAGCTTTTTGCTCTCTTGATGGTTAGTCCGTAGAAGAGCACCCTCGCTCTGATACCAACTGTTAGGGATCTTGCGGCCGGCTAGAAGGGGAGTTGGATAGACGGCGCCCCCAATTACTCGCTTCCTACGTATTCGTTAGTGCGCAAGCGAAAATACAAAGACTAATTACGAATACAAAAGCTAATGACAAAGAAAAGAACAAGCAAACCAATGCACGTCAATGTAACGTGGTTCGGAGATGATGCTCATACTCCATGGCTGTCCGTAAGGTGGACGATCTCGATCCTTCGGTGGATTAGCCCCCGGCAAACTCCGGCTACTCAAGCAACTCCTTGTGGGTGGAGAAACCTCACCACAATACCAACCAAGAACACTTGGACACAAGAGACCTTGAGCACTTTGGTGACTACTAATTAGGCTTTAATCAAGTCTAATTTCGTCACCTTGGCCGGCCATCCCAAGCTCCTTCTTATAGAGCTTGGAAGAAATCAGCAAACTTATTTGCCCGTTACCAGTCAACTGGTCCTTGCACCAGTCGACTGGTGTCAGCCCAACGGCTCTCTACCAGTCCACTGCAACAGTACACCAGTTGACTGCTACAGTACACCAGTCGACTGCTACAGTACATCAGTCGACTGCTACAGTGCACCAGTCGACTGCTACAGTGCCGTTGACTGCTACATTACCCGTTGGCTGCTACAATACCCATCGAGATTTTTTCCCGAGTACAATCTCTCATGCACTCATACCCTCACGACTCAATTGACTCTTCTTTGTAGCCTTGACCTCTTGCCTTCAAGTCTACTTCCTTTAGCTCTCATCCCTCGAATGCATCCAAGCCCGCGGCTCGTCCACAATGTCATCCTTCGCGTATGCCTCGAAGTCGCTTCCCTTGGCCCTTGTCCTTGCTGTCTTGTCCACGGTCCCTCGGATGCTCCATCCTTCACCGGACCCGAAGCCATCAAGCTGAATCACATGTGTATCCTGCAAACCTGCACACTCACATACACATATCAAATAACGAGGGTAATCCTAACTTAAATCCTTTGCCCAAACAACAAAGCACATGGTCCCGCGGACCATTGGGATTGCTCCAACAGTCAGCAAATGGTCAAGTCTAAGGTTGACCATGTCCAGGCAACCGGAGAGCCTCCAGGCAACTGATAGCTAACTACTAAGTCATCTAGGGTTGTTATCTAAATGAATGTGAATGACCACATCAGCAAGACTCCAGACGACTGGAGAGCGCTCTCCAGTCGTCTAGAGTCTTGCTGACGTGGTCTTTTTGGATGTGGACTTTTTGGATGCTATTCATAGAAGTGTTGATTTGCTGACCTGCTCCAGATACACTTAAGTTTTTATCTTTCCAGACAACAAAAGCCTAATATGATTTCCACTACAAGTCCACGCAAGCAAATTCATGATTTCGTTGAGAGTAATGCAATTTGAGAGTAAATTAACAAGTATATTTTGCAGCATTATTACTTACATGTTGGAGACTTAACGATGCGGGTAATACTTTATGCTTTATTACTTCATGCTTTATTACTTATATTACTTTATTACTTAAGCTTTATTACTTCATGCTTTATTACTTATATTTTTCACAAATTTCACCCTCATTTTTATCGTGTTCATTGATAGAAAGGAATAGTGAATGATAATAGTAGTTTTTTTCTAGTCACTGAACCGTTGGTACTTTTCGCCATAGATAATAGAAGTTTTCTGGGCAAACACAGTTTCCACACTTATTCCTTGTCGTTTAAACGAAACGGCATTACATGCTATTTCGGTTAAGAATTAGTGATAACTAGCTTAAATGAGAGATTCACAATTACTATTTATTAAATAGTCATGTGCTATTTTTAAATATGTTGAAACTTGTATTAGGTCCTCGGTACTCGTTCGAGATACATTAGAGGACTTGGAAGTGGGCCAAAGCCAGTTAGGTCCACTTCTTCAGATGTCACCTCCTCGATCAGATCAACTAACACCGCATTACGTGAAAAGCTTGAATCTACTCAAGAAGAGTTAGCAAACACCAAACTTCAATTAGCAAGCACCCAAGATGAGTTAGCATCAATGAAATCAAGACAAGATAAGTTTGAACAAATTCTTAACCGATTGGCACCTGGAGCATTAGATTCATTGATCCATGATTCATCTTCGTTCCGCCTCCTCCTACTCATTCTTAGACTTTGATGTTGTGAATTTTTGGATATGAACATACTGTTGCGAAGTTTATTTCTTGTAGATTATGATGTTGTGGATTTCTGGATGTGAACTTAATGTTTTGAACTTGTTACTTGTTTTTACTTTATTTGGATTGTTACTTGTGTACTTAATTTGTTGTGTTACTTGATGTTAGACATTGATGTTGAGTACTTGCATCTCTTGTTTGTGAATGTTACTTGATTTGTGAACTTATACTTTGATGAAGTATGAGTTGTTTGTGAGTTTATTTGTGAATTTGTTGTTAGAGTTAGTATTTGTATAAGTTTGTGAATATTGTTCTTAGAGTTATGATTATTGTGAATATTGTTGTTAGAGTTGTGATGATTGTATGAGTTTGTAAATGTGTATAATTTTTAAAAAAAAAAAAACGAAGGTTAGCGACGAATTTTTTGAAATTTGTCGCTAACAACTCGAACATATCGAGCCTTATCGTAAACGTTTGTGACGAAATGAAATGGGTTTAGCAACGAAATAGATTGTTAGCGACGAAGTTAAGAAAATCGTTGCTAATTTGTTAGCGACGAAAGAGGTTCGAATTCGTCGCTAATCACTAAACATATTGATGTTTACCGTAGCCGTTTGCGGCGAAATGAAATGTGTTAGCGACGCATTACGATGACATTAGTGACGAAATAAGGGAAATCGTAGCTAACATGTTTGCGACGAAAAAATTGGATTCGTCGCAAACAAATTTCTTAGCGACGAGTAATATTCATTCGTCGCCATAAGATTAGCGTCGATTAAAATTCTTTAGCGACGATTTAATGATGTCGTTAATATATTGGCGACGAAAAATAAAACTATCGTCGCTAATAATTGTTTATGACAAACTTATAATGACGATCCTAGCGACTAAATATTATCGTCGTAAATATCGGTTAGCGACGAACATTATATTAATATGTTAGCGACGAAATAATTTGTAGTTAAATATCAATTTTCTTGTAGTGAGCCTATATATGGTTGACCGGATCAGAAGAGGCTAAGTCATCTAGAGTCATTATCAAACCGTTGTCAAAGTGGATAAAGCCTGAAAACACATCAGTTCAGATCCAATTGATCGGAGGGCCTCTGGGTGACTGGAGGTGCCACATCAGCACAACAATTAGATCGCGATGAAAGCTATAAATAAGACTAAAGTTGAAGAACAAATAGAATTCACTCTTGAATTACTTATGTTTTTTTTCTTTTATTTGCCTTGTGCTTAACCATTGTAAGAGACTTTTCTGCCTCCAAGTCATTTCCGAAAGAGAAGGTAATGGAGCTTTTATCGTTTTTGGACTAACAACCCAAGGATTGTAACCAAGTAATTTCTCGCGTCCTCTTTATTTTATGTGTTCTATTTAGCTAATTTGTGTGTGTCCTTGCTAAATCATTAGTAAGAGAAAAGATTCATTTTGATTTGTAGATCTCTATTCACTCCTCCCCTCTAGTAATCTAAACCGCTTCCAGAAAAGACCGGATGAAGAGAAAACGATGCCACGAATGGAAACATGTAAGACATCTTTGTAAGATTATCATTATTGTATCTACCTACCTATCTGTCTAAGCATTTCAAACGACTCATAACATTTTGACTAATTTCAAGAATTAAGTTGTTGAATAGCAATTTGCTCTTGTTCCCTGCTATATATTTTGTAAAATTATCAAGGAAGAAAACAAAAAAAAACATATATATATATATATATAATGCTTAATCAGGATACTCTACATGACTAATCTCTACGTGCCGTGCATGCGAGCGGGTGCTCGAGGCATCGGGAATGAATATAGGCACCTCGATTACGTTAATTTTTTTAATTAAAATTTTCTTAAATCCTAAACGTTTTATATATATATAACCATGAGTATCTAAAATTTTTTTAATTTTATTTTTTTATCTTGAACACTATAACCTAATATTTAAATCCTAAAAATAAAATTTAATTGAAAGCTAAAATAATAAACAAAAAATGCTATTAGACACCCTAAAGATATATCCTGTGAACATCTAAAATTTTTAACACTGTAATCCAACTCTAAACTCTAAAAATAAAATTTAATTGGCTTAACAGCTTAAAAAAAATAAACAGAAAAAAAAAGAATATGTACCTATATTGAGGCGTTTGCATCAATTCCCTCCGTGAAAATAAAAATTTTAAAAAAAAATGATTTTACAATTGATCAATTCCTGAATATTCCATGCATCAGTCGCATATATATATATATATATAATACTGATCAGGCCAAATAATGAACTGAGATGAACAAAATCTGAGGGCTCGAGGTCATGAAGGACAGACAAATCATAAATGCTGTGCTAGCTGTGTGCTAGAGGAAGCTCCTTAACTTTGAGTCAATACCTTGACCGCTTGTCTGTCTGGTCTGGCTGTCTGTCTGTCAAATGCAAAGCGTGCCCCAAAACAAAAGGGAACAGACAGTAACCCTCACAGCTACCTTAAAAAACATCATTGTTTTAAGAAATCTTCACAAAACAGCACATTGTATCAGTCTATCAACAACAATCTCTCCTGAGCATGCAGCATAAAACAAAAGTGCATGCCCCCACGGGCCTAGCTCTGAATTGGTAGTCTGATTGGTAAATTTATATCACGGGAATAAGATTTGACTCCTTTGAGATTCATTTTTTAGGGAATTAGTTCCTTTCATTTAGGAGACTGCTCAAGACCATAATTAACCTCCCGGATCTTGAGATGAGCAGTGGAGATTAATATGTAAGTATCGACTCACATATGAACTCAGTTCATGGATGCGAATAGTTGATTAAAGGATGATAGATTTATTATAATAGGGTAGGGAGCAATTTCTGACGGGCGCATATCTTCGGAAATTTTTTTTTCTTAGCCTCTAACCACTTGACGGTTGATTATAAGCTAACGATTCACCTATAATCTAGAAATGGATTATGAGAGATGCTCGGAGAGAGCATAATTACTTTTTACTAGAATGGACATGAATATATAGGAGCAGTACTAACTTTAGTATACATGAATATCAATTAGTATGGACCAATTAAGAGGTAATAAAACATAGATAAGGATTAATTCTATTGTGAAATTAATTAATCATTTAGAATTAATTAATTAAAAAATTAATTATTATCTGCTGTAATTAAAATTAATTATTTGATTAATTATAAATTACTTATTAATTAATTAATAATTAAATTGATGTATGGTGCATCTAAGTAATTAAGTCAATTAATAGCTCACCCTTTATGAAGGTTTTTGACCTTTTATCATCTCTCTTTCTTTCTTCTTGTCTCAACACATAATAAATAGCCAAGTCGTGGCATGTGAGTATTTGCTTCAATGAGTTTTAGAGTTAATTTTTAATAGATAATGACTCGTTGGGTATCTAACTTTCTACATACAAAGAGCCATTGCACTAGGATAAAATATCTCTAGTGATTATCTACTTGTGTATTACCGTAGGACCGATGAAAATGGGATGTTTGGAGTAAGTGATATCACTTTTGCTCTAATAAATGGAGTTGTGGAATTTCTTTTTATTTTTCTTCTTCCCTCTCTTATCTAAAGAGTTCTAAGGTTGTGAAATTTGTTCGAATTTGAAATTTGGAACGTCGAATGGTAGATCATTTTATTTTAGGATGTAATTATTAATAAATTATAATTAAGCATCAAGATAGGGTAATATCATCTTAAAGAAAGAATATCCAAAAACATAAATTTATCCAAAAGGATGTGTGTTGACATCTAAAAGGATAACTCAATAATCGACGATATGAAATTGATGATGGTGCATGCATGATACCAAAAAGGATATGTCGAAAATATAAAGGAGACTAGATCTACATTATCATACTGAACTCTACTAGTTCAAACCGTTGATTTATCGATAAACTGACTGATTGAACCCGACTTATGTTGGATCAACATCAAAAATTTCTAGCGACAGTTTTCAAATAGCGAGTATAGATAAAATAGTACCAGAAAATGTATGAATTTTGCTGAATCTTCTTCTCAAATCCAACACATTTGCAAGTCACTTGAAATAAGTATATTGATTTATCTGTAAACATTGTTATTTTTTTCTTTCATTTAGTTTTCTGAAAATATTCTATGCCAATTTTTAACTTATTTCTCTGTAACTTATTTTTAACATCTAAATTTATTTATTTTATTAATATGATTATTTATAAAACTATGCCAATTTTTAATGATGCACATATAATAAATAAATAAAATGGAATAAATCAGAGGATTAAAACTTGAATCTCAATAATAATAATAATATTCTAGAGTCGTATGCTTAAATTGTACTCCGTATTTGTCCAATAGACAAACTAAGAAAGAAGACTATCTACCTTCAAAATTAATCAAACCAAAGACTCCACACCTATATAAATTATCAAAAAGGAAAAGACCTATAAAAGAATAACTAGTCAAAATAGTTTTTTTTTTGCTTTTATAATTCTAACTCTTTCCCAAAATAAGAGTTATTTTGGACATTCAAATGCTTAGGGCATTTTTGGTATGTCAGACATTTATGAGATAGAGTTTGTATATGTAAACATCTTGTTTTGTTAATTTTTTTTATAACATTTTTTTAAAGATTTCTTTACTTTCTTTCTTTAGCGAGTCTTAGATTAACTGTCTATATAAATACTTATTTAGTTACTTGAGAAATTATCCTCTATTCTTAATAAATATTACTTTTTTGGTAAAATTTAGAGAACAGTGGTGTTTCTCTTCTTGCCTTCTTAATTCTGTTGTCTCGTTAGTTTGTAGAATAATCACTATTATATCCAGCGTCCAAAACCTAATTCATCAAATTCATATATCGAAATCGAATAATAATATCAATTCAAGAAGAAGAAGAAGAAGAAGAGAATAATGCTGCATTCATGCATGGGCTTGAACCCTAAATTAAGCAATTTCCCTCTATGAAAGTCTTCATGCAACATCATTATCTATCTCGATTACAAGAACAAATCTCCATTAATTAATAGTTAAGTACCTTAATAATCTCACAGACAACCATAATTATATATGCACACACAACAATTCCTAGAACACGACAATATAATTAAACCAATATAAACCCTCATTTCCAACTAATCCCGAATAATTACCGACCTCGGAAGGAGAATTAACTGCTCCACCATTCCCACAGCTTCTCCGAGATCATCGGCAACGACATAGTGAGCTGGTTCGCCGGAGTCAACTGCTGTGGCTCATGTGGCGGCACCATCATCAACCCTTGACCTAGCTGTTGGTTCGTGAGAAGAAGACCTTGGTAGTTATTGATTTCCATGGAGTTGGAGGAGTTATTAGGGTTCAGTGAAGTGCTGCTGTTTTCTTTCAGCGACGTGGCGGTGCTGCTTAGGGTTCCGGCGCCGGCGGCGACCGGTTTTGCAGAGGAAGAGTAGTGCTTTCTGTCTAAGAATATTCCGGCAGGTGCGGGAGTGGTCTGGTAGTTGTCTTCTACTACTCCAGCTCTCTTGTAGACCCGGCAGAGAGAGATCTCAGTCGTCTGTGCATGCATGAATTCAAACTTAAACCCTAATCGGATCAGATCGACAAACAATTAAACAATTAATTAATTGATCACCTTCTGATATTGCAGTGTCGTGTCACTGTGTGGCAACCTGTACTCGTGCATGATCCAGCTTGACCTAATCCCCTTGGGTGCCTTCCCGGAGTAGAACACCAGCGTCTTCTTCAGCCCGATCGACCGCGCTCCATTCTCCGACCGAACCACCCTGTCCGCCCCCGTCGCCTTCCAGTAGCCCGACGGAGTGACCCGGTTAGGCCGGTCGCCGTTCCGGTACTTTCGATCCCTCGGAACATAGAAGTACCACTCCTTCTCTCCCATCGTCGCAAAAACTACATAACATTATTCCTCATGTGGTTAAAAAAACTAAGAAGCAATTTGAAACCAAATTGTTGGATAAACAGCATGAGCTAGATGGAGTTGGAGGGATGAAGTGACCTGGGAGGTCCCAGGGGTCGTAGCGGTAGAGGTCGAGGAAGGGGATGAGGTCGACGTTGAAGCGGCGGCCTTGGACCTTGCGGCGGAGGTAGAAGTCGATGAGCTCCTCCTCGGTGGGGTGGAAGCGGAAGCCGGGCATCAGGAGGTCGTGATCGCGGTCTCGGTCATCGTCAGCGGTGAGATCTGCCGGCGCTGCTACTCCAGTACTGTTGTGATCACTGATCATGGCCGAAGGCAGCTGCTGCAGCTTCATGGGTGGGGGTTGCGGTGACCCTAAACGGATGCAATCCAGGAAATTAATAGTGCGTGCATGATTTTATGCGGAGGAATTGTATTATTTATTAAAAGTAGAACGGCTTCACCTCTTCAGAAGTAACTGGCCTGAATTAAAATGAAATCAGAGAAAAGTATTTAGATTTAATTATATATGTAGATCCAAGTTTTGATCTAATTGATGGAAAGAAAAAAATTAAAAATCAAGCATTCGGTAAGAGTTTGTTTATGTCGGTTTAATATATATAAGGTCAATTAAGTTTAAGTGGTAAGTTTAAACAACTCGTTAAATTAAATAAATATACCTGAACACATATGTATTTAGTTTGTTGATGTTTATGCATAACGATTATGAATCGTTTATGAACAATGTTTACAAATATAGTGACGTCGGACTGGATAGCGATGATTTTACGGGTTGAAGAGAAGGGAGATTTGCGGTAAGAACAAGAAGAGAAGCCGAAGTAAACAAAGAGAAACATGTCATTCTCTAGATTTTATCAAAAAAAGAAAACTTTATTCAATAATATAGGATAATCCCTCAAATAGCCTAAGCAGAAGCTTACATAGATAAACCCTAACTTATAATAGGCAAAACTGTCAAAAATACTCTAAATACAAAAAAAAAATAGAACTTACCACAAAAAAAAAAGATGTTCGAGGCTCTAAACAGATCCTAAATGGTATTTTTTGGATCCTAAATTTGAGGGTTATAGGTTCCCTCGTTAACAAATCTAGCTCTTTGAATCTGCTTTGTTTCAAGCCAAACACCATCTCATTCAGAACCTTAGTGAAAAGTTATGATCTTTTAAAATTTGAGAGGTCTTCTTGGGTCGATCCTGCATTACATAGTTTATGAAATATATTCATAAATAAAATTTTGATACCGGACAAGATAACGGATTATCTTGCTAGCTGATAAGAAGGAGGAACTAAGGAGAAGACAAGAAGAGAATTTAAATAAAACAAGAAGAAAAATCCACGATTTGCTAAAAACAAAAACTTTATTACTAATTGAGGAATGAATCCTCATACAACTAGACAGGAGTTTATATAGACTTTAAACCCTAAGACAAAAAAAAGAAGAAAATAAATCCCAATATATTAACCTTAATTCCAATTTTGTAGAAAAATAAGAGAGATTGTTCTAGAAAAGGAAATCTCTTGGTAGAAATTAAAATTAATAATCAAGACGCTGTTTTAGATTAATTATGACCCATAATTACTAGAAATACCAAAAATATCATAAAAATTACTAAAAATAGTAATAAAATCTTTGGATGAGAGACTAAATGATAGAATTTAGGCTAGAAAATCGCCGGTTAAAGGCACCCATAACAAATGTAAAATTTCAAATTATGCACATATGGTGATAGACAGAATCTGATTCTGAGTTTCGAGTTAAAAGTTATAATCATTGAAAGTTCAAAGGGTCATGTTAAGTCAATCCTGCATCAAATTCTTATCAAACTTATAAATAAATAAATAAATAAATCTCAAAACAAACTTGTAATATCAAGCTTAATAACTAACTAAATAAAATTTTAGAAAATCAAATAAACCAAATTAAGAGTCCCATAATATCTAAATAAACTACGCTCAAACTCATAAAAAAAAAAGAAGTTGAGTTAAGCTTGAACAATTGTTTCAATGACTTAGTTAATTTTAGGCTCAACTTAGATTGATTTGGTTAGCTTATCAAATAAACTTAAACAACATGAAGTTTAGCTTAGCTTGTTTATAGCCCTAGACCACCTTCACTTGCACATTACTTTGTCTCCGCACACCACTACACCGGTCTACCTTCACCTTTACATCACTCCATCTTCATGCACCACTGTGCTAATTCGCCATCTAAATCTACCACCCTCAAATCTTTAATTTGCAACCATTTTTTTCTTTGTAATATAACATTCATTTTATTATTATTGTTATTATTTTTGATAATTCAGGCATCCCAAGTTTCACCCGACTAATCTTGGAGGCAGATATCCTTCCCCTGATTCGTCTAACGGATAAATTTGAAGCATAACTCATGCACACATTTAGAGGTTAATCTCCAAAATATTTATCCCTACTAGGATTTAAATTATGATCGCCTTATTTGTTCCTCTAGATATTTTACCACTATACCACACCCGTGGGACAATATAGCATATATCCATTTTAAAATAAGGAACAGTCTGTGCTACGGTAAGTGCTTACATGATCAATGATTAGGAACATTAAAATGCTCTTTGTGAGTACCCAAAAAAAATAAACAACTTGGTGAGATTGGTTTTTTACTTTCTTATCTTCTTTTTCATTTAGTTTATCTATAGATTGGAAGTTTACCCGCTAGTCTAAATTAACCAAAGCATGCATAGTGTTTCGATAGGGATCACTCTTGAACTCATTATTTCGCAAGAGTCGAAGAACTAGAGTTCAAATCCACAATATTGAAAGGTGTTTGATCTTGTTACTCTTGTTGTAGTAAAAATTATTATGCTTACTTTAGGCATCCCTCATAGTCCGTCCCAATATTATGTGAAGAGATATAAATCATATGATCAATTTATAGTTGACCGTCAAATGATTTTGATCTTGTTACTCTTGCTCCTACGGAGAACGAATGAAAGATCGGAGTTGAATTAATGTCTCATAGATGTATTTACACTAAGGAGCTAAATCACAATTTTAGAAGAAAACAAAAAAAACAAAAAAAAAAAAAACATTGGCCGGTCCCTCGTCTAATTGATCGCGATGTTATATTAGTTGTCAATTTCCCCCACTCATTATTTTTGAACTAATTAAAATTAATTATAAAAACAATAAGAGGTGAATTTAGAAAGTGAAGGATCGAGATTATACATCTCTCTCGGCATTAAATTCGAAGGTTTGGACAGCAGTAGCTTGTCGACAGAATATTAATTACTTCATTCTTAATCCATATAAATATTAATGGTAAACCATGATACACACGGTATTACGACGTCATTTATTGCATGACATATATATATTCACTATCAATACGTGAAGTAGCTAATATCGGCGAATAAACCTGGCCGCTCAATATTTCATTTATCTTTTTTTATTTCGTCGTGGAATGATGAACGACGCTTGTCGTGAGTGCTATCATTTTTATTTTTTTTTACGAGTGAGTGAAGTATCTAATACCACATATATTAATAGAGGGATGAGATGTTCTTATCCGCAAAGGTTGGATCAGTTCCTAATCTAACCTTTGTATTCTGTTAACAGATGGAGACCAGTGCCTCCTATCAATCCCCTTATCCTGGTCCAAAAACAGATCAAGATAAAAGAACCAGAGGATCTCATCCCATTAAGGGAGTTCTCTTGAGGTTTTTTCTTCCCATAATTTTATTTTATTTTTCATTTTTCTATCTATAGGAGAAAAGGGCATTTGGGTAAATATGAAAGTTATACGTGTGTTTTAGGTATTTTTCAAAGCTGGATAATTAACTTGATAAATCGTCAAAAAAATAAATAAAATAAGTGATTAAGTGGGTTAATAGTGATGATCTTAAACCACTACCACCTTCATACAGGAAAAGGGTAACACTTGGGCTGATTAGAGCAACTTATAATGCCTTTAATAAGTGGCGGATCCAGACAAAAAAAAAAAAGGATGTTCAAAGAAGGGAGTTGGAGCCTGGAACTTATTTTCCTTCTCGTTGCCCCTCGGATTGCAACATATTGGTGAAATTTTCCAGGTATAAGGGGGTGCTCAAGCACACCTCCGCTCCCCCTAGATTCGTCACTGTCTTTAATAAAGCAATTAACCTACCTAAGCATAGTGATAAAACGTCTTCTTAATTTTAATTTAAGGTATATAAGAGTCGAGTCTTTCGATTAATTAAATCATAATTTTTTTTTAAATTGGTGGTTGATCTAAAAATATTAGGTTGATAAATTAATCATTGCGAGAGCTTCCTAATTTATCCTATCAAAGTTAGTTGGTGTAATTTGGAAATTAAACCTAATACTAACTAAAAAAAATAAAGTAATTAAAATGTATATGCATGGTTCCATTTTCTTGTTAGACATATTATACTTCCATGAGTTTCTAACTACTGACGACATATACTGAGCCATTTATGTCGAGATTTGTTTAGGTTTTCATATTTATGGAGAAAGTCATCCACCTCCAGTATTAGTCAACCGAAGATCTAGATAAAGGCAATTCACCTTTTGGAATTAATAAAAAAAAAAGCAATTAAGAAAATTTATGAATTACTTTCTTAAATTTTAGAATTTTGGAAATAATTAGGCGAGATCCGGTAAAAAAAATGAAAATAAAGAGACTAACGGACAAAATGCACAGCACAAGACGACAGTGCAATTACGACGACCTCAATCCCACGAACAACATTAATTAACCTTCTGGGGGATTAGTGGGCCAGCCACAGAATCCATGCGTACATCGCCAATGCACGAATCATGAGGCCGAGATCGACGGATGGAAAAGGAAAGAGGCGGAGTGGGTGGGTGAATTTGTATGGGCGGCATCGATGTTGACTGCAATCGCAGTTGACTTCGTGCGCATGTTTGACGGGGTTTTGTCGCTTGGTGAAGTATGCGGATGAAATCTGACTGTTTAAGGGCGTATTTACTGGAGTAGATTTATTATTTAATAAACAGCTGAGTTTTTTTTTTTTAATTGACAGCCGGTAGCAAGTCTTTGTTCTATTAAGAGGGTGGCCGATTTAATCCAAATTTTTTATCAATCATCTAAATAAATTTAAAAATTATATATAAGGCCTATTTTGATAATCAATATTTTTAAATATGTTATCTATTAAAAAAATCATTTAAAATATGGATTATTATGAACGTATCCAGATATAATATGATAGTCAAAATTAAAAGGATGTGACAGTCAAAGTAAAAATAAGATGACGGTCCAAGTCAAGGGTAGATGACAGTTGGAGGGTCACTCTCAATAGGATTGGGTCCTTGCCTAATGCTAAGACCTTTCGTACAAGGACGACTGACCAAGATACCAGTCAAACTAAAGGAGCCTAGTGCTTCTCGTCTGTAATAAGATATCTAGTGTATACCTGACCAACCATCATTTGTCGAGGTTCAAGAGAGTTCCAACCGACCACAAGGCTGACTAGGAATAATATCCGGACAGGACCAGGAAACCTAACATCCCGCTCTGGGTGCCTAGTATACAGTGACTTAATCTGACAACCGGTTAAATGTATATATGGATCTTCACTATTGATTATCCCATCCTCTTGTATATGGATAGTTAAATATACAACTAACTGGAGTTACAAAGCTCAGTATCCTTATCTTCGCTGAGCAAACATACAAGGTAAATCTTAGAAGAAACCTGACCAGATTTCTAGAGTTTAGATATCATTTCAGGGACAACTCTCCCAGTACAAGGGTAATCAGCAGAAAGTATCAGTCAGGCCTTTTGATGCACAGTTCACCATTCTTCATAAACAAGTATCCTTGCATGCATATGACCGGTCGGTCTTAAGAATAGTCCAGGCCTAGGAAACTTAGCTTCCCATTACTACATAATCAGATCTCCAGCATTACACAAAGTATATCCAAGCGGTCTTAAGGGCCGAATGCCCTACACCAGGTCAGCTAAATATCCGGCTGAGATATCTTTGAGGGACCATATTGTCAGAGAATCACAACAGCTTATCAGAGAATAACAACCGTTAGTTAGAGAATATTCTTTTGATAGTATATGGACATTTAATAGAACCTTCCTCAAAGGTGACTCTATATTTTCCATTAGCGGACACTTTATGACAGTATATTCATTCAATCGTCTTATTAATAGCGTCGGTTAAAAAAAGAGTGCACACGGGTAACGAAAGATTTCTCGAACAATGACTATACGGCTCCCAGAATACATATTCCGATCCCTTACTCGATAATTTCTGATACCGACATTCTCTGTCACCTCATGATCGTGGAGGTTATTAGAGGTGGTATATAAAGGGGGTACTCTACGATGACAAAGTATACTTTGGAACACATTTTTACTATCCACACACTTTGTTACGCATCGACTATTCACTTTCTCGTTTGGGTATTATACTGACTTAAGCGTCGGAGGACCTTCGCTAGGAACCTCTTAATTTTTGGCATTGACATTTGTCTACTCTCTTGAGTGCATGCAAAAAAGATTTTCACTCCTGTTCACAACCCCTATTTCAATCTAAAGTCATTGTTTAGTCAATATTACAACTATCTGTCCAATATATCATCTCTAATTTTTAGACAAAATCAAATTATAATACATCTCAGCTTCGAATTCTAAATGTCTAGACATAACTCTGATACCTATCCCGGAGCTATTTAATAAACACAACTTTGAATTTAATAAACAACTTTGAGAGGACAAGCAGAGCCTAATAATTTTTTTAAAACATATATTTTTTTCATAAAGGAACAAATTAGGTAGATTTTATTAGTTAATTGACATCATTCCCCAATTCGTCTGCCGCGTAAATCCAAAGCATTGTTTATGCTCAGAGTTAACATCTATATATTCAAACTTTGATCCTTTGTTCCTAAGTACTTTATTACTATATCATGTGTTCCCAGGGCGTAGCACAGATGGGGAGTGCATGGTTCTGTGGCTGAAAAGTCCAGGGGTCGATCCCCGGGGTGTCACTGCCTGGGGTTAACATCTCCGCCATGCACTTTCCACCTGTGTACCTGCATTTACCTCTCTCCATATCCGTGGGACCGGCTCTAGGGGGCCGCTGATGTGGCGGTTCCACATTTTTTTATTACTATACCATAGCCCTGGGTAACATAAACAGTGGGTATATAGTATTTCTAATATAATGATTATGAATCGATTCTTAAGAACGGATGATCTCTATTCTACTATATACTTAATGTTTGTGTACTTGTATTTACGCCCCTCTATATCCATAGGGCCAGTACTAAGGGAGCCGTTAAAATAACGAATTTACTTTTTTATTACTATATCATACCCATGAGGACTAGGGAATAATCATCCATGTTAATATTAGGAATAATAATGGATCAAATTTAGATAGGATTTCATATCCTTCCTCCACATCCTCATTTATTATATACAACCTCCTCCTCCTCCTCCTCCTCATCCCCATCAAGTATTTAATTTTTATCTCCATCCTCATACGTCATAGAATCAGATATTTATCCAACTCAAATATCTTATTACCACCTACAATTATATTATATTATATACACACACCCACAGTTAGCAACCACCATGGACGACTGTGCATTTCATTTTTAATGTTTAAATATTTTTTAACTTGTTGGTATACCATTTAGGATTTTGTCTTTGGAATTTAGGCGTTGGATTATAATATTAAGTACAAAAAATTTTCAAAAAAAAAATAAATTTGAGTTGCTCACAAGGTGTGTGACGTAAGGTATTCGGGATATTAAAACTATATAATTCTCTCTCCTTTGATTGAATGCAACAACCACTATAATACTCGGTTTTAAAAACTAGCATTACCTTGTTATTAGTATTTAAAAACTCACTATGGTGTTGGTTTCTAAATACCTGAATCACAGCTTAAATACACTAGTCACTGTTGTGGTGTTATTTTTTTAAAAAAATCAACACCATCTTAGTGTTGATATTTAAAGACCAACACAACCTTGATGTTGGTGCTGATTTTTAATACTAGTACCATAACTTAAATACATCAACCACCGCTATAGTGCTATTTTTTAAAAAATAGCACCACTTTGGTGTATTTTTTTTTAAAAGAGCATCACCTTGGTGCTATTTTTTTTAAAAAAAACATATTGGTGTCTTGGTGCTGATTTTTAAAAACTGGCAATGATGCATAGAGAGAGAGAGAGCACCAAGGTGGTGCTGATTTTTAAAACTGGCACCACATTGTTGCTAGTGTTTAAAAAACAGCACCATAGCGACGACTGGTGTATTTAAGCTGTGATGCTGGGTTTTTAAAAACCATCACCACAGTGATTGTTGTATGTAATCAAAGGATAGAGAAGAGAGAATTTTATTTTTGTTGCATGCAGATAAGAGGAAAGAGATGAGATTTGTCATAACGTCGCGTTTTGTTGCATAAAGATGAGAGAGGGAAAAAGATGAGATTTGCCACAATGCCATGTTAGATCACCCACGTCGGATGTCACCCACCAAGAACAGAAATAACTCCATATACAATTAATAATCTCTTACTTTGAACTATAGGAAAAAGAAGGCCACAGGAAATCATTTATTTTGGAAAAATTTTAGTACTTTTAAATATAGCTAAGTGTAACGACTCTCAGATGTATGATACCTATCTAGAACAGTGGATTATCTTTGTTAGAAGAGATTACCGAGCCAAACATGCACTTGACATAGAAACGGATGAAGCCATGATGTGTATAGGAGAAAATTAGTTAGGTGATGAAGCTAGAGTCGCATGTAAAGTTTATAAGGTAAAATTTCTAAAAGAAATAGCTCGTACAGTAGCTCAGGGAAATAACATCTTAAATTTTTGTTATACCAGACTTTTAATAGTTAGAGATGCTAATACAGGATTAGATATACAACAAAGGAAAGCAATAAAAGACTTAGAACAACTTTAACTATTTAGTTGGAATTGGATCAAGCCTTTCTGTAATGATTTCCTAGTACTTACTGTAGTCTCAGAAAATTATTGTAATCCCAAATTAGGTGAAAGATTTTTTAGTAAATTACTAAGAGAATTAGACAAAGAAATTCACAAAACCTAGAAAACTTGAAAGTAGCACCCCAATATGATGACATAAGAGTTCGAACCCAACCTATCATTTCCATACTTAAGGAAAAATATACTTATATATAAATACAAAAATAACTTAACAATCAACAATATGATTTTTGTAGTCAAATATATACTGCGCAACAATATGGATTGAGTCAACATATGTACAAATAGAGAAGAAGGCCGGCCAAGCCAGCTAGGCCAACCATTCAGTCTAAACCCAAAACCAAGACTAGAAAGGCCTACTATTTAAGGAAAGGTTAAGATAAGAAGTTTTATTTAAACAAAGATAAACATCTTAGGCATTTTAAACCAAAGAAAATATATGCTAATACTATAACTTATTTTGCCTGTAATGAACCAAGACATCTATCTATCTTCTACATGTACAAATAGAAAAAAATCTATATACAAGAGAGGTTAAATTAGTCTCTTGTACTAATCTGGACTTAATAGAAATACCAGAAGATATGCTTGATACCTCCTTTATTTACTCTATTATTTCTATAGAAAATATAGAATAAATAACTACTTGCTTTAATTATAGACTCATCAATTCATTCCTGGACACTCCATATACCCTGACAGAAAAATATGTAATCTTTAGTGGGACATTCTAGCCAAAAATTGAGGATTTAACAGAATAATGGGAGGACTTGGACCTAGATAACAAGAACCTTATGTTTACACAGTCCATACCACAAACTACTTTACTAAAATCTAACTTACCAAAATGTTCCATGAATGAACCCTAAAAATAGGAACGTATAATGTTCCTTATTTATTATGCAAGTTTTATATAGCCATAAACAAAAGAGGAGCTGTAATTTTTGCAGGAGATAAATCTGTAACATATGCTTACAACAAATATTTAACATCCTTATACCTATTACTCAACAAGTACAAGGAAGTACAAGAAATGTACTTCAAAACAAGAGTCTCAGTTTTAGAAACTCGACTCAATCTACTAGAAGATGAACTAGCTAATCTCAAGCAATCCTCTGCCCCTATACCTAATAATCGAGACAAAGGAATTGAGATAAATGAACCAACCTCAAATACTTAATTAGTTTTCATAAAACTCCTAGTATCTGCAATATAAGATAAACTACTGATATCAAAGTTCGTTGTCTAGTCAATATACATGGACATGAATTTACACTATGTCTTTCTTGACAGTGGAGCCATTAATTCAACAATTGATGAAATCACTATACTCTTAGTCATACCTCCGGAACTCATTAAAACGACCATTAACCCACTGGTTAGTACCTAGTTTGATTGTCAACAATTATCTTGTCACAAGTTTGTCACCAATACTAACTTATAGTTTTGTACAAACTGTGATTAATTTGGCTCCTCTTTGACTCTACCTAAACTTTGGATTAAACCCCTTCCCTATCCAAATGTCCACTTAATTTTGAGACTTAGTTTTCTCATTGCTCAAGATCAAGCTTTATTACTTACAAAAGACTATGTTATTTTTCTCTCTACACCTATAGTCTCTCCGATTGTTTTCAACTATCCTTCTACCATGTGAAAGTGTGGTGATTCCTGTAGGTCCGATTAGGCCGGTTAGAGGGGGTGAATAGCCCTGCAAGTTAAAATTATCTTTCTCTTGCTATAGAACTTAGGAAGGACACACACTTAATCAATTAGAAACAAAACACATAAAAAATAGAGTAAGAGACTAGAGATTACCTGATTTGCAGCTTAATAGTTGGTAGTCCAAGAACTATGTAAAAGACTACCAAAGACTCCTTCTTCGGGCAAAGCGTTAGAGGCGGAGTAACCTCTTATAGAAGTGAAACACAAACAAAATGAAACATAATTTAGAGATTACAGAGTGTGTTATGTTCAACTTCGAGGACCAGGACTCTATTTATAGCTCACTGGTCGAATTTAGTCGTTGGCTGACGTGAAACCTTTTGGATGTCTGGGCCCAGTTCTGGCACCCGGACATGGTCGACTGAATCCACTCCACAATGACTTCTTTTCCATAAGTTATTACTTCATGGGCACCTGGACCTGGTCTGAGTGCCTGAAGTCTGTTAATGTAGACTCCGTGCAGATCCTCTTCAACAATCACCTGGACACAGCCAACTCAGTGATTGACTTTGCCCGATCGCTTGAGTGATGTTCCGACCGTCTAGAGTTGAGCTCACCTGAACCCAACTCCGGTCTTCTCCTCAAGTAATCTTCCTCCCCGACTTCTCGTCTATTAAAAGCGGTGCACACGTCTTTCTCGTTCGCCGGTGTACTCTTTCGTAGCTCCTCGTCCCTCAGATGCACCGAACTCCTCAACTCGCTTCTCGTGCTATCCTTTTCACTCGCTGCATCCTCTGCTTGACTTCTTATGCTCCTAAGTCCTTGCACACTTAGACAACAGGAATCAAAATCATAGAGTCTATCTTAACTCAGTTGATCACATCAAAATCAACGCGGGGTACTTACAATTTTTTCCTTTATGATGTGTATCAACTCAAATTAAGCTAGAGTTAAAACAAACAATAAAACAGTTATTTGCATATTTGTAACAAGAAATAAATTTATCTATCAACTTAATCCCAAATTTCTCCCTTTTGATCACATCAAAAACATGTTAGAGAAAATATTAAAAAAATAGTTAGAAAAAATATTGGGAATTTTTCTAGATGTTTTAAATAGAGTATACAAAAACTTGTCTTTTTACCGAAATTAATTTACAAAAAGAATAATTTTTGTCCATTAACCCACATTTTTAGTAAAAATAATTTAAAAATTATTTTAAAGTTTCTAAAAATCCTGATTTTTTTTTTCAATAGCAATCATAAGTAACCAAAACATGATAAAAATTAGTGTATAGAATATTTTTAATTTAACAATAATAAATATTTTGAAAAGATAAAGTTATTTTTGAAACTAAATATTTAAAAATAGTTTTCGAGTCCTCAAAAGCTAGATGTTTTTTCTACTCATTCAAAATACAACAATAATTTTTTTGAAAAATCAGGTCCTTCAAAATTAATTTATGAAAAATTTTAAAATTTAAAATTCTCTTTTTCTATTCATAATTCATAAAAAATTAATCAGTAGTCAAAAAATTTTAAAACTTTTTATACTAACAGCTAATCCATTTGTGTATTATAGAAAAAAAAATTCAAAAGAAAACATAAACAAAAGATTTTATGAATAATTAATTTTGTTAACAATGTAAAAATTAAAATAAATTAAATTTAAGCAAGCATATTAATTTAATAGGCTAAATATGATTTAGAAACTCAAAATAAATTTCTATCTATTAGATTTTTCAGAAATTTTCTTAGAATATTATTTCTAGATACTTTTATAATTTGACCATATGATTCCTTAAATACTAATTAAGTCCTCTATATGAATTTGATGATATGTTCAAATTTGAGCATGTATAATTCTTTTTAATAATTCTATTTATTCTTTCAATTTTGAATTTTTTGTTTGAACTTTATCAAAGTGTTTTAATGGACATGTATTAGCTAAGTTAATTTTTAATTCAATGTTATTCTTTTTTAAATTAACATACTTGGTTCTTAATTTGTATAAAGATATAGATAACATTTATATTGCATCATATAGTTGATCAGGAGGTAAGAGTTGTACCTCACTGTGTTAAACTCATAGTTCCACGCTCCCCCTTCATCGATGCTCATTTTAGATGAATTTTTGTCATCTTCTTTTTGGTAACTCACTGTTAATGCTAGTCTGGTGTATTACTCTGTCTCGAATTCAGATGATAATGGTTCGTCCCAAGCTGCCTTAAGCTTCTTGTGTCTTGATCTTCTGTCTTTCTCCTTTCCTTTGCTTTTCAGCTTCAGACAGTTATCCTTGATATGTCCTTCTTGAGTGTTTTAGCACCGAACCTTCTTTTTTACTTTGGATTAGCTTCATTGCCTGTTTCTTATCAAAATTGTTAGTTTTTAAAAATTTACTAAACTTCCTTACCATGTAGGCTTCTTCGTTTTCGTCGAGCTATGATTCTGAGTCTAGATCGATCTCCTTAGCTTTGAATGCTAAGTTCTGAGTTAGATCTTTTTTCTTTCTTAGATATGCACATCGAGTTTCATGTCATTATAAGGTTGAAAATAAACTTTCTAAGGTACTTATCTCAAGATCCTTAGAGATATAGTAGGAATCTATTATCGATGTCCAGTCTGAGGTCCTTAGGAAGACATTAAGAGCGTATCGGAGAGAATCCTGATTTGTTACCGTTTCTCCGAGGTTGGTGATTGTGGTGATCAGTTCCTTGAGTTTGGCGTGTAGCTAAGCAACTGTTTTGCCTTCTTCAAGCTAAAGGTTGTTGAGTTAGCTCCGGAGCATATCTCATCTTGCAAGTTTGACCTTGGAGGTTAGAAACTTCTCCTAGAGTTCTTTGGCAGATTCATAGACGCCGATCTAGTTGATTTCTTATGGCGGTAATACGTCCAGCAAATAGAACTCTACTTTTCCATTGATCACAGAGTCAGCCTACTCATTTTTGCTTTAGAGATGTTCTTCTTTTTTGTGACTATGCTGATCTCTTGGTGCTACAAAACCATATTTGATAATTAATAAGGTATCAAAATTTATTTTAAAAAATACCTCTATTCGGCGCTTTCATAGCGCAAACTCTCCCCTCAAACTTTGATGGGTAGATACTTGGTCCAGCCATTTCCTCGTCGCTTCAATTGACGATTAGTCCTTCTAAAGCGAATCTTGCTCTGATACTACTTGTAGGTCCGATCAGGCCGATTAGAGGGGGTGAATAACCCTGTAAGTTAAAATTATCTTTCTCTTGCTATAGAATTTAACAAGGACACACACTTAATTAATTAGAAACAAAACATATAAAAATAGAGTAAGAGACTTGAGATTACTTGGGTTGCAATTGGATAGTTGCTAGTCCAAGAACTATATAAAACCACTACTAAAGACTTCTTATTTGAGCAAAGTGTCGGAGGCGGAGTAGCCTCTTACAGAAGTGAAAGCACGAACAAATTAACGAAATAGAATTTAGAGATTACAAAGTGTGTTATATTCAACTTCCAGGACCAGAGCTCTATTTGTAGCCCACTGGTCGAAGTTAGCTGTTAATTGACGTGGCACCTCCCAGGGGCCTGGACCCTGTGCGAGCGCTTGGATGTGGTAGACTCGATCCACTCCGTAACAACTTCTTCTCCATAAATTATCGCTTCCCAGGCGCTTGGGCCTGGTCCGGGTGCTTGGAGTATGCTAATGTGGAATTCATGCTGATCCTCTTAGACAATGGCTTGTTGATGTTGCCGAAGGAATTCGGGCACATAAACTAGGTTTGTGCACTTGGATAAAGTCAACTCAGATTTATTTTTTCCGGTCTCTTGGGTTATGTTCCAGTCATCCAGAGTTGAGTTCACTTGAACTCAATCCCGGTCTTCTCCTTGAGCAGTCTTCCTCCCCGACTTCTCCTCCCTTGGAAGCGGCTTGCGCATCTTTCTCATCTGTCAGTGTACTCTTCTGCAGCTCATCATCCCTCGAATATACTGAACCCGTCAACTCGCTTCCTGTGCCATCTTTCTCACTCTCTATATCTTCCGCTCGACTTCTTGTGCTCCTAAGTCCCTACACACTTAGACACAAGACATCAAAATCATAGAGCCTAACTTAACTCAGTTGATCACATCAAAATCAACCCTGGGTACTCACAATGCCTTTACAATCCGAACACCCACACCTATTTCCACTATCACTAATAAGGATATATTTTCAACATCCATCTCTATTACTGATAATGATACATATCAGTGTATAGACAAGACCTCTTGTAAAGGTTCTTGTTTATTAATGCAAGAACTGTCATGTGCATTCACATTCCAAGAACTACAAGAAAATTAACAATAATTGGTTGTAAAAGCCTTTATAAAAGGAAACTTTTATAGAAGATCCTAGTAACTCAGATTTAGACCTTCCAAAAGATTTATTTTCTTCCACATATTTACTGCACTTAATAAAGACACAACCTTGCCTAGATTCTCTAATATCTCGATTAGAGCCCCTAGGGCGTAGCGCAGACGGTGGATGCATGACATCTCTGGCGCAATGGCCACGGGTCGATTCTCAGGAACTTACGACCCGAGGTTTACTCCACCATACGCCTATAGCCTGTGTACCTACATTTATCTCCCTCCATATCTGTGGAGGCGATATTAGGGGGCCGCTAAGGTAGCGGATATATATATTTTTTTCTAATATCTCGAATAGAAAAATTAGAAACTATGGGCAAAAATTCTACCAAATATTGGATACCAGATAAGATCCACTACAAATTACTAATAATAAACTCTGACCTTATCATAAAAGTCCAAGACTTAAGATACACCAATTGGGAAATTGAATAATGCACTATACATATTAAACAATTATTAGCTCTCGGAGCAATCCAAAAATCTACTTTTAGGCATAGAAGTCCGACTTTTATAAAAATAAAAGATGAAAATTACACTCATCCCTATATAATCTTTAACATATTTGAAAAACATGACCTTATAGTATCTCGTAAAAAGATAAAACTAGCTACAAAATATATTCTTAGGAGCAGAAATTGAGCAAGGAAAATTTTTACTTAAACCTCATATTACTTCTAAAATCTTGACCTTCCCGAACAAAATGGAAGGCATAAAGACACATAGAGCTTTCTTAGGATTTCTCAATTATGCCCAACAGTATCTAAAAAGTATAGAAAACAATTAGCGGACCATTATACAATAAGATGTCAAACACAGGGCAGAAATATTTTAACTAACAAGATATAAAGCTAGTGAAATAGATCAAAGCAATGGTTAAAAGTATTCCAGTCTTAACACTTCTACTTGACATAGATTACTTGGTGATAGAAACAGATGGATGTGAATTAAGACGAGAGAGTATTATTCAGAAAAACTTCAAAATATGATCCTAAAACCACTAAAGTTTTATGTAGATATGTTTTAGGAAAATACAAAGAGAAAGGACATCTAACTTCCTTAGATTTTGAACTCTTAGAAGTAATTTATTGCCTTTATTCATTCATACTTTTTATTTGCAATAGCAAGAAATTACTATTAGAACTGACTATGAAGTAATTGTGAAGTATAGTCAGTAAACAAAAGGATTAAGAAAAACTCTAAACACAAAAAGATGACTTAAATTTACATACACAATTATAAACAAAGGATTATAAATAAATTGGGAGCATATTAAGGGAATAAACAATTCCCTAATGGATACTTTCTCTAGACTTTTACATTAAACTTCATCAAATATTTCAGGATTATGGATAGACAAAAGAAGGTATGAACTTTTGCCACAATCATGAGGTTTGGCAATTAGGACTTATAGCAATTCACATAATATGAGGATCAGTTCCACTTCCCATCAAAAGAAAAACTTAACCATATATAAAACTGCCTACTTGACAACGTCTGGAATATCCCTACAATACCAAGAAGTTCCAATTATAAAATTGTTGCGATCAATGCATTTTCTAATTAATTTTGACAACAGTACAAACACCTACGGGCAAGAAATTCTCATGCTACATAGTCTTTTCCGAAACACAAGCCAGAGTCTACCATGATTGGGATGAAGTCAACCTAGCAATACAAGGATGTGAACATCTCTCTTACAAAGGGTTTTACTCTTTTGAAAAAGCTTTCACTTCTGCCAAGGCAAATATCGGTACTTTACTAAACACACACAAAAACATCCCAACAGTAAATATTCAAACAGATAAAACATATGCTCAAGTTACTGCTGAGCATGGAACAATAGACAAACAACCTTGGGCCTAATCCATAGGCTCAATTACTTAACTTTAACACAACTTAAAGCCAAAGATGCCAATACATCAAGACAACAAACTTCAGAATCTATACTATAGGGCTTTCCCAACGACATTCCTAAAGACATTACTATATATATTCGCATCTTGGTAGCAAAATCAACGTTCCAAACTTTTTTGGACTTATGTGAGTTACTCAAAATCTTACATACAAGTCCACAAGAAGGTATGACCATAGTTTATGAAGCTGAGTGCAGTTATAAACTTAAGTGCCAAAAGCTCTCCAAAACATGTGACCATACCATGAATTATGGTTGTCCATGTCAATTACTTTACTTTTTCATAAGGACAAATATTCATTATGAAAAATACATTCTATAGAATTTTCAGGAAAAATTAATTATCCCTTTACTCAAATGGACTACGAACTTCTACATAAACTTTGGGTTTATGATTTAAACTCTGTAAAAGACTTTTCTAAGAAATTATGTGATATCTTGGCTCAGACTTTTGAAGAAGAAACTTTTCTCATGTGTACCTTTGACGGATCTCCTCCATAATGGATATATTTAAAAATTAAGCCAGCTAGACAAGAAATTAAAATAGATATTCATTAAATGAATAGACGCCAACTAGACATATCAGAATATCCTTCTGACCCAGATTTAGAATGGACAATACTCGTTGACACTGCGGATCAACTAAAGCACTGGTGAGCTTCCGTCCAGGGAAATAATTGGTTTTGGGATCAAGATCATAAACATATACAAAGAAAATCTATTGTCCTACTGACATAGGTGCACAATTCTTTTCTTTCAACTTTACTACTCAACACAAGACTCTGTGCCAACACTACAAAAAGAAAAATGCAAAATGGATAGACAAGAAAATAGCCAGCTTAGCCAGATTGGCTACAACATATTTAAATGCCCAAAACAGAGATGATACTCAGCCTCGACCACCAGCTCCAGAGCCTCGTCACTAGACTCCATTGGAGAACAAAACTTGGATAACATGCTGGAACCTGAAGAAGGCGTAAGCAATGACGTTGTGATACCAAAAACATAAGCCATGAGGACATGGAGTATTATTCTCCACTGACAACTTTATCCAGTAATAACCAACATTACTCATGGATAATAGCTTTATTCTCCATCATCTCACTTCATTCTTCAATTTCCTGCACCTCATCTCCACTAAATTTGTCACCCCTTCAACTCTTCCTAAAACAAACACCTCATCCTTTCTTTACCTCTCTCTCTCTCTCTCTCTCTCTCTCTCTCTCTCCCCTATAAATATCACTCTTCTCTAATGTTCGAGGCATCGAAAAAGCAAGTGTGCTAGTGATCCAAGTGTGTTCAAGCAATAAGTGCAAGAGTGCAAGTGTGTTTCTAATTGTATTTCCAGTTTTTCTATAAGTATCTCATATAATATCCTTATAATTTCCTTATATAAGTTTGTAACTAGTTTATAATTTTGTGATGTAAGTTTGTAACTAGCTAAGTTAACTTGTATGCTTTCAATTTTCTAATTTAATTTGTATGTTTTCCTATAAAATTTCTATAGCAACTTTAATATAAAGACTGTTTTTATCTCCTTGTCTTACATAGGAATTGTATTGTGGTTTAAGCTTGTAAAACTTATGCCGACTAAATTGGGTAGCAAGAGCTATTGAAAGTTTATTATAAGATATACAAAAGTCAAGGTAAAACTTGAACAATGAGATATAACTAATGAGAAGCAAAAATGAAGAAAATATTCTTCCAAAGAATCTAAATTCATCTTAAATTGAAAACACCAATCGCTATGCATCACTGTTTACAATTACTGTTTGAGAATACTATTCAAAATTATTGTTCACTATTAATATTCATACTTGTAGTTCATAATTATTGCTCACTTTTTAGTGTTCATAATTATTATTTTACTATTCATAATTATTATTCATAAATCCTAAAATTTTAGAAAAATATAACTTTGATCCAAAACAAGTAAAAATTCGATATACACACATGTTGGGCGCAGTGCATCTATGCGCCTCCAGTGTAACAAATATTTTTTTTTTTTTATTTTTATTTATTTTTTTGGCTTGCGAGTATAACATTTAAAATTTTACCTTTTGATTTAGGAATTGAATTATAGGATATACTTGGTACTCACAAAATGGGCACCATAAGTAAACATTATATATATATATAGGGTATCGATAGGAATCTACTAGACCCATCTCCATACCAAAATTCAAAAATCTTCAATTGGATCTAAAAAAAATCCCTTTGTACCCTCTTACATTCGGATCGGATATCAAATCTTACACTGGTTTCAGAGAAAATTATCATCTCTATTACAGTAAAAACAAAAGTGACATCGCTCGTCCCAAATGTCCTAGTATCAGCGACCCCACGATAAAATACAAGGTAAGAACATTTTGCCGAAACCCTTTGCAATGGCCCTTTGTCATCCCTAGCTAATGTGGTAAATTAATACTAAAAGGAAAATTAAAATTTGATGTCGATAATAGGCATGTTAAAAACGATCGAAGCAAAAGCTTTATACCGAATGCTTCCAATAGATTACACGTCCATATTTACATTAAAAAAACTTGATTAACCAAATGGCATCATGATCTTCATAGAGTACACAAATCCCTATGAACAGCCAGCATTCCTCGTCGAACAATCGCTCATGTCGCTGAAAAGGAAACCCGAATGTCATATGAGAAATATACTTCATGAGAACAAGACTAGTTACATTGCGCTTTGTAGTGTAGATTATCTGATTGAATCTAGTCGAGTGAATTATAGAGATGTCGCACACGAAGGAATAACAAATTGAACTACCCTTGAGAAAATATAAGAATCACCTATTTAAAACTTCAGTGCATACCTGAGGTTAATCCGAGAAAAATAATGGCTTCGCTACCCAGGCCTCCTACCGAACGGTGTCTGATTTTCCTGCAAATCATTTTTAAGGAAATATTTGATATATAACAACAACTAAGTCTTTATCCTACTAAGAAGATTTTTGATATAAATAATCAAATTGTACGAGAAAATAATACTAATAAAACATGTTCTCAATTTTTATAACCTGCAACATTTGTTGGATGTGCCAATGCATTCTTGATGGATCTCCAAGATTTTGCTGTCCAAAATGGCTCTGCATACATAAATCTTTTTCCTTAAAGGATGAATACCAAACTATTGATGAGCATACTACAGTAAACAGATATAACCATGCTCCTACCTAAGCAAATAATAAAAAAAATACAACAACCTTCGAAGAGAAGTATTAGTTCTAACATCTATGCTACGAACCTGCAATGTAGGGCCAGATTGCAGTTGATTGCTTAGAGGATGCTGGTGGTTTGTTTGCAGTCCATAATGAGCACCAAATCCCAAGTCATTTTGGTTGACTTCTTCCTGGGTAGACAAGATTACCATGAAGAGAAAGAAGAGATTGTGGATAATAAACATAAATAAAAAAGTAAACAAAATGATCAGGAAGCTAACGAATAAAGGATTGTTCGGTAAAAATAGTAGTCACCATTATATCGATCATTCCATGTGTTCTCTCATGAGTGCCAAATTGGGCAGCAGTTGATGAAGATTGAAACAAATTGCTCTGGTGCCCATCAGTTGATGTCCTCAAAGGATCCTAATCAAAGTAGAGAGCTTGGTTAATAAACATATATTAGGCACACAGAATACAACATTACCGAAGTACCTTTTTGCCATTTGAGTCATTAACTGGTTCTGCTTCACATTCTCTCCTTTTCTTGGGTGGGCGTCCTCTTCGCTTAGTTGAAACAGAATTAGAAGTTTTGTCACCATCAATGATACCAGCCTGTGATGCTCCATGATTTTCATCGCTTCCAGTCAACCTAGTAACAGAAGACATGAACCTATTGTGCAAATCCTGAAACGTGTTATCATCTAACAGAGATCTTTCCACTTCTCTAATTAACTTCAGAGCAAGCTGGTACTTCTCATCAGACACCATACCCACTTCAACAAGTTGAAGGCAACGCAACGAAAGAGAATCGTACTGCTCAACCTGCCGATTGCCATAAAAGTCTTTTGAGGAATGCTCCAAAGCATTCAAAAGCTTGAAATCCTTTCTCCAACGATTGAGGATGTACTGAGGTGGAACCTCATACACTTGCTGTAAACTTAGTACTGACAAAGCATGTCTGCATAAGATCCCTGTGAACTGAAAGAAGCCACATATACATTGCACCTGAAATTCATCAACCTGATACAGCACCTCATAATACTTGTCATTCTCTCTTTCAACACTTCCAGTGTAGGAACATACCCGTACCTCGAATGTAGATATAGAGCCGTCTACCTTTACTAGTGAAACCTGGCAATAAAGAGCTGCCTTTAACTCATTCTGGAAAATTTCAAACATGCTAAGTGTGTATATTTCAGAAAGTTGTTGCTCCATAGGAGAATCTGATACCGTAACCTGGCTCTTGTGGTATGAGTCAAAATCTGCTTTTGCTTCCAACTCATATTTGGTTTGCAAAACTAAATCATAATTTTCTAAAAATTGCTGTAAAGAAGTTTCAGGATAAACGAACCCCTCAAAAAAAGGGCTTGCATCCTTTTCGTCGAGTGTAGTGGACAACCCAGCCCAAAACATATCCTTCAGATAAACAGGTGCCCATAGTTTCCGATTTTCATATAAAGAGTTCAACCATTCATTAGCCTCAAGTTCATATGTTTTAGTCAGGTTCTGCCAGCCTTCTTCAAAGTCATCAATTTTTAAAGAATTGTGTATTAATTCAGTCATGGCCTTATGAATCGTCTTACATTCTGTATGTTCCCTTAACTTCTCAGGAATACTTCTACTTATATCAAACAAACAAATTCGATGGCGGACTTCTGGTAATATTTTGGCAACCACACTTTGAATAGTCTTAGATTGATCAGTGATGATAGCATTTGGATAGTGCTCCGACATACATGTCAGCCAGGCCTTAAATAACCACAAGTAGTTTCCAGGGGTTTCATCAGCAAGTAAACCACAGCTTAACAACACCTGTTGACCATGATTGTTTGACCCAACGAATAGAACAAGAGGAATCTTGTATTCATTTTTCAGATAGGTTGAATCAAAGTAAACAACATCACCATAACAATGATATGCTGATCTTGACCTAGGATCAGCCCAAAACACATTCCTTAAATGACCTTCCATGTCTAGATCCAGCATGTAAAAAAAATTTGGATATTTGGTCTGCATCCGTGCAAAAAACTGGGAAATGGCATCCTTGTCACCTTCCGCCAGCTTCATTTGCCCATCATCAATAGAGTTTAAGAATTCCAAACCAACATATGGTAAGTGCTCCCGTCCTGCAGCTCGCACAGCAAGATCTTTAGTTGCTCCACTAGACATATTTTTATAGCATCTAAAGAGGTGAGCCTCTGATGGATTAAGTTCATGGTTGTGTTCAAGTTTAGCTTCAACTACATGCAACAAACCATCACCCCATAGCTTGGCTATAAATGCAGCTTCACAATTTGTCTTTGTTGATGGCCTAGATTGGTGGTAGCATGCTTTTGTTTGTGCTTTCCCCTCTTTACTGCACACAAGTACAAGTCGTCGGCAAAGTCCATAAGTTGTAAAAGATGACTTTTTTATAGTAACACCAAACCCTGTGCGCATCGCATATCGTTTATAGAAAGTGACAGCTTCCCCATAGGAGCTGAACACCATCCCCAAATGAGGTACACCATCATCACCTCCTGTCACTACCCGTAATTGACCATCAAGTTCAGCCTTATCAATTTTCCCCTCAATAATATCATCCTCAATAACTAATTCTTTGGCCTGAATGATTTCTCCTTCAATGATTGTATCAGTTTCCATACTCTGGAAACAACTACAAGTTTAACCTGGCAAAATAAGGACAAAGGATGCTGGCAGCATGGACTTGCTGAGTAACCTGCAGCAAGAAATAGAAATTCTATTTACAATGTACCAGTTGTGAGATGCAATGTATCTAGCCAATATGCTTCATTCCTCCCATGCTAATGCTGGCAGCTCTCTCCTCATCATACCAAAGATCTAAAGAAGTATCACTATCCTTCACAATCATTTCTCCTCCCTATGACCCAATTCAATGATACAACGAACAATCAGAACAATAGACATTCCTCGAATTTGCAAAACAAAAGGCAATAAGGAAAAAATATTTTTTGAAAAAAAATCAAAAGATTTCCGTCTAAAATCAAGTACGCGTGAATGTACGGAACCCTAGGACATCTACGCAAGCAGACAATGATGCGTAAAATTAATTTTCATCTTGAAACTCAAGGATAGCATGATCGAATAGCAACAGCAGATCAGGCAAAAGAAGAGGAAAAGAACCTGGATGAGATCAAGGAGCGTGAAGAGACAAACACTTAGATTCGATCGACTCAAAGCAGCCCGTTTCTTGTTCAATCAGGGAAGATAAGAGAATTTAGGGTTCATCCCGGTAAGAGCGAGGGCAACGGCGAAAACGAAGAAGAGGGCTACGATTATTATTGGCACCTGACCTGAACTACCCGGACTTCTCACCCAGTCGGGTCGCTTTGGGTGTCCAAGTTTCGGGTGCGACTACTGTTTGCGGATTTTGTGTGGGATGTGAAACCCGCATCCGAGCGGGGAAATTCGAAATAATACGTGTTTATAACACTTACTGTCTGTTTACTTTGACGGGAAATAGGATGGAAATAAAACGAAAGATTTTATGTGGTGGAGAAATCTTCACATAAAAAATTACACAGAATGCTGTAAAAAAAATTCTCCTCTACACAATCTTCCTTCTTATTGGAAACTTTAGAATTTTCTTTTCCTTTATAAGTTTTTAATATATTGTATATATAAAAGATGCTACAAAATAAAGTGATTATTCATTTATTTTGTTGACCATTTGTTGAATAAAAATTGTGGGGCAAAACAAAGAACTGCACTCGTATTCACCCCAGTGTAATTACTCTTCTGACCCCATCCATGATTCAGTCAGTCGTGATTAGTTTGTAGACCGATTCGTGTTAAATAGATATAGGGATGTAAATGAATTAAACGGTTCGTGAGTTATTCAGAGCTTGATTCGATAAAAAATTTGTTTGAGTTTATTTGTTTATTTTATCGAGCCGAGCTCGAGCTCGATTTCGAGCTCGATAGTTTTATCGAGCCGAGCTCGAGCTTAAAGATATTCGGCTCGTGAGTTCCCGAACATGTTCGTTTATAGGCTCACGATCCAAATAAACGAGCCTTAAACCAAGCCAAAAAACGAGCTCTAAAACCAGCCAAAAAAATGAGCTCTAAAACGAGCCTTAAAATGAACTTTAAAATGAGCCAAAAAATGAGTTCTAAAACGAGCCAAAAACGAGCTCTAAGCGAGCCCGAAAACGAGCTCTAAGCGAGCCCGAAAACGAGCCCGAGCTCGCTTAACGAGTTGGGCTCGTTAACTTTGATAATCGAGCTAATAACGAACCGAGCTCGAACTGTTCGCGAGCTTGATAATTCTAAAATGAGCCGAGCTCGAGCTTTGTGATAAAAGCTCGATTCGAGCTCGAGCCCGAATATAACTTAAACGAGCCGAGCTCGAGCCTAATACTGTTTGCCTCGGTTCGACTCGTTTACATCCCTAAATAGGTAGGTTTCCGGGGTGGATGGGCAGAAAAAAATCAATATATTTAGTATTGGATATGTGCGAATAGAAAAGAGGTAGAAGAAGTATAAAGATTCATTGTGAATAAAATTTTAGTCCCATATTAAGAATTTCAAGGTATATTGATTGGTTTATATTGATTCACATGTATTAATAATATAAATATATACACGGAGAGAGTCTCTCTTTCATTCCTGGGTGGACAAGGAGGGTGCAAATTTAAGGCTCGGATTGCACTAAATCATGTTGACTCGTATGTGATCGTGACTTGCCACGTAGACCGTTTTGCTGCTTGTGTAACGGATGCATTAAAGAAAGATTAATCGAGACAAGAATATTTGGAACAATAATATAAAAGAGTTGTGTATGTTGATCTGATAAAAGAGTTGTGTATTAAATCTTGATCGGAAATACACTGGCAAAGGAATGCACATCTTTAGCAATCATTGATCTAATCTCATACGAATAATTTGCAGCCATAATATCAATACGTTTTTTTGGCCTGAGTAGGTGTCTTGTTAACTAGAACCTCTCCACTAGATGCATCAACCATACTCTTACCAATGGGAAGCAATCTCTCATAGAAGTACATAATCAGTAGTTGATCGTTTATTGTTAGATCGTAGAACTCACTAGAGGGGGTGAATAGTGATTTAAAATTTCGAATTAAGTACGCAACGGAAATACGAATGACAATGTAACGACCACCCTTCTTACTACTACTACTCTCTAAAGATGACCGTTACTTAACTACTAACTCTACTTAACCGGTATGATTAAATATCACATGGAAACCCTACCGAAAAATTTCGACAGAGTCTCCCCTGTACCGGTGACCAAATCTATAATACAAACATAGTATACGCAGCCACAGACGGCTGGAACATATTTCCCACAACCACACAGTAATAAAAATCACAATAAAAACAAAGAAACTACTCTAGCAATAGCAATGACTACAGCACTCCACAAATAATAAAAGAGACTAGCTAGACATGCGGAAATAAACTCAACTACAATCCCAAATGTAATACAACATTAACAGAGGACTAAAAGAAAGTCTAGACAATTTTGCCAGCTACTTCTGGATCTCTCCACAGTCCAGACATCACACACCTTCATCACCACCACCATCCTGTCGCCTTCCTTTCATATCTTAGCTTTTCCTTTATCTGCGGTAGGAGGAAAAAAAACAAAAGATCTATAAGCGAAAACGCTTAGTAAGTACTAATCTATCTCACAAAAACATCGAAGTGCATAAAAAGAATGCAACAATACTAAAACTGAAATGCTAAAAGCAAAGCTGCATGTACTCATGGTATACAGAAATAAAACTGAATACTAAACATGCTCACTAACTGACAGGAAAGTAATGAAACAACTACTGTAAGCTTAGAATTAAAGAACTAAACTTTTATTGATTCTAAGCATAAAACTTGTTTCATTGTCTTATATCTTTATACCAGAAATTGATCTTTTAATTTCTCTTTTACCTTCTTCTTCTTTTCTTCTTGCTTTACTTATACTAGAAATTAATCTTTTTATTTCTCTTTCACTTTCTTCTTCTTGTTCTTCTTTTCTTTTCTTTTCTTTTCTTCTTTGGGCCCAGGCTTAGTACCATCTTTGTTTTGCGCGCTCTCTAATAGTGACTGGGGTAGCGAGCCTCCAGCCCTATGAGGATAAAGACCTCGGTCTTACCAGGGCCAAGACCTCGGAATTGGGCACTTGGATTTGTTTAACGACAACCTCGGAAGTCGGGTACTAGCCTCTTACTTTAATTTACTTGTTATCTCTTTTTTAACTAGACTTTAGTCTTTTTCTTTACTCATGCTTCTTATAATCCTTTATTGGAGCCTGTTAAAATCATATAGATGTATCTAACAAGTATAGCATTACAACTAACCAAGCATGCTATAAAAATAACACAAAGAACAGTAAACCTGAACTCTCTAAGCATGATATAAAATAAAGCAAAGGAAAGCAAATCTGAACTTACTAATCATGCTATAAAATAGAGCAAAAGAAAGCTAACTTGGACTTACTAAACATGCTGTAAAATAGAGCAAAAGAAAGCTAACTAATCTTACTAATCATGCTACAAAATGGAGCAAAAGGAAGTGACTTTAAGCTTTCTATACATGGTGTAAAGTAGGGCAAAATAAACTAATTCTGAACTGTTATAACAAGGTTATTCTTGCCCTTAAAACAGTAACAAATAATCTATCCAAACTTACTAGTATACTAAATTGTGCATGCTCATTTAGTGGCAAGGGAAACTGAATCAGCATACCACTACATGCTATAATCCTTAACATAATTGGAAATAAGCACCTTTCATGGAAACCAAGATATAAGAAGGGATACTGCTGTTATCAAACATCTACGCATGATATACTAAAGCATGTATCACTAAAATCTACTCATGTTGAATTATTTCCAATTAAGCAAGGTATAAGGAAAGGTTGCTTCTAATGGACAATAAGGATGTATTCTGCACTTACTAACATAATAATAAAACTGCTCGAGTTTATAAAATAAACAAGCAACCAAATTTGCACTGCTATTAGAAACAACACTATAATATAAACGATTCTACACTTGTTTAAAGAAGCTAGACTAAGTTTGCACTTGCTAATAGGCAAAGTATAATCTGGTTCTGCACTTGCTAATAGGCAAAGTATAATCCGGTTCTGCACTTGCTAATAGGCAAACATAATCCTAGTTTCTTAATTCTTTTACACATCATGTACATTACATGTGCAGTTGATGTAGGGCTTCCAAAAATAGATATTTACTGATTGTTTTGCTAATGTTCCTATAATGTGCTGTCAAGGTCAAATAGGATGCACTAAAATCTGTTAAACTTGAAACCTATACAAAACCTATTCGAGAAATCTAATCATGCTCTTCTTTGTGCTCACTTTTGCCCACAGAGACACATGGACATCAATAACCTAACCATCAATTCACGGTAGAAAAACAAAAATGGCAGCGATCATCTAAAACAAAGAAAACCACTTATCTAAGGGTTTCATCTTTATTCATGTGAATAAAATCTACACCACAGCAATCATCCAATCAGGGAAAACTCACGGCAGACTCAAAACAAGGAAAGGTACAATCCGAAAACCCCTCCTACCGCAGGTGAGTAGTACTTACCCCTTGTTCTTGCACTTACAACCGAGAAGGAGGTTCTAGGGTTCGGATAGCTTGGATTTCGGCTCTTCCTCGTGCCCACAATCTCTCCTCAACAAGAGGATCACCACAGCGTGAAGAATCCCTCGGAGAACACCCTCGCCGGCCACCGGAGATGATGCCCTACCCTCGTCTCTATTTTCCGCCCGAGCTGTGAAGTCGCCGCCGCCATTCGCGAGAGAGGAGGAGAGGGATCGAGAGGTTAGGGTTCGGGAGAAGGAAATAACCCATCTTATAATACTTAGGGCATTTCTGTTATTAACTACAACTTATATACATCTCGCTTCGTACTTGGTTAACAAAACGAGCGCAGCTCAGTTGGTTGGCCGTGTCTAGTTAGGTCGGGTTCGACCGGAGGTCTTGGGTTCGAGTCTCACCTTCAATGATTTTTGGTCAAAACTTCTTTCTTTTTGTAAACCTACTAAACGACCTCCAAAAATTACGTAAAAATACTCTAAAAATTCCTAAAAATCTCTAGAATATTTTAAAAGCATTTTCAAATATTTTTATGGACTTTTAGAACTTGAAATGGGGAAAATTAGGTCGTTACAGACAATGCTAAAATAAATTATTTTTACTTGGTTCAGAGCCTTCAACTCCTACTCCAAGGCTCACACTCGTTAAGTGCTTTCGTTGGGCAATTCACTAGTAGTTCGTAAAAAAGATTACAAATTTAAGTACAAGAATTCTTAAAAGAAATACCGACAATAATAATAAAAAAAACTTGAGCCGCAGGTTGTCGGAGAAGCTTCGTAGCGTCGTAGGAGCAGAGCGCAATGGAGTAGTCATAGAAGCAGTTCTTGTGTTTATTGCTCTGTGGAGGCCTTCTTTTATAGGCATGCTCTGGGCGCCCGAATCCCTTCCGGGCGCCTAGACCGCGACGTCGACCATTGAATCAGCGCTCAAGCCTAGCTGCCAGGATAACTTTTGTCTTCCGGACGCCCGGACCGATTCCAGGCACCCGGACCAACTCCGGGCACTCGGATCCCTTTCAGACGTCCGAACCACCTTTCTCCAAAAAGTCCTTTTCCTACAAGAAAGTGTTAGTCCGAGGTAAAAAAAAAGTTAAACTACCCTTCAAAACAGAAGTTAGCACAATTATAGTAAAAGAGTAGTAATTAGATTCTGTCTCATCGAGATCGGAATCTAGTCACGATCTCAACTTAAATTCCCAAAATGGTTCTAAGTTGGATCGACGCCTACTGTTCCCTCGAACAGGGAACGCGTCCTCACCAAGTCACTCCCCTCCAGTGACTTACCTTAACTTACCTGCCAGACATTCGGTCAGCCCGTCGACCAGTCTGGACTTCGTGCCAGCTATCAGGTCAGCCCGCCGACCTAGCTGAGTTTCGTACTAGCTATCCGGTCGGTCCGTCGACCTAGTTGGGCTTCATGTCAGCTATCCGGTCAGCCCGTCGACCTAGCTGGGCTTCTCCTGCACACTTTGTCAAAGTGTTAGATAATAAGAAACCTAACTTAACCTACTTTATCATTCACCAAAACTTGAGTTAGACAGTTAGTACTAACCACACCAACAATCTTCCCTTTTTTGTTGCAATGACAACCTGAGTTAAGTTAGTGAAAAAATATGTAAAACATAAGCAAGTGTAAGACATGGTTTTTAAGTTAGCCTTGTTTTATGTTTGGTATTTTGCTTCTTTGTTGCTAACTAATTTAAACCACCTAACTCTCTCCGTTTGACATTCATCAAAAAATGGCAAGTATAGATAGTTTTCAGGTTGACAACAGAAAATAAGTTAGAAAAATAAGTTAACTTCGAAAATCAAATTTACCAACAGAGAATTCTGATAATATAAAATTTTCAAGTTGACCTGGAAGACTTAACTTAGAAAAATAAGTTAAAGGAAAATTTTGAAGAAGTTACTTAAAAAATATGATCTCTGAGATCAGAAATAGTTTTTAACATCCTTTAACTTTTTCAAAATAGCTAAATTTTTGAAAAATAACTAACATTTTATCAAAAATATTAAGGCAAAAACCTATTAACTTTGTAAATTTAACTAAGTTTGCAAAATTAAAGTAATTTGCAGAGTACTTTCAAAAATAAGTTTTGCAAAATTAAATCAATTTTCAAACATAAGCTTGCAAAATTAAGGTAATTTTTTTTAAACTAATTTTCAAACATAAGTTTATGAAAGTCAATTTTCAAACATAAGTGTGTGAAAGTCAATTTTCAAAAATAAGTTTGTGAAATTAAGTTTGCAAAATTAAAGTAATTTTCAAAATAATTTTGCTAAAGTATTTTTAAGGAAATGAAAAATACTTTTCAAAAATAATTTTGTTAAAATATTTTCAAATAAGAGAAGATATAAGTATGAAAACAATTAATCCTCCCTTGAACCTGACAAAAACATTTAACGTAAGATTTTCAAAGTTTTTTTTAAAATTGAGGTAGGATTTTCAAAAGAGATTTTAAAGAGAAATTTAAAAAAAATATAATGAATTTTAAAAATTTAAGGAAATAAATTTTTTTTTGTAAATATTAAAAAATATTTGATCTCTCCCTGAATTTGATACCCCTGAAGTTAACACTTCCTTTTTAGTCAACACTCCACCTTAATTTATTACTCCCCCTTAATTTACACTAGAGTTTGAGTATGTTAAAATGTGCAACATATTTTTAAGGTCCTTGCTCCCCTTAACCTAGCACTTTTTGGTTATCTTTGTTAGCAACAAAGTTTTTTTTTAAAAAACTAATTTTTAAAATAACTTTTAAATGATTTAAAATAATTTTTAAAGGATTTTTAAACTAACTTTTAAAAGATTTAAAATACTTTTTAATGAAATTTTTTAAAAAGATTTTTAAAGGATTTTAGAATAATATTTAAATACCTTTTAAAATATTTTTAAAATAAATTTTTAAAAAATTTTTAAAATAATTTTTAAAAGATATTTAAAAATTTTTTTTAAAGATTTTTAAAATAACTTTTTAATAGATTAATTAGTCTGTTAAATAAGTTAAGAGATAGGTAGGTTAGGTTAGTTTTTTTTATTTAAGATTAGCAATTAAGTAAATTAAATAATTTTTAATTTCAAGTTGTTAAATTATGTTGAAATTTAAGTTAAGTAATATAGATTAGAATTAATTTTAATTTTAATTTTATTTTTAATTTTATGTTTAGGTTTAATTAAGTTAAACTTAATTTAACTTGAAAGATTAATTTTAATTTTTAGTTTAACTTTTATTTTAAGTTTAAATTTTAAATTTAATTTTTAACCAAATTTAAGTTTTAAGTTTAACATAATTTAATTAGTTTAATTTAATTAAATTTTAAATTTTATTTAATTTTTAGTTAAGTTAATTTTAAATTTGATTTTTAATTTTAATTTTAGTTTTGATTAAGTTAGTTTAAAATAATTTTTAAGATAGTTTTTAAGTTAAATTAATTTTAAAAATAATTTTTAAAATATATTTTTAAGTTAATTTTCAAATAATTTTAGAAATATATTTTAAAGTTAATTTTTAGAATAATTTTTAAAATAAAATTTTAAGTAAATTTTAAAATAATTTTAGAAAAATAATTTTAAGTTAATTTTTAAAATATATTTCTAAGTTACTTTTAAAATAATTTTAGAAATATATTTTTAAGTTAATTTTGAAAATAATTTTTAAAATGAAATTTTAAGTTAATTTTAAAACAATTCTATAAAAATATTTTTAAGTTAATTTTGAAAATAAATTTTTAATTTAATTTTTAAATAATTTTAGAAAAATATTTGTAAAATAATTTTTAAAAATTTTTTTGAGTTAATTTCAAAATAATTTTAGAAAAATATTTTTAAAATAAAATTTTAAGTTAATTTTAAAATAATTTTAGAAATATATTTTTACGTTAATTTTAAAATAAATTTTTAAGTTAATTTCAAAATAATTTTAGAAATATATTTTTAAGTTAATTTTTAAAATATTTTTTAAAATAATTTTTTAAGTTAATTTTAAAATAACTTTGGAAATAAATTTTTAAGTTAATTTTTAAAATAAATTTTAGAAAAATATTTTTTTGTTAATTTTTAAAATAAATTGTTAAGTTAATTTTAAAATAATTTTATAAATATATTTTTTTGTTAATTTTTAAAATAAAATATTAAGTTAATTTTAAAATAATTTTAGAAATATATTTTTATGTTAATTTTTAAAATAATTTTTAAGTTAAAATAATTTTTCAAATAATTTTAAGATAATTAACAATTTTTTGTTAAAATAATTTTGTAAGAAACATTTTAGTTAAAATAATTTTTCAAAGAATTTTAAGTTGAAATATTTTTTAAAGTTAAGATAATTCTTAAAGTTAAAATAATTTTTTTTAAAAGTTAAAATAATTTTTTTGAGTTAAATTAATTTTTAAACTAATTTTTAAAAATAATTTTTAAGTTAAATTAATTTTTAAATTAATTGTTAATTTAAATTAATCTTTAAAATAATTTTAAAGTTAAATTAAATTAAAATTTTAAAATAATTTTTAAATAATTTTTAAATCAAAATATTTTTTTTAAAATTGAAATTGAATTTTTAATTAATTTTAATTTGATTTATTTTAATTTAATTTAATTTTAATTTAATTTAATTTAATTTAATTTGATTTGATTCGATTTGATTTTACTCGATTCGATTTGATTTGATTTGATTCGATTTGATTCAATTAGATTCGATTTGATTCAATTCGATTCAATTCGATTTGGTGTTATTCGATTTGAAGTCCTTAGTAATCTCACCCGTTCTATGTTTTCAATCAAGGAAACCTATAATTTTTGTGAGATGAAGTTAAGTTTAATTTTTAGGATTTGGTTTAACTTTGTGTTAGATTCAGGTTTAGCTTTGGGCTAAACAAATAGGCATTCTTTGGATAAATTTTTGGGCTATGGTGAGTCACTTGGACATCATTAGAGTAACCATACCTTCGAGGTTTTCTAAATAGTCCTATCCACTGAACTTAGTACAAAACCTTGGTCTAACTGGTTAAGATTCGTAAGGGGTAGCTTCAGTTAGTTTCACTTAGCCAAATGCACCAGGTCGAAGTCATATCTTCCTAGACATGCATAGACTGAGCTTTCCTAACCTACTATTATCCAAAACTTCACCAGTACCGTAGGTCAAGTTAAGTTTAGTCCCTTTTTAATCTAATCCTAATTATCCTACCGGGTAGATTATTTTTGGAGGTGCTAGCTATTCAGGAGCCTCCCCTTAAATTATTGATTTTCTTTTTAAGATTTTTAATATAAGTTTTTAATTTTGAATTAATTAGATTGGTAAAATTTTTCTTCTTTAAAAGAGTGCATTTAATATTTAAATTTTCTTTTAATTTTAAATTTTATTTTATTAAGTTAAGATTTTTAGTGTTTAAGTTTTTAAATTTGAGTTGATAAAACTGTTTGAATTATATTTTAAAGATTTATCTCATAATTTTTTATTAACGGTTAATTTTAAATTTTCTTTAATATTTAATTTTAAATTTATTAAATTTAGTTTTGATTTTATTGAAATGTTTGAATTTATCTTATATTTTCTTTGTCTTTTAAGTTTATATTATTTGTTGAATTTTTTATATTAGTCTTATATTTAAAATTTAATCTTTTGTTAATTAAATTATCTTGGGTTTGGATAGAATTTTCTTGATTATTAAATACTTTATTAAGGTATTTATTGATTTTATCTAAATCTATTTCATTAATTTTTTAATTCAACTTTATTTTAATGTTTGAATTAATTATTTCTGAATTTTTACTTAATTTTAGATTTTTTGAATTATTTAAATTGATTTGGTCACTGTTTTATTTGATCAAGTCAAGGTTGATGCTGATTTGATCAAATTCTTGATTAACTTGATCAGAAACTAGATTATTTTGTGGTTTTGAATTTGAATCATGTAAATTTAGATTATCATGTACCATACTTGAGATAATTTCATACTTATCTAAATTATCATGCAGATTATTTAAACTACTACTGATAGCGGTATTTTGGTAAATTATACTAACCTTAACCGTATCCCCTAATTCAGTAGGGTTTTCGATTGAATTTGACTCGAGTCCAGATTTGGTTTTGACTTGATCCTCTAGCTCTAACAACTCCTCATGTAGCTTGATCAACTGGGTCCAAAGCTCATGTGCATTCTTGTACTTTTCTAGTCTACATAAAATATTGTTAGGTAAAATATTACAAATAAGTTTACTTACATTTTTGTTCAGTTCTGAGTCCCGAGAAGGTTTTCTCAATATCAGCAAATTATCAAAATTTAGACTTCCTAAGAACCATTCCATTCCTCGCTTCCAGTAGTTGAAATCTTCTTGATCGTATGGTGGTGGTTCGTGGATGCTCCGTCCTTCTTGAATAGTCATTGATATGTTTGAAAAAAAGTAAACAAGAAACAATTTTCAAGACTTTGTCTTGGGGTAAGCAATGTGGGAGAAAAATAAATATGCGTAATTTTTTTTAAATAATAAAATATTAATAAAAAATGTTATTACAAATTTTGTTAAACGTGATATTTTGTCAACACTAATCAATGGTGAAAGAATGAAAATGAATATTTCAAAAGTACTTTTGGAGGGGAAAAAATGAAAGGCGTACCAAAAAAGAAACCCCCCTGCTTGATTGGTGGTTGCACCAATTCAGAGCGGTACCTGCTCTGATACCACTTGTTAGATCGTAGAGCTCGCTATGTGGGGGGGGGGGGGGGGGGGGATAGTGATTTAAAATTTTGAATTAAGTATGCATCGAAAATACGAATGACAATGCTAACACAAATTGTTTTTACTTGGTTCAGAGCCTTCGTCGACTCCTACTCCAAGGCCCACACTCGTTGAGTGCTTTCGTTGGGAAATTCACTAGCAATTCGCAAAAAGGATTACAAATTTAAGTACAAGAATTCTTAAAATAAATACTAGCAATAATAATAAAAATAACTTGAGCCGTAGGTTGTCGGAGAAGCTTCGCAGCGTTGCAGGAGCAGAGCGCAATGGAGCAGTCGTAGAAGTAGTTCTTGTGTTTGTTGCTCCGTGGAGGCCTTCTTTTATAGGCATGCTCCGGGCGCCTGGACCGCGACATCGGCCGTCGAATCAGTGCTCAAGCCTAGCTGTCAGGATAACTTTTACCTTCCGGACGCCCGAACCAATTCCGGGCGCCCGGACCAACTCCGGGCACTCGGATCCCTTTCGGGCGCCCCCACCACCTTTCTCCAAAAAGTCCTTTTCCTGCAAGAAAGTGTTAGTCTGAGGCAGAATAAAAGCTAAACTATCCTGCAAAACAGAAGTTAGCACAATTATAGTAAAAGAGTAGTAATTAGATTCCGTCTCACCATGACCGGAATCTAGTCACGATCTCAACTTAAATTCCCGAAATGGTTCTAAGTTGGATCGATGCCTACTGTTTCCTCGAACGAGGAACACGCCCTCACCAAGTCACTCCTCTCCAGTGACTTACGTTAACTTACCTGCCAGACATTCGGTCAGCCTGTCGACCTGTTTAGACTTCGTGCCAGCTATCAGGTCAGCCCGTCGACCTAGTTTGACTTTGTGCCAGACATCCGATCAGCTCGTTGACTTGTCTGGACTTTGTGCCAGCTATCAGGTCAGCCCGTCGACCTAGCTGGGATTCATGCCAGCTATCCAGTCAGCCCGTCGACCTAGCTGGGCTTTGTGCCAGCTATCCGGTCAACCCGTCGACCTAGCTGGGCTTCGTGCCAACTATCCGGTCGACCCGTCGACCTAGTTGGGCTTCTCCTGCACACTTCGTCAAAGTGTTAGATAATAACAAACATAACTTAACCTACTTTGTCATTCATCAAAACTTGAGTTAGACCGTCAGTGCTAACCGCACCAACACTAGTAACAAGTCTTTTAAATCTATCCCAATATTCTTGAAATGGTTCTCCTGTGAATTGTTGGATTCCACAAATACTCATCCAAATAGCTACAATCCTAGGAGCAAGAAAGAACCTTGCAAGAAATAATTTCTTCATCTCAAACCAGCAGGTGATAGAGTTGAGTGGGAGACAATACAATCAATCTTTTGCTGAATCCGCCAGTGAGAATAGAAATGGTCTAAGTCTAACATTATCTTCTGATACGCCAAGTGGGTTCCATGAAGAGCATACCATATCCAATTCATGTAAATGTCTATTGGAATCTTCACCAGATAGTCTATGAAATTTCGATAGTAGATGTACAATTTTCCATAACTTGAAGTCTACCTCTAAATCATAATAATGAATGCAGAAAGAATCAACTGACAAGTCTGGTGTCCAAAGCTCTCTGAGAGTCTTTTCAGTGTTGTTCTCCATGTCGCTCATCAAATCTAATATCCTGATCACACTGAAACTCTGAAACTTTGAAACTACTAATAACACACCAGAGATTTCCTGGTCTTACCTGAAACACTCATACAAATACCATCAAAAGACACAGAAAAATATACAAGATAACACACATGCATATAAGAGATAAAATAATTAAACCCTAACAATGTTTTTGAATTTTTTGTAAGAAAACAAAAATAAGAGAGAAAATAGAAAAACAATACTAAGATCACCAAACACCGCTATATGTCCCTGGCAACGGTGTCAATTTTTGATAAAGTTTTTTTTATGAAACGATATTAAAAGAATTTAAGTACTGAACCTCCTCTAACTACACTAATGTAGTATAGAAATGACTCAGGTTGTCTCCCAATGAATGCAATGACAAGATAGTAATCTAGGATTATATGTTATTCCTATTTTTTGAGGTTTTAATATGGAAATGAGGATTTTGGATTTTAATTTTAAACCTAACAAATGAAAAGTGAAGCAAGTAGGAAACTAATCTAATGCTGGAATGAAATCTAACTAAGTGTCAACAATTAATCCACAACACATTGTCCCTCTACGCTATGGATTAATCATTAACACAATTAAACTAAAGAATGAAATAACAAAGCATTAATGAAACCTAATGTAATAAATGAAAGACAATACAAGTAATAAATTCTATCCTAACTATAATTACAGAAAATAAAAGACAATATGAAGTAAAGCATCAACGAAACTAAGCATGGAACGAAACCTAGAGCATTAAAGAAATCTAATCTAACCTAACGACATCCAAATGAAGAACAAACATCATGAAAACATAAACCACTAAACTAAAGAAATTGCATCAATTAGAATAGCACAATTGGTTGAGGCATTTCAACGAGCATGTTGTGAGCATTAATCAATTTGAAACTAATACATGAAACCTTAACAAGGGAGTTCAATTTGATACAAGCATTTAACATACTCAACAATGTTGGTTGATACTCGGAATATTGTACCGGTTCCCCTGTACAAAAATTTTGTACAAGTCCTGAACCATTCCTAACAACCTATTGTGTTCTTTAGAAATTAAATTAGGAATCGCAAACGGAACTTAACATTATTAATTCCAAATTTAACTTATCTGTTCTTAGAGGTTTAGACTTGGATCGCAAATGATACTTAATATTATTGATCAAAATCCACCTATATTACAAATTTAATTAAATATTAATTTTAGAGATCGACTTCTAGGTTAAACATGGCGAGGCACCAGGCCTTCTTGGGTATGGGTGCATCCACCACTTCCTAGACAAAGTCTTTCAATGAAATTTAATATTTAATTTCCTTATAGTAACCCTAGGTTTAACCAAAAAGAACAATCGAATCACAAATTCGAAAAAATAAAAAAACACTAACTCGAATCACACAAATTCGAAACCTAGAATCATATGCCTCTTGTGTTTGGTATTTCAAAATCTATACAAAGAAAACTAGTATGATGTGGAATAAAATTACTAGTTATACCTTTCTTTGTAAACAACAACCTCTTGATCTTCTATCGTATTCCTCTTCTTATCTCGGACGTCGTGTGAGTGACGATCTACCGAGATGAGAACCACCCAAGCTTCCTTCTTCTCCAAGCAAGTTTTGGCCACCACAAGAACTCCAAGAGAAGATGAGGTTCGACCACCACCACCAAGCTCCAAGGGATGCTAGAAACAAAGTGTTGGTGCGGGAAGCATCCGACGATCGAACTTGTGTTTTGATAATGGCAAAGGATTCAAAGTTAAGGTGTTTTGTTTTCTAACAAGTCTACTTGAGGATTTCAGGAAAGTCCTAACTGCGGTTAGGCAGGTGAAAACCCTAGGGGGTGGTAACCCTAGGTCATAGGGGGTGGTAACCCTATGCGGAAAGTCTTGGCAGGTCGATAACTTCAGGCAAAAAGTCCTAGGGGGTGGTAACCCTAGGTGGAAAGTCCTGGTGTCGCGAGCCAGGTGAAAGACTGGACTAGCCGGGAAGCGAACGTCCAGCAGAAAGTCCGGAAGTATCGAGTACTGAGCAAAAGTCCACTCGATCTGGAGGATCGTACTGGCAACAGGTAAATCTCCTGAGTGGAGTAGGTGAGGACGCGTTCCCCGTAGAGGGAACAGTAGGCGTCGGGTCGACCTAGGGTTACCGGTTGAAAATCCGAAGTCAGACCCGGACAGTCCAGAGACTGTCTTAAACATTCTTTATTATCCATACTGTTATTTTGTGCTAACTTTGTGTTGTAGGATGTTGTTTGGGACTAACATGTCTTGCAGGTACAAAATAACGAAGATTTGCCTCGGATGAACAGTGTCCGAGGCGCCTCCATGGGGCTTGGAGGTGCCTCGGGTTCAAAATCCTGAGCTGGCGCGAGGAGCAGGCTTAAGGCGCCTTGGAGGGGTTTAAGGCACCTTGAATGCTTGGAGGCGCCTTGAATGGGTTTAAGGCGCCTTCAGGTCGCGACAGTCAAAGGATTATCCCAGCGAGCAGAACGGGATAAAATTCAGGCTTAAGGCACCTTGAAAGGGTTTAAGGCGCCTTGAACACTGTTTATAAAGGGGGTTCGACCAGCAGCTCAAGGCAACAAGTTCCAAGTCTTCTTTACTCAACGTGCTGCTCCGAAAGACTCCCGGAAGTGCTGCTACAAGTCTACGATGGCCCAGAGCTCCAAGATTCCTCTTTTTTCGTCGTCGGTATAGATTTCTTTTATCGCATCTCTTGTAATACTTAGTCTGTAATAATCGAGCTTATAGTTGTTGCCCACCGGAAGCGATCAAGGATCGCGAGCCTTCGAGTAGGAGTCGCCTTAGGCTCCGAACGAAGTAAAATCGACCTGTGTTCTTGTGTGCTTGCTTTTATTCCGCTGCTTTATTTACTCTAACGCTGTTTGCGATCCCGATACGTACGAAATAGCCACGAGCGCTATTCACCCCCCCTCTAGCGCGTCTCGATCCAACAATTGGTATCAGAGCGGGGTCGCTTTGAACTGGTGCAACCACCATTCAAGCATTCTTCGTGGCTTTGTCGTTTGTATAGGGTAAAAATAAAACCTTACGCCTTTCGTTTTTTCCCTCCAAAATTATTTTCGAAAAATTCATTTTCATCCTCTCACGGTTTATTAGTATTGATAAAATATTGAATTTGGCAAAATTTGAAATAATATTTTTTAAATATTTTTTAATAATATTTTATTATTATTTTATTATTTTTTCTCGAAACTGGTGAACTTCTATTTCTATCCTTCCATACCGCACTGCTAATCCAGGATCAAGTCCTGGTACATTTTTTTTTGCTATTTTTTGTGTTGTCGGTTCTTTCAAAATGGCATTCCAAGAAGGATTCTGCACCGTTCGACCGCCGCTCTTTTCTGGCGAGGACTTTGGATACTGGAAGAACCGGATGGAATACCACCTCAAGACGCAAGTCGAGATGTGGATCATCATCCAGACTGGACTCGAACTTCCACGTGACGACACCGGAGAACTTATCTCATGCATCAACTGGGATTCTAGCACAATGAAAAAAGTTGAAGCTAATGCCAAAGCAACCTGCATGCTACAATGTGGCCTAACTAATGAAGAACTGAACCGCATCGGCCCCTTCGCAAGTGTAAAAGAGTTGTGGCAAAAGTTGATGGAACTACACGAGGGCACTTCCGACGCTCAAGTAAGTAAACATAATTTAATAAATGATTTATTTGAATTAGATGAGCAGAATAATACTACTTCGGCCGAGGAAGGTATTACGATGGTTGCAGGTACAAGTAAGACAAAGGAACAGATATGGTCCGAGTCTTCAGATGAATCTGGGTCCGACGAAGAAGAACCGACGAGCTTCCTCTCTCTACCAGTACTAGCAACCGTGGCGGAAACTGAGTCCGAGTATGAGTCAGAAACCGAGAGCGAATCCGAGACTGAGTCTGATCGAAGCCACGAATCCGCATTCGTTTCCGAAGGACCAAAACTCACTGTAAGTTCACTACTCACAGAATTTCAATTAGATAACTTGCATGAATTATTACCTTAGTAAAAAAGTTGGCTAAATCCAACGTCCGGGTTAAGTCGCTCCAAAAGGAGGTAACAACCCTTAAGGAAGCGACTGACTCGAGCTTTTTAACTGAGTCAGTTCAAATTGGAAGTTCAACTCAAGTCCAACAACTTGAGGAAGAAAATTCTAATTTGAAAGCTCAAATTAAAGAACTCAAGGACACGTTGGAACGGTTCACCTTGGTCTCCAAGAATCTGGATCTAATTCTTGGAAAACAGCGAGCCGTTTACAGCAAAGCTGGACTTGGATTTAAAACTAAAATAAAATACAAATCTTATTTATCGCTAGTTAATAGAAATAATAGAAAAATTGTCCAAGCATGGGTGCCAAAATCCAACTTGGTTAATCAAGTTGGAACTGGTCACTATTGGGTCCCCAAGGATCAAGTCTATTACCTTGATAGACCATATCGAGGCTATGATCCAGGGGGAGCTAATAGAAAAACAATATTAAGAACATAATTCAAATTAATATTCAAATTAAATTTAAAATTCAATTCAAAATTCAATTAAAAATTCAAAATTCAAAATTTCAAATTAAATTTAAATTATAAATTTAAAATAAAAAAAATCAAATTAATAATTCGAATTCAAATTAAATTAAAATCCAAAGGAAGGCTCCAGAATAGCTGGCACCTCCGAACTTAATCTACCCGAAATGGGTAAACAAGAGTAGACTACCCGACAGGGTAATTAAGGTTAGATAAAATGGGCTAGGTTTAACTTGACCCATGGTACTGGTGAAGTTTTTGGATGATAGTACGTTAGGGAAGCTTGGGCTTCGCATGTCTAGGAAGATATGGCTTCGACCTGGTGCATTTGGCCAAGTGGAACTGACCGAAGCTACCCTTAAATGGATCCTAACTAGTTAGACCAAGGTTTAATATTAAGTTCAATGGGTAGGACTATTTGGAAAACCTCGAAGGCATGGTTACTTTAATGAGTTCCTTGTGACTCACCATAGCCCAGAAGTTTATCCAAAGAATGCTTACTTGTTGAACCCAAAGCTAAACCTGAATCTAACACAAAGTTAAACCAAACCCTTAAATTGAACCTCAATTCATCTCACAACAATTATAGGATTACCTGATTGAAAACTTAGATTGGGTGAGATGACTAAGAAACTTAAAATTTCAAAATTAAATTCGTTACTATAATTCTATAATTAAATTATTAATTAATATTATTCTTCTGAAAATTATTTCAAAAATATTTCAAAAATCATTTCAAAATTATTTCAAAATCTTTTAAAACTTAATTTCAAAAATCTTTTAAAAATCATTTCAAAAATCTTTTGAAAATTATTCAAAAATCTTTCAAAAATTATTTCAAAAATCTTTTAAAAATCATTTCAAAAATCTTTTGAAAATTATTCCAAAATCTTTAAAACTTAATTTCAAAAATATTTTAAAAATCATTTCAAAAATCTTTTGAAAATTATTTCAAAATCTTTTAAAACTTAATTTCAAAAATCTTTTGAAAATTATTTCAAAATCTTTTAAAAACTATTTGAAATATCTTTCAAAATCATTTTAAACTTCATTTCAAAATTATTTGAAAAATATTTCAAAATCATTTTAAAATCTTTTTAAACTTCATTTCAAAATTATTTGAAATATCTTTCAAAATCATTTTAAAATCTTTTTAAACTTCATTTCAAATTTATTTGAAATATCTTTCAAAATCATTTTAAAATCTTTTTAAACTTCATTTCAAAATTATTTGAAATATCTTTCAAAATTATTTTAAAATCTTTTTAAACTTCATTTCAAAATTATTTAAATTATTTGAAAAATCCTTCAAAATCAGTTTAAAAATCTTTCAAAACTTAATTTCAAAATTATTTGAAAAATCTTTCAAAATCATTTTAAAAATCTTTAAACTTTAGGGCTCTGATACCTGATCAACACCAATTAAATAATTTGATTGCTATTTAACTTGACTTATGCTTGGACTTAAGAACCAACTGAATAAATAACCTAAATTTTAGCTACTCTCTCTCTTCAACCTAAAAATTGACAAGTTCTTTTTGAAAAAGAAGTATTATTTTATTCAAAATTAAGCTAAGTCCCTTTTTTCACTTAAGCTATATTTTCAAAATTTAATGTTTGCAAAAGGCTTAGCTAAGTGACTCATATAGCAACTTTCAAACTTAGCCATCTTCATGAATTTTTGCTGAGTTACCTATTAGATTCATTCTATACTTAGCTAAAAGTATTTAAAGTATATTCCTTGCAAAATTTAACTCATGGCTTTTAAAATTTTTTTTGCCAAGTAAAAAGCGCCTTCAAAATAATTTGCCTCCAAAATTCATTAAAATCTAGCTAAGTTTTTCTAAACTTAGTTACATATTTTTTTCCTCTAAAACCAATTAAGTTTCTCAAAGAGACTAATGTCATCCTTCAAGTCATCCATAAATAATTTTTTTTTTAACTTAGGAGAAAAATAACTAACAAATTTTTCAATTACTAGCTAAGTGTTTCACAAGCATTTTTTCAAAGACTAAAACTATTTTTTTCTAAAAACTTAAAACATGCTTTCCAACTGGCTTATTTTTTGATATAAGGCAAAGGGGGAGAGTAGGAAATTCAAAATCAAAAGTAAAAAGTGTTTTATTAAGGGGGAGAGTAGGTAATTCAAAAGTAAAACTTTATTCAAAAAGGAAGCCCTGTATTAAGGGGGAGCTTCACAAAAGTTTAAGTGTTAGCTTAAGTAATGCTTTTATTTTGTTAGCTTCACAAAAGTTTAAGTGTTTTATTAAGGGGGAGAGTAGGTAATTCAAAAGTAAAACTTTATTCAAAAAGGAAACCCTGTATTAAGGGGGAGCTTCACAAAAGTTTAAGTGTTAGCTTAAGTAATTCTTTTATTTGAATTTATATACTTAAGCTTATTCACTTAAAATCCTTTGATATATTCATGCATCTGTTTTACTTAACTTTGAATTTGGGTTGCCATAATCAAAAAGGGGGAGATTGTTGGTGTGGGAAGCATCCGACGATCGAACTTGTGTTTTGATAATGGCAAAGGATTCAAAGTTAAGGTGTTTTGTTTTCTAACAAGTCTACTTGAGGATTTCAGGAAAGTCCTAACTGTGGTTAGGCAGGTGAAAACCCTAGGGGGTGGTAACCCTAGGTCATAGGGGGTGGTAACCCTATGCGAAAAGTCTTGGCAGGTCGATGACTTCAGGCAAAAAGTCCTAGGGGTGGTAACCCTAGGTGGAAAGTCCTGCTGTCGCGAGCCAGGTGAAAGACTGGACGACAACAGGACTAGCCGGGAAGCGGATGTCCAGCAGAAAGTCCGGAAGTATCGAGTGCTGAGCAAAAGTCCAGTCGATCTGGAGGATCATACTGGCAACAGGTAAATCTCCTGAGTGGAGTAGGTGAGGACGCGCTCCCCGTAGAGGGAACAGTAGGCGTCGGGTCGACCTAGGGTTTCCGGTTGGAAATCCGAAGTCAGACCCGGACAGTCCAGAGACTGTCTTAAACATTCTTTATTATCCATACTGTTATTTTGTACTAACTTTGTGTTGCAGGATGTTGTTTGGGACTAACATGTCTTGTAGGTACAAAATAACGAAGATTTGCCTCGGATGAACAGTGTCCGAGGCGCCTCCATGGGGCTTGGAGGCGCCTCGGGTTCAAAATCCTGAGCTGGCGCGAGGAGCAGGCTTAAGGCGCCTTGGAGGGGTTTAAGGCGCCTTGAATGCTTAGAGGCGCCTTGAATGGGTTTAAGGCGCCTTCAGGTCGCGGCAGTCAAAGGATTATCCCAGCGAGCAGAACGGGATAAAATTCAGGCTTAAGGCGCCTTGAAAGGGTTTAAGGCGCCTTGAACACTGTTTATAAAGGGGGTTCGACCAGCAGCTCAAGGCAACAAGTTCCAAGTCTTCTTTACTCAACGTGCTGCTCCGAAAGACTCCCGGAAGTGCTGCTACAAGTCTACGACGGCCCAGAGCTCCAAGATTCCTCTTTTTTCATCGTCAGTATAGATTTCTTTTATCGCATCTCTTGTAATACTTAGTCTGTAATAATTGAGCTTATAGTTGTTGCCCACCGGAAGCGATCAAGGATCGCGGGCCTTCGAGTAGGAGTCGCCTTAGGCTCCGAACGAAGTAAAATCGACCTGTGTTCTTGTGTGCTTGCTTTTATTCCGCTGCTTTATTTACTCTAACGCTGTTTGCCATCCCGATACGTACGAAATAGCCACGAGCGCTATTCACCCCCCTCTAGCGCGTCTCGATCCAACACAAAGCCTCTTATCTCTCCTTCTTCCTCTAACAAAATTCGGCCACCAACCAAAACCCTTGAGATAAAGATGCTGTCGGCCAAGGAAGAAGAATAGGAGATGGAGAAGAAGAGAGGGGCCGACCACCAACCAAGGAAGAGAGTGTTAGGATCGATGATCGCGGCTAGAGAGGGGGGGTGTGAATAGCCGACCCCAAATCTTCGCGTTTCTTTCTACAAACTAGGGTTAGCACAGCGGAAATAAACACAAGAAACGAAGACAAGAAATCAAACCTCAATACACGTCGATGTAATGAGGTTCGGAGATGAAACTCCTACTCCTCGGCGTGTCCGTAAGGTGGACGAAGCCTATCAATCCGTCGGTGGATGAGTCCCCGGAGAACCGGCTAATAATCACTCCTTCTGGGTGGAGAAACCTCGCCACAATGTCTTGCAACAGCAAGATAAACAGAAGTACAAGAATACAGCAAGAAACTAAGTACAATACAACAATGTAATAACCCTAGCTTGCCTTCTTGTCGACTGATTGAAGCAGCAACTTCACGAGACGCCTACAACAGCAGGAACCCAGTCGAAGAAGCTCACACGAAGCTTCGGAACTCAGCAAAGCTCAAGAGCACACCAGTAGCTCAGTAGAAAGAAGAGGAAGAAGAGATCAGAACAGTAGCTCCTCAATCCCTTTTATAACCTGCGAAGAAGACACAGAAGAACTAGCCGTTGCTACGCAACGGCTAGGATGTGGACCAATCAGGCTTTATCCTGATCGGTCCACAAGGGTCCTGATCGGTCACAAGACCGATCAGGCCCTTTCCTGATCGCTCATGGACCGATCAGGTCCTTCCCTGATCGGTCCCATGACCGATCAGGCCCTTTTCCCTCCCGAAGGTGATCTCCTTCTGATCGTCTCCTGATCGGTCTGCAAACCGATCAGGAACTTCACTGTATGCTACTGATCGATCACTGATCGGTCTGCTGACCGATCAGATAAGCAACAGAAAGCTTCTGTTTGGTTACTGATCGATCACCAGACCGATCAGATAACCCAGCGTATCACTAGATCGGTCACCAGACTGATCCAATTTTAGAGCTCCCAGCCCTAAACCCTACTTGGTCCTGAGAACGAGCTACCGAGCCCTCTCCGACTTCGTCCGGTCTAGAGAACGAGCTACCGAGCCCTCTCCGACCACAGTCCGGAGAACGAGCTACCGAGCCCTCTCCGACTTTGCGTGCCAAGTCTCCAACTTGGTTTTCTCCGTGCCAAGTCTCCATACTTGGACTTTTCACCAGATGTCTGGTCAACCTTGACCCATCTGGATTTCCCTTGCCTGGCTTCACTCACCAGGACTTCCAAACTGCCTAGCTTCACTTAGTAGGACTTTCCGAACTGCCTGGCTTCACTCACCAGGACTATTCCAACTGCCTGGCTTCATTCACCAGGACTTCCACTTTCACCTAGCTTCACTCACTAGGATTTTCACCTGGCTTCACTCACCAGGATTTTCACCTGGCTTCACTCACCAAGATTTCCCGACTGCCTGGCTTCACTCACCAGGGCTTTCCGAACTGCCTGGCTTCTCTCACCAGGACTTCCAGAACTGCCTAACATCCCAGTTAGGACTTCCCAGTCAAGTATCCGGTCAACCTTGACCTACTTGACTCTTCTTCATCCAACCTGATCAGACCCTGATCAGTATCTCCCCCGCATGGACGACTGCACCTGCATTGTCCATGTCTACATGTCTTTCTGTATTGTCAAACATCGAAACCATGACCATGGTTTACGCTTGGTCAACTAGGTCAACCTTGACCTACTGGAAATTTCACCAACAATCTTGTAATGACCACCCTTCTTACTACTACTACTCTCTAAAGATGACCATTACTTAACTACTAACTTTACTTAACCGGTATGATTAAATATCACATGGAAACCCTACCGAAAAATTTCGACAGAGTATCCCCTGTACCGGTGACCAAATCTATAATACAAACATAGTATACGCAGCCACAGACGGCTGGAACATATTTTCCACAACCACACAGTAATAAAAATCACAATAAAAACAAAGAAACTACTCTAGCAATAACAATGACTACAGCACTCCACAATAATAAAAGAGACTAGCTAGACATGCGGAAATAAACTCAACTACAATCCCAAATGTAATACAACATTAACAGAGGACTAAAAGAAAGTCTAGACAATTTTGCCAGCTACTTCTGGATCTCTCCACAGTCCAGACATCACACACCTTCATCACCACCACCATCCTGTCGCCTTCCTTTCATATCTTAGTTTTTCCTTTATCTGCGGTAGGAGGAAAAAAAAACAAAAGATCTATAAGCGAAAACGCTTAGTAAGTACTAATCTATCTCACAAAAATATCGAAGTGCATAAAAAGAATGCAACAATACTAAAACTGAAATGCTAAAAGCAAAGCTGCATGTACTCATGGTATACAGAAATAAAACGGAATACTAAACATGCTCACTAACTGACAGGAAAGTAATGAAACAACTACTGTAAGCTTAGAATTAAAGAACTAAACTTTTATTGATTCTAAGCATAAAACTTGTTTCATTTTCTTATATCTTTATACCAGAAATTAATATTTTAATTTCTCTTTTACTTTCTTCTTCTTTTCTTTTTCTTTTCTTATGCTAGAAATTAATCTTTTAATTTCTCTTTCACTTTCTTCTTCTTGTTCTTCTTTTCTTCTTTGGGCTCAGGCTTAGTACCATCTTTGTTTTGCGCGCTCTCTAATAGTGACTGGGGTAGCGAGCCTCCAGCCCTATGAGGATAAAGACCTCGGTCTTACCAGGGCCAAGACCTCGGAATTGGTCACCTGGATTTGTTTAACGACAACCTCGGAAGTCGGGTACTAGCCTTTTACTTTAATTTACTTGTTATCTCTTTTTAACTAGACTTTAGTCTTTTTCTTTACTCATGCTTCTTATAATCCTTTATTAGAGCCTATTAGAATCCTGTAGATATTTCTAACAAGTATAGGTTTACAACTAACCAAGCATGCTATATAAAAATAACACAAGGGAAGCAGATCTGAACTCTCTAAACATGTTATAAAATAAAGCAAAAGAAAGCTAATTTGAATTTCCTAAACATGCTGTGATAAAAGCAAAAGAAGCAAATCTGATCTTACTAATCATGCTACAAAATAGAGCAAAAGAGAACTAATTTGAACTATCTAAACATGCTATAAAATAGGGCAAAAGATAACTAACTTGGACTTTCTAAACATGCTGTGATAAGAGCAAAAGAGAGCTGATTTGGACTTTCTAAACATGCTGTAAAATAGACAACTGAATGCTACTTTAAACTTCCTAAACATGCTATAAATAAAGCAAAAGAATACAACTTCAGGCTTCTTTAACGTGCTATAAAATAGGCAACAGAATGCTACTTCAAACTTTCTAAACATGCCATAAATAAATAAAACTATAGTCTAAACAGTAGGTTTACTAATTTCGAAATCAAAGATTTAACAAGCTACTGAAATCTACTAGAATGAATACAGGAATGCTAGACAAGATAGCAAGACAAACAAATCCCAAATCCTTGTGATGTGGCTGTTTGTACTAATCCAAATAAGCAAGGAAATTCAGAATGTCACTGCTGGAAAGGAATAGGGCTGTTCGTGTTTGAGAATAGCATCAAAACTAAATTTTGATTCCACTTGACTACCCTACTGATCATGCCTACCAATTAATCCGACTTACCTAACTTGAAATGGTAAAGACTTAGGGTTGTTTATGCCCATCCGCATGGATCGGAAAGGAAACCACTTGCTAGAAATCAAAGAGCTGTTCGGGTCATCATAATGGAGGCATCTCAATCACAAAACTTGAAACTCTCATACAAATAGGTATGATTATTCGGCTTAACAGACAAAACAAGGGAAGCATGGCTCTAGCATAAAACTTTACTCAGCACAGCAAAATCCGCAAGCAAGGAAACAAATCGAAGCTCGGAGCAACTCCTACCGCAGGTGAGTAGTACTTACAGACGATTCTTGGACTTACAACCGACGGAGGAAGAAAGGGGAAGACTTTTAGGGCTCGACGGCTTGCAAAATTTTGGCTTCCTCTTGTACCCGCGAGCTCCTCTCCGTCGGGATCACCACCCACGGTGAAGGATGACTGGAATAAGGCTTCGTCGGCGCCGGAGACACAAAACCTAGCTTCCTCTTGGTTTCTGCCGAGAGAGAAGGCGCCGTCGCGAGGGAGAAGGAGAAGAAAGATTTCGGGAGAAAATGTTAGGTTTTTGGAAAATCCAAAACCTAATTCCCTTTTATATATAAGGGTTTTATTCCAAACTATACTATATCCTTAATTCTTTCTATATAGGGTTAACAGAAATCTCCTAGCTTAGTTGGTCAGGCCGGATTTGGCTTGGGTCAGTCTGACCCGAGGTCCCGGGTTCAAACCTCGCTTCCAACGCTTTTTGCCTAAACTTCTTTGGTTTTGTAAAAAATACTAAACGACCTCCAAAAATTACGCAAAAATACTTTAAAAATTTCTAAAAATCTCTAGAATATTTTAAAAGTATTTTCAAATATCTTTATGGACATTTGAAACTCAGAATAGGGAAAATTGGGTCGTTACAAATCTCCCCCTTTTTGATGTTTGACAATACCTTTAAGTTAGGCTAATCCAATAGCCTCAACTTTCCTCATGCCACTAGGTAATGAAGCATAAGTTACAACCTTACATTCTCCTTCTAAGAAGGCAACCTCCTTCTTAGATAATGAAGGCCTAACTTAAACCCTCCATTCTCCCCCTATTGGCACACATCAACAAACTCTCCCCCTGAAGAGTAAGTTATCGTTGTTCACAACTTCACTCGTCGTGATCAACAAACTCTCCCACTAACTCCAATGTTCTTCCTTGAACATTCTCTAGACATTCTTCCCCTTTTTGACACACATCAAAAAGAGTGAATCAAGGTCAAGAGTTTCTTCCTAATGAAAGTCTCATACCTTTCATTGAAACCCTTAATTTCCCCCTTGATACTAATGTCAATAGTCAATTTAGTGATAATCCCATATCACTCATGACATCTCCCCCTAAAGGTCAACTCCCATTGACCAATAGGTAAAACTTCCCCTAAAGATCAACTCCCCCTTGACCATTGCACCAACAATGTCTTGGAGAGTTCCAAACCTTTAGAAACCTAAAACACCACTTCCCGAGCTGAAATTTCAGACAACCACTCGAATTTCAGCAAGTTGGCACGCCCTGATCGGTCACCAGACCGATCAGGCTTCCTCTGGATCGGTCCAGTGACCGATCCACACAGACCTGGACCGATCAGGGAACCTCCTGATCGGTCCACGACCTCAGATTTCTGATTTCTGAATTTTTCTTCTCCCGAAATTCAGAAACATCTAGAAAATCACAGAAAATTTCAAAAATTGTAAAATTTTGAGGATACATTCCTCATAACATATACTATTATGGAAAAATAGTTTTCTATGAAAATAGCTTCCATTTTCAAATCTTGATACAAAGTTCAAAAGTCCTTGAAATAGCTCAAGTTTAACTCAACTTTGTATCAACTTGCTCAATGATGAATGCTATCACTATAAAAGCTTCATCAGGGTTTTTCAAATCAATTTTAAAATGATTTTAAACCATTTAATTTAGGACCACAATCTTAGGGCTAGATGTACATGACTTGTACACAAGCTTTCCCTATGATCCCCAATTCTGAATTAGGCTCATCTAGGTACAAGAACCATGCACCTTGATCCTAACTCATCATCCTAATATCTCACACTCATCTAAGGTGTATCAAACACATTCAAGTCAATTTTGATGTGAGATATGGGTTTAGGTTAGCTTAATCTAAGTTCTCATGCATTTTTCTAAACAACAATTTGATCTCCATATCAAATTGTGTTTCTTATCCTTAAATCAAGTTAATTGATCGTGAATGCAAGAGATGATGACATGACATAAAATAGTATCATAAATGAAAACATGTGCCAATGTCATGATGTCATGGCATAAAGTATGAAACTTAACTAGAGCATGACATATAAATAACCTAAGCATTATCATGACATTTTAAATGATCATAAATTAAATATGATGTCATGACATGACATATGGCAAACAATATATGGCAAATAACATATAAATGTATAGAAAATACCTAATTCTAGCTTTAGTTGCCATTTTTGATAGTTTTGATCATTTTGCCATAGGTTCTATATTCCTAAGTGTAATAGACCTAAAATCATATACCAAGGATTTTTAGATCACTATGTGCCAACTAGATTAATTCTAGAAGACTCCTCAAATTTGATTGGCACATTCTAATCACCTTAGGAATAATTTTTCATTTCATTTTCAAGGCTTGATTATACCTTGAAAAATCCTAAAGTGCCACCTTTTGCTATGATTAGGTTAACTACCTATTCAAGTAAGGTTGGCACACCCTAACTAATCTAGCATGATGAAATCACGCTCCTAGGAACCCAATACCTATTGGAGCTCATTGGGTTCACTAAATATTCACTAGGGATAACTTCCCTAGCTACCCTCCTAATGACCCTCCTAGGCTTTGAAGCCTTGGTCATTTGGGACTCATCAAGATCCACTCTAGGGGTGACTCCCCTTGTGACCTTGGTGATGGTCTCCCTAGCCCTAGATTTTGTTCCATAATCAAATGGAACATTATGATAAGTGGGCTTGACCACTTGGGATTTAGGTTTGTGACCCAAACCTTTCTTGTCCTTGGACATTAGTTTTTGACCCTTAAACCCTAGAGATGACTTCTCCAAGTTCTTAAGAGCCTTTTCCAAAGTATCAAGTCTTAACCTCAAGACTTGATTCTCCTTCTCTAATACCTCAATTTTTAATTTTTCATTTTTCTTTGAGATATTCCTAGGCATGTGTCTAGTTGTTTTTGGATTTCTACCTAGATTATCCTTAACCTTAGATGAGTTGATCCTAGGGTTGGCTTTCCTAGTGTTATCCTTATCTAGGCTCACATGTTTGGCACCTAAGCATGTGTATCGATTTCTATTGTTATTATGCCTATCATTATTAGCAATTGCAATCAAACTACTAGCATGCATCTTACTAGTATTGCAATAATGAGCCTTAAAGGTTACCTTAGGGTTTGCCTTAGCTCCCCCTATCGATATGCTTGGTTTCTTGTCCTTGTGAGGTTGCCTCCCCCTCGGACATTGGCTCCGATAATGTCCCCTTCGCTTGCTTTGGAAGCACACCACGTGCTCCTTGCTCTTGCGTATCGGGACTCCGGCTTCCTTGATCTTTGGCGCCGGTGGAGTCTTCCTAACCCTCTTTGGACATTTACTCTTGTAGTATCCAAATTCCCTACACTCAAAGCACATTATGTGTAATTTATTTGAAATTGAAATGCTTGAGTTACCTAGGTTTGAGAGTGGATGAGAGCTCTCTTCTTCATCCCTTCCGGAGGTAGATGCTTCTTCTTCTTGCTCCAATCTTTAAGAAGTGCTCTCATCCTCTTCTTCCTTAGATGTTGAGTAACCCTCAACTTCTAATTCCTCTCCTCCATGGTGTGAGCTACTTAGCTCACTTGACTCCTCTTCATGGCTTGAAGTGGAGCTCTCCTCATGGAACTTGGCCAAGTTGTTCCACAACTCCTTGGCGTTGTTATAACCACCTATCCTACACAAAACATCATTAGGTAAAGAAAATTCAAAAATTTTCAATACCTCATCGTTGACTAGGGATTGGTGGACTTGTTCCTTGGTCCACTCCTTCTTCTCTAGGGTTTCTCCTTTCTTGTCCATCGGAGGCTTGAACCCTAATTGAACACAACTCCAATTTTCAAGGTTAGTCATAAGAAATTACTTCATTCTTACCTTCCAAAACGCGAAGTCGTCGCGATCGTAGAAGGGTGGAATGGTGATGTCTTCTCATAGTTGATCCATCTCTAGCTTGTGCTCTCTCGGGTGTTAATCCGGCGAAGAGCGACCTTGCTCTAATACCACTTGTTAGGATCGATGATCGCGGCTAGAGAGGGGGGTGTGAATAGCTGACCCCAAATCTTCACGTTTCTTTCTACAAACTAGCGTTAGCGCAGCGGAAATAAACACAAGAAACGAAGACAAGAAATCAAACCTCAATACACGTCGATGTAACGAGGTTCGGAGATGAAACTCCTACTCCTCGGCGTGTCCGTAAGGTGGACGAAGCCTATCAATCCGTCGGTGGATGAGTCCCCGGAGAACCGGCTAATAATCACTCCTTCTGGGTGGAGAAACCTCGCCACAATGTCTTGCAACAGCAAGATAAACAGAAGTACAAGAATACAGCAAGAAACTAAGTACAATACAACAATGTAATAACCCTAGCTTGCCTTCTTGTCGACTGATTGAAGCAGCAACTTCACGAGACGCCTACAACAGCAGGAACCCAGTCGAAGAAGCTCACACGAAGCTTCAGAACTCAGCAAAGCTCAAGAGCACACCAGTAGCTCAGTAGAAAGAAGAGGAAGAAGAGATCAGAACAGTAGCTCCTCAATCCCTTTTATAACCTGCGAAGAAGACACAGAAGAAACTAGCCGTTACTACGCAACGGCTAGGATGTGGACCAATCAGGCTTTATCCTGATCGGTCCACAAGGGTCCTGATCGGTCACAAGACCGATCAGGCCCTTTCCTGATCGCTCATGGACCGATCAGGTCCTTCCCTGATCAGTCCCATGACCGATCAGGCCCTTTTCCCTCCCGAAGGTGATCTCCTTCTGATCGTCTCCTGATCGGTCTGCAAACCGATCAGGAACTTCACTGTATGCTACTGATCGATCACTGATCGGTCTGCTGACCGATCAGATAAGCAACAGAAAGCTTCTGTTTGGTTACTGATCGGTCACCAGACCGATCAGATAACCCAGCGTATCACTGGATCGGTCACCAGACCGATCCAGTTTTAGAGCTCCCAGCCCTAAACCCTACTTGGTCCTGAGAACGAGCTACCGAGCCCTCTCCGACTTCGTCCGGTCCAGAGAACGAGCTACCGAGCCCTCTCCGACCACAGTCCGGAGAACGAGCTACTGAGCCCTCTCCGACTTTGCGTGCCAAGTCTCCAACTTGGTCTTCTCCGTGCCAAGTCTCCATACTTGGACTTTTCACCAGATGTCTGGTCAACCTTGACCCATCTGGATTTCCCTTGCCTGGCTTCACTCACCAGGACTTCCAAACTGCCTAGCTTCACTTACTAGGACTTTCCGAACTGCCTGACTTCACTCACCAGGACTTTTCCAACTGCCTGGCTTCACTCACCAGGACTTCCACTTTCACCTAGCTTCACTCACTAGGATTTTCACCTGGCTTCACTCACCAGGATTTCCTTCACTCACTGGCTTTTCACCTGGCTTCACTCACCAGGACTTCCCGAACTGCCTAACATCCCAGTTAGGACTTCCCAGTCAAGTATCCGGTCAACCTTGACCTACTTGACTCTTCTTCATCCAACCTGATCAGACCCTGATCAGTATCTCTCCGCATGGACGACTGCACCTGCATTGTCCATGTCTACATGTCTTTCTGTATTGTCAAACATCGAAACCATGACCATGGTTTACGCTTGGTCAACTAGGTCAACCTTGACCTACTGGAAATTTCACCAACAGAGAGGAACCAAAGAAGATATCTTATTATGAGGTGAGGCACCTCTACCCTCTCTTTTATATTCCTTGGTCTTGGCAAATAAGGAAAGTTTTATTAAAACTTCCTTATTCTCTTTGCCAATGAAAGGAAAGTTTAATAAAATTTCCCTTTCAAACTATATATGTCCGACCACCTTAATCCCTCCAAATAAGGAAAGTTTTAAACACAAAATTAAAACTTCCTAATTTGTTTCCGGAAATTTTAAATAAAAATTTCTCTTTTGAAAATTCCCTTCATGGTTGGTCATAAAAGGAAACTTTTATAAATTGAAATCTTCTATTAAAACATGTGGATGATTTACAAAAAGAAAAGTTTTCTCTAAAATTAAAATCTTCCTTTTAATCTACAAATAAGGAAAGATATCAAATCTTTTCTTAATCTTTTGTAGAAACTATAAAAGGATAGATTTAATTTTAAAACTCTCTTTTAAATCATGAGGATGGTTACAAATTAAAAAGGAAAGTTTTATCAAAAATTAAAATCTTCCTTTTATCTACAAATAATGAAAAATATCAAACCTTTCACTTAATCTTTTGTAGAAAGCTATAAAAGGAAAGATTTAAATTTTAAACTCTCTTTTAAAACCATGACTTCCACATAAGAAAGATTTAAAAAAAAAGATAAAATTCTTTTTAATTTAATGTGGCCGACCACACCAAGCTTGAGTTCAAGCTAGGGCCGACCACCTATTTAAACCATCTCACCTTGGTTTGGCCGGGCCTAGCTTGGGCTCCAAGCTAGGCTTGGCCGACCACCTTAAGGTGGGTAAGAAGGTGGATATGAGTGGGTATAAGACTTTATAAATAAGAGGCTACGATAGGGATCGAGAGGAGGAATTGGTTTTGGTCTTCCGATGAAATTAAGCTTCCTGTGTTCGCCCTGAACACCCAACTTAATTTCATCAATAATAATTCATACCACTAAAGAATTATTATTGAACTACCGCACCAATCCTAAATTACATTTTGGGCTCCTTCTTATCATGAGTGTATTAATCTCCCTGTGTTTAAGATATAGAATATCCACTAATTAAATGAGTTACTAACAACTCACTTAATTAATATCTAGCTCCAAGAGTAGTACAACTCAACCTTATCGTCATGTCGGACTAAGTCCACCTGCAGGGTTTACATGACAATCCTTATGAGCTCCTCTTGGGGACATCATCAACCTAGATTACTAGGACACAGTTTCCTTCTATAATTAATAACACACACTATAAATAATATCATTTCCCAACTTATCGGGCCTATTAATTTATCGAACTAAATCGTACCCTTTGATAAGTCAAAGAAATAAATACTAGATATATGTGCTTGTTATTCTATCAGGATTAAGAGCACACACTTCCATAATAACAAAGGTCTTGTTCTTTTATGCAATCAGTATAAAAAGAACTTACTTTAAATAGTCCAGCTTAATATACTCAGAGTGTACTAGTGTAATTTTATAGTTAAGATAAACTAATACCAAATTACACTACGACTATTCTAATGGTTTGTTCCTTTACATCTTAGTCATGAGCTACTGTTTATAATTTATAAGGAATTGATAACATGATCTTCTGTGTGTGACACCACACACCATGTTATCTACAATATAAATTAATTGAACATCTACACTTAGCATATAAATGTAGACATTTGACTAATGTGATTCTTTATTTCAAAATAAATATTTGCAAAAAACTAGGCTTTTAGTATACACTCTAACAAATAACCAGCAATCATACAACCAGATCATGAAAACTTTAAAGGAAAGAAACAACCCAACAAATAAAATGAAGGTACAGACTTCTCATCTTCTAACTCTCCCTGCTGTCACACAAGAGTCCCGACTCCGAAACCCCAGAACTGGTGGACAATAGCAAAGGTACCGGCTGTGCTTGCTTCGACAACAGTGATGATGAATGAATCTTCCACCGAAGAACCACCTTGGATGGAAGCTGAATGAAAGTAATGGAGGTGCTATGAAATGGGATGATTACCACTTTCTTCTTCTTGCTTTGCCGCCTGAACCTCAGAAGGTAGAAGCTGATGGAAGGAAGTCGGAAGGTGGAAGATCTCACCGGATAACCCCTCTGGCGAGGAGGATGATCGGAGCCGAAGCTTGCTGCTGCCTAGAATTGCTTGCTGTCGCTGCTGGAATCAAGAAGTAGAGGTGGCCGATTGGAATCGAGAATGATATGGTGCATAATGGTAGGGTCTGGTCAGGGGGGCGTGACAGTCAGAAGTCAAGGGGGCGTGGCTGTCAGAAGTCAAGGGGACATCGCAGTTAGAAGTCAAGGGGACGTGACGATCAGAAGTCAAGGGGATGTGACTGTCAGAAATCAAGGGGACGTGGTAGTCAGAGGACGAGGAGACGTATCACTCCACAGAGGGGCTGTAATTTTAAACCCGCTACCCAGTTAACACTCGGCCAAGAGACCCAGGTCGAGAATTCAGACAGGTTACTCGGGCAAGAGGTCCAGGTCGGGAATTTAGACAGGTTACTCGGGCGAGAGGTCCAGGTCAGGAATTCAAACAGGTTACTCGGGTGAGAGGTCCAGGTCAAGAATTTAGAATAAATGCTCGGTCAAGGGGTCTAGGTCGGGAATTCAGACAGGTTGCTCGGTCGGGATGCCCAGGTCGGGATGTCAGAATAGATGCTCAGTCAGGGGGTCCAGGTCAGGATTTTAGAATGGATGCTTGGTCAGGATGCCCAGGTTGGGAATGTAGAATGGTTGCTAGGTCGATATGTCCAGGTCGGGAAGTTAGACTGGTAACATAAGGAACAGGGAGGTAGGAGAAAGAACCATCTCTACCGGCTAGGTTTTCTCACAGCAGACTTATATATAAGAACTTGATGTGCCTGGTCGGGATATGGCGGACTACTCAGATGCACCCAAGTCAGGCTCGTCAAGTGCTGGCTGTCAGGAGTTCTCTTATTCATGCCCGATCAACAAAAACGACAATAGAGTCAGAGAATCGTAACCACTTGTCAGAGAATATCTGTTGTGTGTCAGGATATATTCTAACAGTCTGTGACTAGCTAATAACAGAATCTTCCTCCGACCTATAAGAGGATGTCAAGTATCACCCGCCGCCAGACAAGGTCTGACACCCGACATTCCTTGACGCTTGCCAGAAGCCCTAAGTACACATGGTCATATAAAAAGGGGTGTCCTCTCCCTTGCGTAGGTACGCTCACTAACTTTTTCGCATCTATCTTCTACTTTCTGCATTTCTTTACTGTTATTCTAAGGAAAAAATACCTGACTTGAGCGTCGGAGGGCTTGCTCCGAGGACTTTTTCCCTGGTTCTTGGTCCCTAACATTGAGGGTGCTTGTCTGAGTATGTGCAAGGAGCTCTCGCTTCATCATCCTCATCACCGCCCCTTGTCAGCAGTCTGTGAGAGCATGCTCTCGAAGTACTGAGGGTCTCCGTCACCTTCTGTCAACACTAGCGACAGCATAGCCGACCTCCATCTGACTCAAATTTCGGACAGGATCAGAGAAGAAGAAGAACAACTGTGGAGGGCCGACTAGTGACAATGAAGGAAAGGAGAATGGCCACCGACTGGTTGTGAAGAGAAAGAAAGGGGAAGAAGTGAGCCGGCGTTTGGCTTGTCACATGCCCTAAAATGTGAACAGAGAGGAGAAACCCCTTGCTCCGTGTTTGGCAATCGGGAGAAGAGGTAAGCTTAATAGGTTTCGGGTTTTGGAAGTTGGATTTTGGGTTGAGAAGTTTGAGTGAGATCCGGATCTAATAATCAATAAGGATTGAAATTGGGTTGATGAATGGGCTTTTAGAATTGGGCTTAGAAGTGTAGGCTTGAGGAATGGGCCATTCGGATTAAACACAATTTGACACTTCAAATTAACTCATGCTCAACCCTAGCATTGGTCCAATTGATTTGTCTCCTCTCATGTCTATAGCTCCTCTTTAATTCCCTACAAAAATTATGAAATAATGTCAAAATTAGGGAGAGATTATAATAAGCTCACAAATATATCCTAACTCATGAATTGTGATATTAAGCAAGATTTAAGTGAATGAGAGGATAAAATGCTAAGTATGAGAGCTAAAATATCACATAAAAATGATAATTATCAAGGCGCCTCTCCACAACTCCTAGGTGCCTCGGACACTATTCCTTCGAGGTTGATTTTTGCACTTTAACCTTACAAAAAAACATTAATCCACAAAAGAAAATATAACCTACAAAATAGAGTTAGCATATTTAAAATAAATGATTATTAATTAGTGTTGGATCGTGAATTCGATAGAGGGGGGGGGGGGGTGAATATCAATTTAAAAATTTAAGCTAGTAAATATGCAGCAAAAAAAGTGGAAAGAGAGAGCAATGCTAACACAAGTATTTTTTACTCGGTTCGGAGCCTTTGGCGACTCCTACTCCAAGGCCCGCACTCGTCGAGTGCTTTCGTTGGGTAATTCACTAGCAATTCGAAAAGTATTACAATAGTAGAGTATAGAACTTGCTTTTAAGAAATTAATACCGACAATAAGAAAAGGAAAACAGTAGCACTTTGCCGGAGAGGCGTCGCAAGAGCACGGCAGCACAAGAGTTGGAAGGCGTTGTTGTTGATTGTTTGCTTCAGCCTTTACCCTCCTTATATAGGAGGTTCGGGGCGCCTGGATACCTTCAGGGCGCCCTGAATATGACGTAGCCGAGCCAACCAGGGTATTCTACGTGGTGAAGCTACTTGGGGATAAACTTTGCATTCTGGGTGCCCGGACCTCCACTTTTCAGCAACCTACAAAAAAGAGTTAGTTCGAGGTAAAATACAAACTACCCTGCAAAATAAAGTGTTAACACAATTAAAGAATAGAGTAGTAATTAGATTCCGTCTCCTCGAGATCGGAATCTAGTCACGATCTCGACTTAGATATCCGAAATAGATCTAAGTCGGATTAACGCCTAATGTTCCCTTCCCGGGAACACGTCCTCACAGTCACTCCCCTCCAGTGACTTACCTTCCCTTACCTGCTAGACGTCCGGTCAGCCCTTTGACCCATCTGGGCTTCGTGCCAGCTATTCGGTCAGCTCGTCGACCTAGTTGGACTTCGTGTCAGCTATCCGATTGGCCCGTCGACTTAGCTGGGCTTCATGCCAGACATCAGGTCAGCCCATCGACCTGTCTGGGCTTCTCTTAGACACTCAGTCAGAGTGTTAGATAATAACAAAACTAACTTAACTTATTTTGTCATTCATCAAAACTTGAGTTAAACTGTTAGTGCTAACCGCACCAACAATCTCCTCCTTTTTGATGCAATGATAACCTGGTTAAGTTAGTGAAAAACATATGCAAGTAAAACAAGCATTTATAAGATTGTTAAGTTAGATTTGATTTAAATTTTATTGTTTAACTAACTTAAACCACCTAACCCTCCCCCTTTGACATTCATCAAAAATAAACTTAGAGTAGATTATAACTTAAAATGCAAGAAAGTTGATAAATGTAAGTTAGATTGACTTGGGGGAGTTTAAGCTAGAAACATAGAAAGATAACTTTTGTTTTAAGCTTTTATCTTTTTTCTTTCTCAAAAAATAGTTAACTTTAGAAAATAGTTAAAATTTGTGATTTTAACTTAATTTTTCGAAATAAGGTTTGTAAATTGAAAACATAATAAATATAGAATTTTTGAAGAAATTATTAGGGTTAAGTCTAATTTTCAAATCAAGTTTTTTCAAAACTAAATATGATTTTATTTCTCAAGACTTAATTTGTAAAATCCAACTAAGTGAAATCTGTTTTCAAACCTAAGTTTGTAACCTCCAATTTTTATAATAAATCTCCAAAGATATGTTTTAAAAAAAAAAACCAAGTAGAATATAATTTTCAAAATGGAAAATATAAGTTACAAATTTGAATAGAGTTTATTTTGTAAAATCAACTTCTTAAACCTATGTTTGGAAGGTCTAAATTTCAAAATTAAGTTTAAAAAGTATGAATTTCAAAATTAAAGTTGAAAAGTTTAGAGTTTGAAAATAAAATCAATTTTCAAACCTAAGTTTAAAATAATCCAATTAAGGAGATCTAACTAAGTTTGAAAAATCCAAACAAAATTTTAAACTACAACGCATTTGAACAAGGTTGTGAATCGTGTTGTAACAACTATGGTTTCGTAGTTACTGTAAGTACCCCGAGTTGATTTTGATATGGTCAACCAAGTCAAGTTAGGTCTTGTTGTATTTAATGTCTTATGTCTAAGTGTCCAGGAGCTTAAAAACACAAGAAGTCGAGCAGAAGACATAGTGAACTAGAAGGATGACACGGGAAGTGAGTCAACGAGCTCAGTGCATCCGAGGGATAAGAAACTACAGAAGAGTATACTAGTGGAGCGAAAAGGATGCGCGTGATAGTCTGAAGGATGAGAAGCCACGGAGGAAGACTACTCGAAGAGAAGATCAGAGTTGGATTTGGGTTAGCTCAACTTCAGACGGCCAGAGCATCACCCAAAAGGAAGAGTGAGGAAAAGTTAACCATTCTTGAAGGTTAAATGTTCAAACTGACAAGTGGAAGGTGCCCTCAAGCAGATAAAATGTGCCCTCGTGCCTTCATGGAAGGCGCCTTGAAGTAGATGGAAGCCACCCTCATGCCTTCATGGGAGATGCCCTCAAGCACATTGGAGGTGCCTCCAGTAGCCTTTGAGAGAGGATAAAGTCTTATCACTAGATGATAAGCTCTATCCTATTGGAGGCACCTTGTGATGAATCGAAAAGATGCGACAGAGGGGGCTGTGAATATCGCTCATTAAACTTCTTCTTTTGTATCATAAAAATAATAAGAGTGCAGTGGAAAATAATAAGGCTCATTTAGTTACTTGGTTTGGAGCATATGTCGATTCCTACTACAAGACTCGCGATCCTTGATCACACCCATAGGTAATCCACTTTAACTCTTTTTTTTCGAAACCTTTAAAAAGAAGCAATTCATACAATGAAAAGGAAGATAGTAACGCACTACTATCTTTTTGTAAATAATGCAAGCTAAAATTAAAAGTATACCGACAAAGAGTAAAAGATGAAGTTCATCGGTCCTTCTTAGCGTAGCAGCTTGCACATGTAGTTTGAGGCGCAGAATAGTAGAACCATGAGCAGAGGATTGTACAGAAGAAGTTGTTGTCAATGTTGATCTCGAGGTCCTTTTATAAGACACATTCGGTCAACCAAAAAAGGGTTCGATCGACTAATACTTTTGGTCGACCAATCACCCTATCGATTGACTAATTATCTAACCTTCCTTCTTCGTCGAGATCTGATCTTCACGTAATTAAGAGCATTAATTGATTAGTCGACTGATCACCTTGATTGATCGATCGATCCCTACAATTTTCAACTTCTGCCGAGATCAAATCTACCACTGTGCTTGCCATATATGGTTCGATCGACTGATCCATAGGTTTGGTCAACTAATCCGCCTTCCTGCCAAGTCTGTCCTGCTCGATCTAAACTTTGTGATATGTCAGCCTAGTTTGATCGATCGATCCTTCTGGTTTCTACAAAACAAAGTTAGTTCAACAATATAAAAATAATATTCCTGTAACAAAAAGTTAGCACAGTAGTATAATGATGCATGAATAAGAAAAGACAGTAAAACATATCTTGATCTCAACTAAGAAACCTCTCGATTTCTTCAGTTGGATCAATAACCTAGGGTTTATCCCTTCCTGGGGCACGACCTCCCTGTCTCTCCACTCCAGTTTCTTACCTTAACTTACTTGCCAAGCATTTGGTCCTCCAAACCTATTTGGACTTTCTCTGCTTAGTGTCTGATCGCTTGATCTACTAAGACTTTTCTTGCAATACTAAATTAGCCAACAACAATAATAGTAATGTAAAATACTATGGTAAAAATAAACTTAGATTTACCCAGATCCGCTCGTCCGGTCGACTGCGCATCATCGATCAAAAACCATCTGATCAACTTTATTTGAAGTTCACTCCTCCAAGACTTCTCGTTACCTAAGGTTACCTCCCCTTAGGATTTTCTCCATCTGGCTTCACTCACCATAACATAGAGTTACCTCCCTCTAGAGTTTTCTTTGCCTAGCTTCACTCACTAGGACTCGGCATCGAATCGACCCACCAGGGATTCGATATTGGGTCCTCTAGACCTACCGAATCCTTCTACCTGACTTCCACGATCTGTTGAAATTTCCCTTACCTATCCATAACTAGGTCTTCCCTTGCCTAACTGTAATTAGGATTAATCATTCGGTAGACTTCTCACCCTTGCCTAGCTACAACTAGGACTTCTCTTGATCAAGCTTCATTAAACATATTTATCGGATATTAAAACCTTGGAGGTCGATTGCACAAATACCTTGGACCTCCTTGGAGGCACCTCTGAGCGACAAACAACAACAGATACTTTATCCTAAGAGGCTATAAAAAGCTCTCTGGTGCTAGCAATGAACACAACAACTTATGTAATCAATTTTTAGCTATTATCTGAGCTTTTCAAAGAGTGTAAGAGGCTTCTCCACCTATAACAAAGGAATCTTTTTAGTAGAGCTATTTTCAACCACCTTAGATTAACAACCACCTAGGTTGTAACCAAGTAAAAAACTTATTAGCCTTCTTACTTTTTCATTAAGTTGTTATTCTTTTTATGTTAATTACTTGCTTCTATTAATCTTGTGTCCTTGCTAAGTTGGATAGCAAGAGAAATCCTCTAACTTTATTTTCAGAGCTATTCACCCCCTCTAGTCAGGCTCACTGCACTAACAATTACTACAATGTCAAACCTGTGTTGTAGCAGCTATAGAACTATAACTGCTACAATGTATTTGAACAAGATTGTGAACCGCATTGTAATAGCTACAATTTTGTAACTGTTATAACGTCAAGTCTATGTTGTAGCATTTATGGAACCGTAGCTACTACAACATGATTAAACCGTAGCTACTACAACCCTTATTTTACTAAATTGGGCTAACTTTATTTTGTAGGATATACTTATTTTTACTATCTAGGACTAACTCTTTTTTGCAGGGAAGAAGGCTATAAAAAGAGGAGTCTGGGCGCTCTGGGCGCCCAGACTGAGTCCAAGCACCCAGACCTTTTAACTCATCCAAAAGTTGAGGTGGAGCACGACAACTGGCCGAGCCACGTCGATTGGCGTGGTCTAAGCGCCCAGAGGGGTTCTAGCCACCTAGAATGGGCCTATATAAGGGTCTTTGACCAGCAGATTTAGAACATCAATAATTATGACTTTCATATTCAAGTGTTGCTCTAAAAAGTCTCCGACGATACTGAAAGGCTGTTCCGAAGTTCGAGGAACTAGAGACTTCATTTTCCTTTCTGTTTGTTGGTAACTTTGTTATTTTTAGTTCTTGTACTCAACTTTTATAATACTTTTATGAACTGATAGTGATTGCCCAATGAAAGCATTCAACGAGTGTAAGCTTTGGAGTAGGAGCCGTCGAAGGCTCCGAACCAAGTAAAAAATGACTTGTGTTAGTGATTGGTTTCTCTGTTTTTGTTCCTTCTTATTTCCAATGCGTATAGTAACTTGTTTTTAGTCACAATTTTTGAAGAACGCTATTCACCGTCCCCCTCTAGTGTCTTTCTGATTCAACAAAGAGGACATGGAAGAGGGCATACAAACTTGAGGTATGATAAATCTCAAGTTAAGTGCTATAATTATGACAAGTTTGGGCATTATGCTAAAGAATACAGATTGCCCAAGAATAAAGTATGTAAAAGAGCAAACTATATGGAAGAAAGGAAAGAAGAAGATGACACCCTACTGCTAGCATATAAAGATAATGAAAGAGGTGAAGATACAATTTGGTAGCTCGACACTGGTGTAAGTAATCATATGTGTGGGAAAAGAAACATGTTTGTAGAGCTTGATGAATCAGTTGGTGGTAATGTATCCTTCGGCGATGAATCAAAGATCGAGGTGAAAGACAAAGGTAACATTCTCATCCGTTTGAAGAATGGAAAACATGAATATATTTCAAATGTTTTCTTTGTGTCGAATATGAAGAGCAACATTTTGAGCTTATGACAACTCTTGGAAAAAGGATATAATATTCATTTAAAAGACAAGATGCTTATTTTGAAAGATGATATTGGTTGCTTAATTGCTAAGTTTCCTACGTCAAGAAATAGAATGTTCTTGCTTAATATTCAAAATGATGTTGTAAATTATCTCAAAGCTTGTTATAAAGACATCACTTGGCTATGACCTCTTCAATTTGGGTATCTCGATTTTGGAGGACTAGAATTGCTTTCAAAGAAAGAAATGGTGAGAGGACTACCTTGCATCAAACATCCTCATCAATTATGTGAAGCATGCCTACGTGGGAAATAACTTAGAAGAGGTTTTCCATAGTCAAGTTCAAGAGCTCAGAAGCCACTTAAACTTATACACACAGATGTTTGCGGTTTGATAAAGCTAATTTCACTTGGTAAGAGTAATTATTTCATTCTTTTCATAGATGACTTTGTTGGTTGTGTTGGTGCAATATTCCCTAGGTCAAGGTTGACCTGGTTGACTGAGCTTGAATTGGGTCAAGCTCGAGTCTTGATGTTTGGGTTTCAATGTTTGACAATACATATAGACAACACATGAAGATTACAGGTCAATTGTTCATGTGGGAAGATTGTGAAGGAAAGTCAAGTAGGTCAAGGTTGACTGGATACTTGACTGGAAAATCCTGGTGAGTGAAGCTAGGTGAAAGACCTAGTGAGTGAAGCTATGCAGAAGAAAATCCTGGTGAGTGAAGCCAGGTGAAAGTCCTGGTGAGTGAAGCCAGGTGAAAGACCTGGTGAGTGAAGCTAGGCAGAAGGAAATTCTGGTGAGTGAAGCCAGGTGAAAATCCTGGCGAGTGAAGCTAGGTGAAAGTCCTGGTGAGTGAAGCCAGGTGAAAGTCCTAGTGAGTGAAGCTAGGCAGAAGAAAATCCTGGTGAGTGAAGCCAGGTGAAAGTCCTGGTGAGTGAAGCCAGGTGAAAGTCCTAGTGAGTGAAGCTAGGCAGAAGAAAATCCTGGTGAGTGAAGCCAGGTGAAAGACCTAGTGAGTGAAGCTAGGCAGTTGGAAGTCCTGGTGAGTGAAGTCAGGCACGAGGAAATCCAGATGGATCAAGGCTGATCGGACATCTGGTGTTGGAAAGTCCAAGTAGGTCAAAGGAATTGACCGCATACTTGGCACGAGTTGGAAAGTCCAAGTAGGTCAAAGGAATTGACCGGATACTTGGCACGAGTTGGAAAGACCAAGTAGGTTAATGGGATTGACCGGATACTTGGCATGAAGAAAAGTCCAAGTGAGTCAAAGGGATTGACCGGACACTTGGTGAGCGAGTTCTAGCAAGTCAAGGGTGATTGGATGCTATGCATGATGTACCGACAGGTCATAGGTGACCGGATGTTGGTTTAGGGGGCTTTGGACTTGATTTTGGGCAAAATCAAGGAGCTGGATCGATCAGACGATTGATTGGCTCATGCCCAATCGATCGACCGATCAATTGGGTGAGTCCTCGCGATAAGCTTCCTCCCAATCGATCAGTGGATCGATTGGGAGAGGCTCACAATCGCACAGAACAACGCTGGATCGATCAGCCATTCGATCCAGAGCTTTTAATCGATCAGGCGATCGATTGGGAGGTGCGATTCTACAAATAAGCCCTGGATCGATCGGTGAATCGATCCAGGTATTTCCCGAGAGCATAGAGGCGCTCTAGATCGATCGACCAATCGATCCAAAGCCTCCCCGATCGATTGGGAGCAATCCAATCGATCAGGATCCGATCGTTGGCGCTGGATAAAGCCGTTGGCGTGCGATTCTTTCGCCATCACTTGCACTGTTCAGCTCCGATCTTCATAGCAGCTTCTCCACAGCGTTCTTCCACTCTCACCGCCAGTTCTTGAAGGATCTTGGAGAGACATCCAAGTCAAGAGGCGTGACTACAACAAGAAGAAGAAGCTAGGGTTAGGGCTTTCATTGCATATCTTGTAAGATATTTCTTGTATTTGTCTTCTCTTGCTTTCTTGTTGTATTGAGAGTATTGTAGGGCTTCTCCGCCTTCGGTAGTTACCGAAAAGGAGTATTTTCATAGTGGAGGGTGTGTGAATGTGTGGTTCCTTGGATTAGTCACCTCTTCTTGAGGTGGATACCAAGTAAATCCCTAGTGTTAGCGTTGAGTGTTGTTTCTTTGTATTTTTTGCTGCATATCTTTGAAGAAACAAGCAACGACGAGCACGAGATCAGAAACAAGCTATTCACCCCCCTCTAGCTACACATTCGGTCCCAACAAGTGGTATCAGAGCAAGGTTGTTCTTCACCGGAATCATCGCCGGAAAGGGAAAAGAGCTAGAGGGCGAAGAAGTTGGAGCAAAATTCTTCAAGTCAAAGATTTTATCAAGCTCAACTTCAATGGAATTCCAAGACGGACTTGGATTCGATACCAGGGTGCCTCCATAATTTATTTCAACAAGCTTCGATCTTTGGAAATCAAGGATCGAGAATTTCTTGATGATGGAGATAGAGCAATGGTTTGCTTTAATGGAAGGATTTGAAGCTCCAACAAATTCCAAGGGAAAAGTTCTCAAGAGGAGCAAGTGGAGCCAAGAACAAATCTAAAGATGTAAGGCCAATGACAAGGTGACCAAGTTTTTGGTCAATTTATTGCCAAGAAACATCTTGGAGAAAATTGGAGATTTTGAAGATGCCAAAGAGCTATATGGAGCAAATTGGTAAAGATTCATGAGATCCCCTCCACTGTACCAAACCAAGAAGAATCCAAAGAGGGTGACTCATTGGATCAAGATCAAGAGGAAGAGGACTCCGAGGTTGAGAGATGCTCAACTTCCGAAGAAGAAGTCCAAGAAGCTTCATCTTCAAAGGAATTCAATGAAAAGAGCAAAGAGGGAGCATACTCTTTGTTTCACATACAAGATGAAGATGAAGAAGCCTCCACCTCTAGGATTGAGGGGGAGCAACCTTTGGTGACACCGAATCAAGAAGAAGGAGAAGCTTCTACATCAGGGTCAAATGGAGAAGAAGACGATGTATCCTCCAAAAATCAAGAAACATCAAATGGAGGATCATGTGCCATCCCTACACATGAAGGTATAACTAATTAAATTAAAAATAAAAATCACATTGTATGTTTTGAGTGTAGGGAACATGGGCATTACAAGAGCAAGTGCCCCAAGTTGGCCAAGAAGAAGGGCCAAGTTGTACTAAAGGGCAAGGAGAAGCCCAAGGAGACCGCCCCCACAACAAAGAAGAGCAAGGAGCACATTGTGTGTTTCTCTTGCAATCAAAAGGGACATTATAGGAGCCAATGCCCCAAGGGGAAGAAAGCAGTCAAGGCTCATGGAGGAAGCACAACTCAAGGGGGAGCCTCCAAGGTAAAAAGAAAGGTATCATTTATTGAGTCTACTCCTTTGAATAATGGTAAAAAGCATGCTAGTTCTAATTTTTATCATTTTAATGCTATTTACCATAAGAATAGAAAGCATGAGAGCTTTAAAGAAAAACATGTGGCTCTACATGCAAAAACTACCACACCTAGGTTTAGAAAGGTAGATAAAAATCTAGACAAGGAAACTAAGAATTTTAGTTATAGGTCTAGAAATAAAAATGCTCATGAATTCATTGAAAAACCTAAAGCTAAGGACTTAAGGATGGAAAATCAAGTCTTGAGGTCAAGACTTGATAAGTTAGAAAAGACCCTAAAAAGGATGGAAAATATCCTAAAAGGGCAAAATGAGCAAAACCTAGGTTTAGGAGCACAAAGGTCATCCAATGGTCATAGAGGTTTGAGATACAAACTCAAGGCTAAGAAGGATGTAATTTCTTACCATAGGGTTCCATATAGCTATGGAACCGAGTCTAGGTCTAAGAGTCAAGTCAAAAATACTAGGGAGGTTATCCCTAAGAGTATTTTTGCAACAAATATGACTAAGACTTCTAAGAAGTCTAAGAAAGTCACAAAGAAGGTCACAAGGGAGGTTATTCCTAGGGTTGACCTAGAAAAGGTGATCAAGGCTTCTAAGAAGCCTAACAAGGTCACTAGGAAGGTATCTAGGGAAGTTATCCCTAGTGAATACCTAGAGCATCCAAGGAGCACCAATAGGTTTTGGGTTCCTATGAGCATTTTCTCTACCCCATAAATGGGTTAGAGAGTGTCAACTCCGATTAGAAGGGTAGTTAACCCAACTTTGATGAAGTTGACACTCGGAGAGCATTTTCAAGGTTATTATTAACCTTTGAAAATGATAAGGGGTATATGTTTACTCTTGGGAAGAGTAAAATGTGTCAAATTTTGAGAAATTGGATGATATTCTAAGTGACACAAATAGGGAAAATCAAAAGAGCTACCAAGTTGGGTGATCCGGCGGTAAGAATGGGGGACCCACTTCCTGAAGGGTCTCAGCTTGAGGACCGATGAAGGGCTGACTAAGCGGTTAATGGCCGCGCCGAGCAGCTTAGTAGGTCCGAGCGGAGCTAGAGATAACCCATCCATGGGCTTGGGTTTCCGACGCCAAGGCAGGAGGATCGAAGGGCCGAGCGGGAGTCCGCTCGGCTGGGACCAAAGGGCCGAGCGGGTTGTCCGTTCGGCCAAGATAAGGGCGAGGGTACAAAGGTGGCCGAGCGGCCTATGCGCTCGGCTCGGGATATGGGATATCAGCAGAAGCATGTCTGATGATTAGGCCGTACACAAGATCGCACGATGGAGGATCTTGCCGTCATATCATGGAAAGGTTGATACAGTAGCAGTATGGCCTCATGGACGTCTTCCTAACAGATCCATATCTGGGCATGGCCCTTCTGACAGACCCATACCTGGGCATAGTCAAAGGCAGGTGGTTGCTTTGATTGACGCGCCCAGGCTTCTTCGAGAGGTCTATATAAGGCCTCCATTTCTTCACCGGAGGTATGAAAAGTCTTCATCTTGAGGCCACCTTTTTGTTATTCCTCGCCTGACTTGAGCGTCGGAGGGCCGTCGCCGGGACACCCCTCCCGGCTCGGTTTTGCTGCAGGTTCACCGGAGCACTTGAGGATTCAGCAGGGAGCGCCACGTGCCCAGTGTCCGTTGACTCCTGGTTCGGACAGGATCATTGGGATTTTGGTATGTTCTTAGGAAATTAAAGGCAATTTATGCCTTAACTTAAAGTGGTTACTCTTTGAGAGAGTAATTTGTGCCAAATTTTGAGGAATATGCTTAATTTAAATTGGCACAATGTAGGAAAAGACAAAGAAAATGTCAAAATTGGGCAATCTAGGATTTAGCTAAGGTTTTAGAATACTTAGATAGGTAATCTAGGTATATTTCATTAATGCTAAAACTTGTCATGCTTTGTTTGCCCATCATATGTCATGACATCATGTTTATTTTTGCATTCATATTTTATTATGAAAATCACAAAAATACCATGTCATGTCATACATACATCATGTAGTTATAGGATATTTTTTTTTGAAAATTATTTCTTTTGGATGTATGCCATAACATTATCATGCATTAATTTATTTTTTGCAAACTAAGGACAAATGACATTCATTAACATGTAACATCCTTGGTGGATGTTCATCACCTCAAAATGCCTAGATAAATATGCATGATCCCTAGAATAGGGCAAAACCAAAGTTTACATCTCACTAAGAACTATAAGGTGCCTTGTATGTGGTTTCGTACACATTAAATACAAGTGAGATGTTAGGATGATGAACAAAACTTAAGATGTTGATTTAGTGCATTCTTTTGAGTTTTAGGTTCATCAAAACACATAGTTATGTGTTTTCCAATCATTGGGAAAGCTAATGTACAAGTCATGCGCATTGAGCCCAAAGAACATGGTTGGATATTGGTATACCAAGTGGTATATGTATGAGACCTTCATTTGAATCGTGTGAATATACCAAGTGGTATATAATCAAGGATGAGCGTTGAGAATAATGAAGGGTATGAGACCTTCATTATTGTGTTGTGAGCAACGAGTGAAGTTGTAAACAACGAAGGGTAACTCTTCAGGAGGAGAGTTTGTTTTTGATGTGTGTCCAAAGATGGGAAATGTTTGTGATGTTTGCCAATAGGGGGAGAATGAAGGGTTTAAGTTAGACCTTCATTTCCTAAATAGGGGGAGAATGTGCATCGCCCTATGGGAAAAGGGAAGGATTAAGGGAATCCTCATTCATATATTGGCATGAAGGAAGTTTAGGCTATGAGATTAGCCTAACTTAAATAAGGTATTGTCAAATATCAAAAAGGGGGAGATTGTTGGTGCAATATTCCCTAGGTCAAGATTGACCTGGTTGACTGAGCTTGAATTGGGTCAAGCTCGAGTCTTGATGTTTGGGTTTCAATGTTTGACAATACATATAGACAACACATGAAGATTGCAGGTGCAATTGCTCATGTGGGAAGATTGTGAAGGAAAGTCAAGTAGGTCAAGGTTGACTGGATACTTGATTGGAAAATCCTGGTGAGTGAAGCCAGGTGAAAGACCTAGTGAGTGAAGCTAGGCAGAAGGAAATCCTGGTGAGTGAAGCCAGGTGAAAGTCCTGGTGAGTGAAGCCAGGTGAAAGACCTAGTGAGTGAAGCTAGACAGAAGGAAATCTTGGTGAGTGAAGCCAGGTGAAAGTCCTGGTGAGTGAAGCCAGGTGAAAGTCCTAGTGAGTGAAGCCAGGTGAAAGTCCTAGTGAGTGAAGCTAGGAAGAAGAAAATCTTGGTGAGTGAAGCCAGGTGAAAGTCCCGGTGAGTGAAGCCAGGTAAAAGTCCTAGTGAGTGAAGCTAGGCAGAAGAAAATCCTGGTGAATGAAGCCAGGTGAAAGACCTAGTGAGTGAAGCTAGGCAATTGGAAGTCCTGGTGAGTGAAGCCAGGCACGAGAAAATCCAGATGGATCAAGGCTTATCCGACATCTGGTGTTGGAAAGTCCAAGTAGGTCAAAGGAATTGACCGGATACTTAGCATGAGTTGGAAAGTCCAAGTAGGTCAAAGGAATTGACCGTAGGTCAAAGGAATTGACCGTAGGTCAAAGGAATTGACCGTAGGTCAAAGGAATTGACCGGATACTTGGCACGAGTTGGAAAGACCAGGTAGGTCAAAGGTATTGACCGGATACTTGGCACGAAGAAAAGTCTAAGTGAGTCAAAGGGATTGACCGGACACTTGGTGAGCCAGTTCTAGCAGGTCAAGGGTGACCGGATGCTATGCATGATGTACCGACAGGTCATAGGTGACCGGATGTTGGTTTAGGGGGCTTTGGACTTGATTTTGGGCAAAATCAAGGAGATGGATCGATCAGACGATTGATTGGCTCATGCCCAATCGATCGACCGATCGATTGGGTGAGTCCTCGCGACAAGCTTCCTCCCAATCGATCGGTGGATCGATTGGGAGAGGCTCGCAATCGCACATAACATCGCTGGATCGATCAGCCGATCGATCCAGAGCTCCCAATCGATCAGGCGATCGATTGGGAGGTGCGATTCTGCGCAATAAGCCCTGGATCGATCGGTGAATCGATCCAGGCTTTTCCCGAGAGCATAGAGGCGCTCTGGATCGATCGACCGATCGATCCAAGGCCTCCCCGATCGATCGGGATCCGACCGTTGGCGCTGGATAAAGCCGTTGGCGTACGATTCTTTCGCCATCACTTGCACTGTTCATCTCCAATCTTCACAGCAGCTTCTCCACAGCGTTCTTCCACTCTCACCGCCAGTTCTTGAAGGATCTTGGAGAGACATCCAAGTCAAGAGGCGTGACTACAACAAGAAGAAGAAGCTAGGGTTAGGGCTTTCATTGCATATCTTGTAAGATATTTCTTGTATTTGTCTTCCCTTGCTTTCTTGTTGTATTCAGAGTATTGTAGGGCTTCTCCACCTTCGGTAGTTACCGAAAAGGAGTGTTTTCATAGTGAAGGGTGCGTGAGTGTGTGAATCCTTGGATTAGTCACCTCTTCTTGAGGTGGATACCAAGTAAATCCCTAGTGTTAGCGTTGAGTATTATTTTTTTGTATTTTCTGCTGCATATCTTTGAAGAAATAAGCAACGACAAGCACGAGATCGCACCGGGCTATTCACCCCCCTCTAGCTACACATTCAGTCTCAACAGGTTGGTCATAGGAAGATCGTGCCGTTTCCACTGTACAAAAATTCTGTACAAGTGTCGAACCTTTCCTAAACAACATATTGTGTTCTTTAGAAATTAAATTAGGAATCGCAAACGGAACTTAACATTATTGATTCCAAATTTAACTTATCTGTTCTTAATGGTTTAGATTTGGATCGCAAATGATGCTTAACATTATTGATCCAAATCCACCTATGTTATAAATTCAATTAAATATTAATTTCCAAAATTAGCTTCCAGGACTGTATGACGAGACACTAGTCCTTCTTGGGTATGAGATCATCTACCATCGCCTAAACAAAACCTTTTAAAGAAATCTAATATTTAATTTCCTTATATAACTCTAGGTTTAACCAAAAAGAACAATCGAATCACAAATTCGAAAAACAAAAAAAAACACAAACTCGAATCACAAATTCGAAACTCTAGAATCATATGCCTCTTGTGTTTAGAATTCATACAAAGAAAAACTAGCATGATGTGGAAAATAATTAATAGTTATACCTTTCTTTGTATGCAACGAGCTCTTGATCTTCTGCCGTATTCCTCGCCTCCTCTTAGACGTCGTGTGGGCGACAAACCTCCAAGATGAACACCACTTAAAAGCTCCTCCTCCTTCTCTAAGTTTCGGCCACAACCACCACCAAGGAACAAAAGAGAGCAAGGGGAAAGGAAAGGGGAGAGGGCGGACCATAAAAGAGAGCACTAGCAAGAGAATAAGAATTGATCCAATCCCTATTTCTCCTCTTCTTCTCCTTCTCTTTGTATCTGGCCACACAAAACAACCACAAGAGGTGGCCGGCCCTAGCATGAAGAGAAGTAAGGGCCGACCCTTAGGAGAAGACTAGAGAGAAGAGAGAAAAGAATATATCCCTCATGAGGCCTCTCCTCCCCTTCTTTTATAATACTTGCCCAAGGCAAATAAGGAAAGATTTTTACAAAAAATAAAATCTTCCTCTTGATTTCCTTTCCCCCTTTTATTTTTCCTTTTCTCCTCTTTTATACTCTTAATGGCCGGCCCCTTGCTTGGACACCAAGCAAGGGTGGCCGGCCACATCATCATGAAGAAAAAAAAATTATAAAATTTTATAAAAGAAGGAATCCTCTTATAAAATTTTACAAGCTCTCTTTCCTTTTGTGGATGTTAAAAAAAAAGAAAGTTTTAACAATTAAAACCAAGTTTTAAAATTTAAAACTTCTCTTCTAAAATTTCCTTTTTTAACATGGTTACAAAAAAGGAAAGTTTTAAATTTAAAACTCTTTTTTTTAAAAAACCATGTGGATGGTTTAAAAAGGAAAGTTTTAAAACTTTTAAAACTTTCTTTTAAACCATGTGGCCTAATTCAAATAAGAAAAGTTTTGTAAATTTAAAATCCCTCTTTTAAAACTTGTAGATGTCTATAAAGAGAATATTTTAAAAATTCAAAACTCCCCCTAAACTTTAAATATAGTGGTCGACCCCCTTCTTGCTTGGGCACCAAGCAAGGGATCGTCCCCTTTGTGGAGGAAGTGGACGGCCCCATGGCTTGGTCACCAAGCCATAGGCCGACCCCCTCTTGGACACCAAGATGAGCTTTTCATGAGTGGATTTGAGGCATTATTGTGGCTACGACAGGGGCCTAGAGGAGAAATTGGTTTTGGCCTCCCGACGAGCTCGAGTATCCCGTGTTCACCCCGAATACACAACTCAAGTTTATCAATAATAACTCATTCCACTAGAGAGTTATTATTGCACTATCTCACTAATCTCAAATTACATTATGGGCTCCTTCTTATCATGAGTGTGTTAATCTCTCTGTGTTTAAGATGTCGAATGCCCACTAATTAATTGAGTTACTGACAACTCACTTTAATTAATATCTTAGTCCAAGAGTAGTATCACTCAACCTTATTGCCTTGTCAGACTAAGTCCACCTGCAGGGTTTAACATGACAATCCTTATGAGCTCCTCTTGGGGACATTATCAACCTAGATTACTAGGACACAGTTTCCTTCTATAATCAACAACACACACTATAAGTTATATCATTTCCCAACTTATCGGGCCTATTGATTTATCGAGCTAAATCTCACCCTTTAATAAGTCAAAGAAATAAATACTAAATATATGTGCTTCTTATTATATTAGGATTAAGAGCACACACTTCCATAATAACTAAGGTCTTGTTATTTTATTAAGTCAGCATAAAAAAAACTTACCTTAAATGGTCCTGCTCAATACACTCAGAGTGTACTAGTGTAATTTTATAGTTAAGATAAACTAATACCAAATTACACTACGACTATTCCAATGGTTTGTTCCTTTCTATTTTAGTCGTGAGCTACTGTTTATAATTTATAAGAAATTGATAACATGATCTTCTGTATGTGACACCACACACCATGTTATCTACAATATAAATTAATTGAACAACTACACTTAGCATATAAATGTAGTCATTTGACCAATGTGATTCTTATTTCTAAATAAATGTTTATACAAAAAGCTAGGCTTTTAGTATACACTCTAACAAACTTTTCTTAGAAAACCTGGGTATATTTCTTGAAGCAAAAATTAGAGGTCTTTGGCATATTCAAGAAATTTAAAGTGACCGTAGAAAAGGATAGCGGTCTCGAGATCAAAGCTATGCTTTCTGATCGAGGAGGAGAATTTACCTTAAAGGAGTTTCAAGAATTTTGTGAAACCAACGGAATACGATGACCCTTGACAGTTCCAAGATCTCTTCAACAAAATGGAGTGGTGGAAAGAAAGAGTCGAATCATCCTTGACATGACAAGGAGCATTCTCAAAAGAAAGAGGCTACTAAAGGAACTTTGGGCAGAAGCAATTGCATGCGCAGTCTACTTATCCAACCGATCACCAACAAGGAGTCTGTGGGGCAAGACATCACAAGAAGCATGGAGCGGAAGGAAGCCTGAGATTTCTCATCTAAGAGTTTTTGAGAGTATAGCTCACGTTTATATACTCGATGAAGCAAGAAGCAAATTTTCATCACGTTTATTTTTATTGGCTACAATACTAACTCAAAAGGATATAAGCTATACAATCCAGACACTGGGAAGACAATCATCAGCTGGGATGTCGTATTTGATGAAGAAGGAGAGTGGAATTGAAAATCTCAAAATGAAGATTATAACTTTTTCCCATATTTTGAAGAAGAAGATGTGGAGCAACCATGGGTGGAGCAAACAAAAGAGGAGCCTACTACTCCATTAATAACATCAACATCAAGTACTCAAGGAAATTCATCTACATCGACTTCAAGTGAAAATTCAAGTGAAAGAGTATCACGCTTTAGAAGCTTATGGGAAATTTATGAGGTAACTGAAAAGATAATTTTACTCTATATTTTCTCTTTGCCGATTGTGAGCCTATGGATTTCCAAGAAGCTATAAAAAACAAAAAGTGAAAAGATGTGATGGATGAAGAAGTCAAGGTGATTGAAAAGAAAGGTACATGGGAGTTAACTCCACTTCTTGAAGGGCATAAGATAACTAAAATTCGAGTTGATAATAAATCTGCAATAGCACTAGCAAAAATTCTAGTGTTTCATGGTAGAAGCACATCAATATGAGTGGAATACATAAAGTTTCAATATCAAGTTGCTAATATTTTTACCAACCCACTCAAATTTAAAGACTTCATCAAGATGTGATATTTGCTTGGAGTCACAAAACCAAGTTTAAGAGGGGGTGTTGGAAATTAAATTTAATTTTATTGATAGAGATTATATATTATAAAATATTATGGGTAGAGAGAGAATGATGAGGTGGTAATTCTTGATGAGAGTTCGTGATAGGATAGAGATGGAATTTGATGAGGTGGCAATCTTGATAAAAATAAAAGTTTGTGGAGATAGAATAAAAAATAAATCTAGATTCAATGTATTTGATATTAGTGCTTATCCAATAAACCTATAAATATGCACTTTTTCTAATAAACGAAGCAAGTTAAGTTTTTTTGTTTTATTCTCCTCCTCTTCCACGTAGAGTAGTTTTTCTTTTCCCATAAGTATTTTATTTCTTATCTAATAATTCTTTTTCCAACACTTCAATCTCTCATCGAATAGAGGCCTTCAACAAGGGAGGTGGTGCTAGCGCTAAATTTTGAGGGTCTGGTTTGATCTAATACTAAAAATATATTTGACTTTTAAATTTTAATTAAATATTTGATTTAGAATGTAATTAAATTATAGGTTGTATTAGATTATAAAATGTTATTATCTTTTATAATTGAGATTATATTTGATCACGTCCGAAAGCTGAGTCAGATGAAGGCGGGCCTCGATGTACTGGAAGTTGACGGAAAGTCGTCGTGGCGTCGGATCTACCTGGCACCCCTCAGAAAGGTTCGCACGGGCGGCTGATGAAGGAATATAAACGGGATGATGACACTACGGCTCTGCGCACACTCAGACGACCCCACGAGTCGTTAGAGACCAGAAACCAGGGGAAAAGTCCCCGGGTCAGGCCCTCCGACGCACAAGTCAAGTACTTTTTGTTAGAGTGTATACTAAAAGCCTAGCTTTTGTAAACATTTATTTATTGAAATAAAAGAATCACATTGGTCAATATCTACATTTATTTGTTAAATGTAATTGTTCAATTAATTTATATAGTAGACAACATGGTGTGTGGTGTCACACTCAGAAGATCATGTTGTTGGTTCTCTATAAATTATAAACAGTTGCTCACGACTAAGATGGAAAGGAACAAACCATCGGAATAGTCGTAGTGTAAATAGGTATTAGTTTATCTTGATTAATAAATTACACTGGTACACTCTAAGTGTATTGAGTAGGACCATTTTAGGTAAGTTCTTTTTGTACTGACTTTATAAAAGAACTAGACCTTAGTTATTATGGAAGTGTGTGCTCTTAATCCTAATATAATAACAAGCACATATATTTAATATTTATTTCTTTGACTTATCAAAGGGTGGGGTTTAGCTCGATAAATAAATATGCCCGATAAGTTGGGAAATGATATTATTTATAGTGTGTGTTGTTGATTATAGAAGGAATCTGTGTCCTAGTTATCTAGGTTGAGAATGTCCCCAAGAGGAGCTCATAAGGATTGTCATGTTATGTAACGCCCGCCCTCCCTGCTAACTCTAAGGGACGAGGCTACGATACTCCATGTACAAATTTTTCTTTTTAAAACAGCGGAAGACTTAAAATAATTTTCTTAGTTTAATAAAAACTTTTCTTTTGTTTTTCTTTTCATCAAATCTGAACTACACTATCATGGCATCAATAACATGATATCAAAATTAGTAGAAACATAACATCAAGTCACACATACGGTACTACAATTCATGATACCAAAGCATAGTTCTTTAAAAGTTTTTAAAGCAGGTTCTTATTTGGTTGCCTAGCCACTGCCACACACATCTCCTTGCCTCTCCTGCTGCTCCTTTAGCTCATCCAGCTTTTTCCTTTATCTGTGGTACAAGGAAAGTAAGCTATGAGCACTCATGGCTCAGTAAGTTCCTTTCCTACTCACTAAAACCAAAAATCATCACATGATCAAAAAAAATGTCTCAACATAACATGATCTCAACTAGTCATGGCATAACATATCATACTCTTTAAGCATATCATGCAACATAACAAAATCATAACTAGTCATGACATATCATCTCTTAAAGCATAGCATGAAACATAACATAATCATATCTAATCATGGCATATCATAGTATCATCATAAGGTGGCATGGCATATCAAGCTCTTAAAGCATAGCATGAAACATAACATAATCGTATCTAATCATGGCATATCATAAATCATAGCATCATCACAACATGATCATAAGGTATATGCAATATGATTTTGAAAACATGTATGTCTTATGATCTTTAAAATCATTTCTTCTTACATATATACTTGAACATAATATCAACATAATCAGGGCCCCGACTTGTACCACACATAGATAAATCACGTAGATATGCGCGCTTCCTAAGTATATCCAAGGTAGCAAGTCTTGAATCATACTAGGTACTAGGTCCGGATCACACAGCCATAGACCTAGGGGCATACTAAGGAGCCCATCCCTTTTTTTTACTAGCCTGGATCACACAGCCAAAGGCCTAGGGACTGATTAGGAGCCCACCCTTGGTACAAGCCTTACAAAGTAAAGTAGCATGTATAAAAATGTATCATTTAGTCACATAGCATATCATAGAAGTATGCATCACTTAGGCATACGTTATGTCATAAAAGTATGCATCACTTAGGCATACATCATATCATAAATAGTATGCATCACTTAGGCATACATCATGTCATAAAAAGTATGCATCACTTAGGCATACATCATGTCATAAAAGCATGCATATTTTCACCACATAGCATATCATGAGAGCATGCGTATTTTAGGCACATAGCATATCATCAAAGCATGCATATTTCTATCCACATAGCATATCATAAAAGCATGCATATTTTAAGCACATAGCATATCATCAAAGCATGCATATTTCTATCCACATAGCATATCATGAAAGCATGCATATTTTAAGCACATAACATATCATCAAAGCATGCATATTTCTATCCACATAGCATATCATGAAAGCATGCATTTTTTTAAGCACATAGCATATCATCAAAGCATGCATATTTCTAAGCACATATCATATCATGGAAAGTATAAATCACAAGCATACATGTTTAAGTGTAAGGGTGTATCATGTGATTATACTATCATAAGAACCATGGTAACATAGTTAGCTTGGGTTCTAAGCTTCCTAATCCCTTGGGTTCTTATCATGGCCGAACCCCCTTTAGATCTCAATTTAGGTAAAAACAACCTCCAAGCATGTGGAACCTAAATTATCATCACATCAATTTCATAGGAAGCATTATAAGCATGATTAACTTGGTTTCTAAGTTCTCCAAGTCCCTAAACATCATGTGGCCGAACCCTATCAGGTGTGAAACAAGGTCCCAAATGTCATGAAAGCATGGAAACCTTAAACCATATTTATAGCATTTTTTTCCAAGTAACATAGTAAGCATATTTGAGCTAGTTCCTAAGTTCTTCAAGCCCTTAACATATGTCATGGCCGAAATTTAACAAGTATTCATTAGGGCTAAAAGCAAGCATACAAGCATGTGAACTTGAACTAACATCATGTATAAATTCATAATAAGGCATCATACAATGGGTATGGCCGAAACTTACCCTAGCCTCATTTTAGGTCATTAAACAACATATAGCATGAGAACTTTGGCTTTCTACTTATCATATTTCATGTAGAGTGACATGAGCATATTTAATTTTTGTTCTAGGGTTTCTAGGGCATCTATCCCTTCATGGCCGAAACATACAATGGTCCATTTAGGTCATGAAAAAATTATACAAGCATGTGACTCAATCAACATATTATCATCTTTCCATAAGAAGCATTTTTAACACATTTGGTTTCAATTCTAAGGCCTCTAGGTCATTTAAACCTTACTTGGCTGAGACTCATCAGTGTTTAAACTTTCTTCAAATAGCCTAAAAGCATAGGAAGTCATACAAGTTTCATAGCATGTATAAAGACAAGCATAATAAACATACATGTGAATTGTGTCTTAGGCTTCCTAGGTTTCTTTCCTTTTTCTTTTATTTTTTTCTCATGGCCGAAACCTACCAATCTCTAAACTAGGTTTTAAGTGGCCTAAAGAATGGAAAACCTAAGTAAGTTTCATGGCAAAAATTACTAAGAACATCATATACAAATTTGGTTCATAAACAAGCTAGGACCCTTGTGATCTTACATGTCATATATCATATAACTAAATTCTCTATACCCTAATTAAGCATGAGAGCATTAAACAACTTTCATATCCTAATATCACAGAGGTCTTGAGCATGTTAAAATTTTGTTTAAGCTTTTCTAAGCTATCCATCTTATCATGGCCGAAAATCTTAATAAAGAGTTCATGAATTTCTAGCAATATTCAACATGCAATTCTTTAAGAGAACTCTATATTCTATCATATGAACATGGTTACTTAAATTCAAAGGTCTTCCTAACCCTAAGCTCTTTTCTTGGTCGAAACATATGAGTGGATTTCTTTTGGTTCCAAGTAACTTTTAAGCAAGAAAAACCAACAAAAGACCCTTAGTAATTCATGGAGGGAAGCTTGTACTAGTTTGGTTAACCAATGATTTCCCTAACCTCTTTAAAATATTTTTGGCTGAAATTCTAGGGTTAGGTACTCCTCTGACCAAGCATCATATAGGTATAAAAACATGAAGGAAAACCTTCCTACATAGCATAGAAATATATCATGAAATGAGGACTTGTTTAAACCTTCCTAGATTTGCAAACTCTTCTTTGGCCGAATTTTTCTTAAATTCTTTTCTAGGTTTTCTAATCCTCATAAAATCCGAAAAGCACATAAAATGCCTTGTACCACAGGTGAGGGGAAGCTTACATCCTTTTCTCTTGTGGTTCTAAGGTGTGGTGATGGAAGAAGTAGCCTCTTCTTCTAGTTCCCTTCCCTTGATTCCTTGCTAAGTCCTCCTTGTATCTTAGGCTTTCTTAGGAGAAAACCTTGGCTTGGGGCCAAAGATGGAGGAGAGGGGACTGATGGTTCGGTGAGGGAGAGGGAAGAATGAGAGAAATGAGAGAAAATAAAATCTTCTCTTTACATATTCTCTTTTATGTTAAGGGGGAAGAGGTAGCAAACTTGGTTTTTGCTTTCCTTCTCCCTTAGCTCTTTTTTTTTTCATTTTTTTTCTTTTTATTTTATTTATTTATTTTTTCTCATCATTCATGATGAAACAAGGGGGAATGAATCCCCTTAATGCTCCTCTTTAAGTCACGGCAAAAAGAGAGAGGAAGAGGAGGAGAAAAGAAGGAAGGCAAGTTGCCTTTCTCTTGTTCTTTTCTTGTTTTCTTTTGGCTAGCTTTTACTCTCATCCTTATCATGAGTTTCCCTCCTTTGCTATCAATATATTATTCCTATCCCAACTGGTTATTACCCATTAATCTTATCATTTACATCATGAGAGGTTCAAGGTTCAATCCTTGACCATTCCCTATTTTTATTTCTTTTTATTTCTTTTTGGTTCAACATTCTACTAATATTTTTCTAAGGCAAATTCATCATTCTCATATTTATCTTAAAAGCTTAGTGGGTGTTACATGTTAAACCCTGCAGGTGGACTTAGTCCGATATGACAATGAGGTTGAGTGGTACTACTCTTGGAGCTAGATATTAATTAAGTGAGTTGTCAGTAACTTACTTAATTAGTGGACATTTGTTATCTTAAACACAGGGAGACTAACACACTCATGATAAGAAGGAGCCCATAATGTAATTTGGGATTGGTGCGGTAGTGCGATAATAAATCTATAGTGGAATAAGTTATTATCGATGAACTTGAGTTGTGTGTTCGGGGAGAACACGGGATACTCAAGCTCATCGGAAGGCCAAAACCAATTTCTCCTCTAGGTCCCTGTCGTAGCCTCATTATAGCCTCAAGTCCATCCAAATATAAGCCCATCTCGGTGTCCAAGAAGGGGGCCGGTCCAACACCAAGCAAGGGCCGGCCACATCCTCTTCTATAGGGGCCGACCACAATAATTCAAACAAGGAGAGGTGTTTTGAATTTTTAAAATCTTCTCTTTGTAGAAAACTATAAGTTTTAAAAGAGAGTTTTTAAATTTTAAAACTTTCCTTATTTGAATTAGGCCATATGTTTTAAAAGAAAGTTTAAAAGATTTTAAAACTTTCCTTTTTTAACCATCCTCATGGTTTAAGAAAAAAAGGGAAGATAAGTTTTAAATTTAAATTTTCTATCACCATGTTAAAAAAGGAAATTTTATAAGAGAAGTTTTAAATTTTAAAACATGGTTTTAATTTTTAGAACTTTCCTTTTTTAACTCCTACTTTAGGAAAGAGAGCTTGTAAAATTTTATAAGAGTCTTTCTTCTTGTAAAATTTTATAAAAAAATTATTTCCTTCCTCTTATAGGGGTCGGCCACCCTTGCTTGGTGCCCAAGCAATGTGGCCGGCCAAAACAAAAAAAAAATATAAAATCATCATCCAACTAATTTGGTGATTGATTCAATCAAGAGGAAAGAAAAGGAAAAATAAAAGGGAAAAGGAAAAACTCTTGGAAGATTTTAACTTTTGTAAAATTTCTTCCCTTGGGCAAGTATTATAAAAGAAGGGGTGAGGAGGCTTCATGAGACACAACTCTTATTCTCTTGCTTAGAGATTTCTTGGTGGTCGTCCCTCTCTCTTCTCCCTTTCCCTTTGCTCTCTTCTCTTTGGTGGTGGTGGTGGCCGGATTTTAGAGGAAGAGGAGGATAGCTTTTTGGTGGTGTTCATCTTGGAGGATCGTTGCCCACACGACGTCCAAGGCGAGGTGAGGAATACGGCAGAAGATCTCGAGGTCATTAGTTTACAAAGAGAAGGTATAATTAGCAATTGTTTTCCGCATCATGCTAGTTATTTCTTTTTGTAAGAATTTCAAACACAAGAGACATTAGATCTAGTTTTTTCGAATTAGTTTTTCGAGTTTGTGTTTTCTTCTTTTTCGAATTTATGATTCGATTGTTCTTTTTGGTTAACCTAGAGTTATTTAAGGAAATTAAATATTAGCTTTCCTTAAAAGGCTTTGTCTAGGCGGTGGTGGTTGCTCCCATATCCAAGAAGGCCATGTGCCTCGCCATGCAGTCCTGGAAGCCAATTTTAGAAATTAATATTTAATGGAATTAATAACATAGGTGGATTTGAATCAATAGTGTTAAGTTCCGCTTGCAATTCAAATCTAAACCATTAAGAACAGATAAGTTAAATTTGGAATCAATGATGTTAAGTTCCGTCTGCGATTCCTAATTTAACTTCTAAAGAACACAATAGGTTATTTAAGGAAAGGTTCGACACTTGTACAAAATTTTTTGTACAGTGGAACCGGTACGGTTTCCTAGGACTAACCAACAATTGGTATCAGAGCTAGGGTTCGCCTCTGTGTGTTTTGGTTTTCAAATTAATTATGTACATGTTATACATAATTTAGGCAGGATAATAGTAGGATGTGCTAACTTTGTGGTTGCAGGCTCCAACTATTATGACATTTAGATATTGTGTGTGATTGGACCCTTGGACATGTCAAGGGCATTATTTTGTGTGCATGATTGTATGTATCAAATACAGCAGGAGATGTATTATTTTTGGAATTTTATTTTTTTCGATCTAGAATACATGTACATTCCTTTTTGGAATATAGGATCGATATATGTAAAATTTTATATTTGTCGCAGATCGTATCTTTGCGAGGCGTGGTGCTATTGGAGGACCAGAGGCGTAGCGGAATAAGAGGCAAGATAGATGCGACAACTCGACCCGATGGCGGTGGCTAAAGATGGCAGCAGCTAGGATTGGAGCATACTAAAGACAGTGATAGAAAAAGCCATAATAGTTGGAAAATTAATTTCCAAATTTATTACTTTTATTTACTGTGATGTTTATGTGCATGTGATGTATGCTAGCATAGGTTAAAATCCTCATTTTAAATAACTAAGTGGGAGAGGGATTTTAATAAATCCCATGGTCTCCATTACTAGTTTGTAAGTGATGCAACAAGCTTGCGTGTTGGCTCTGAGTGCCTCCCTCCACAACGGATGAGTTTGTTCCAGATCACTAGATCAAACCTCCTTTATCGATGGTTATAGGAAATTATTTAGGAGCGTGTGATCTTCTCCAACTGAAGGGGCATAATCCTATTTAATGGACTTAGTATCAAGTAATGGTATACACTTAGACGCATTCAATAGTATCCTCCCCAACGGAGTCACTGCTATTGTTTTGTGTGACCAAAGTGAAACCAACTATTAATTTTATTTGTCATAAAGTTAGGATGACAAGATAATAAAATTAATGGGTCACACCCTCCTCTTACAAATGTTGAATTTGTATACGTCCACACTAACGTGGCATACAATATTCACGGTGATTTGAGGTGTTGGTTAATTTAAAATAATATTGTTTGAGGAATCAATATTATTCTAAATTTAAAGTCTTGACCAAAGTTTATTTTTGTGATTCTTAGGATGACTTTCAACCCACTGGCCATTATACTGAAAGAGAACAAACTTACTGGTCCCAACTATATTGATTGGAAAAGGAACCTGGACATTGTTCTTACTGCAGAAAGCTATAAGTTTGTACCGACTGAGGCTTGCCCCGATGCACCTGACGGTGACTCTACCCCAGAGGAGATTGAGTATCATAAGAAATGGGTAAAAGCAGATGAGATGGCACGGTGTTACATTTTGGCATCAATGTCAATGTATTGCAACATCAGCATCAAGATTTACCAATAGCTTATGATATAATGAACAATCTCAAAGAACTCTTTGGGCACCAGAGTCGAACTACTAGGCAAGAGGCAATGAGAAAGTTAATGATGGCCACCATGTCTGAGGGAACACCCGTAAGGGACCATATCCTCAAAATGATGGCCTATCTAAACAAAATACAAGTTCTTGGAGGAGAAATCGATGGGGAAACCTAGGTCGATATAATTCTTCAAACGCTACCCAGAAGTTTTGAGCAGTTCCGCCTGAACTATAACATGAACAAAAGAGAGTATGCGTTGGTGAAACTTCTGACAGAACTACAAGTAGCAGAAGGTATATTTCGTCAAAGTTCTCAGATTCACTAAGCTAAAAATGGTTCTACTTCTAAGCCGAAAGGCAAGAAGAAGAAGAAACAGGTCTTTTCAACAAAGAGAGTGAATAAACCTCAGGGAAAAAAAGCTGAAATGAAGAAGCCAAAAGACAAGTGCTTCATCTGCAAGCAGTCAGGACATTGGAAGGCGGACTGTTCTCGTAGGAATCAGAACAATAAAGGTATATCTCATGCTCTAGTAGTTGAAACATGTTTAGCGATGTTATCTACCAGCACCTGGTGTGTAGATACGGGAGCCACTGATCATGTCTGCAATTCTTTGCAGGGGTTCCAGGAAACCCGACGACTATTTGATGGAGAGATAACTGTCTACATGGGCAATGCTACTAAGGTGGCGGCTGTTGCAGTGGGAGACATCTACTTATCTTTTGATAGGAATAGAAATTTGATTTTAAGAAATTGTCTTTATGTATCCAGTTTTAGAAAGAATTTAATTTCAATTTCTAAACTATATTTGGATGGATATTCTGTTTCCTTTAGTAACAATGTCGTTATAAAGAGAAATAAGGCGATTATCTGTTCTGGTGCATTGGTTGGCAATTTATACACTTTAAATCTAATTTCTCCCACAAAGCAAAATATGGAAATTAATAACACATCTTCTAACTCTAATAAGAGAAAAGAACCTTCGGAAATGAACCAAACATATCTTTGACATCTAAGGCTTGGTCATATTAACTTAAGTAGGATTCAAAGGCTTGTAGCCGATGGACTCTTGGGTTCATTAGAGTTGGAAAACTTTCCAACATGTGAATCCTGCTTGGAAGGTAAAATGACCAAGAGACCTTTTAAGGCCAAGGGGTATAGAGCCAAAGACGCGTTAGAACTGGTTCATTCTGATTTGTGTGGTCCTATGTCTATCTAGGCAAGAGGTGGTTATGAATACTTCATCTCTTTTATAGACGATTATTCAAGATACGGATACATTTACCTGATGCGCCACAAGTCTGAATGATTTCATAAGTTCAAAGAATATAGGGCTGATGTGGAGAAATGTCTTGGTAAAAGTATCAAGACACTACGGTCTGACCGTGGTGGCGAATACCTCTTTGGAGAGTTTAGGAATTACTTATCAAAAGTCGGGATTCAATCCCAATTGTCTGCACCTGGTACACCCCAACAGAATGGTGTGGCAGAATGAAGGAATAGGACTCTTATGGAAATGGTTAGATCGATGATAAGTTATTCAGAATTACCAAATTCGTTTTGGCGATATGCTTTGGAAACAGCAGTGTACATTCTGAATATGATACCTTCTAAAACAGTTCCTTCTACTCCCATGGAATTATGGAATGGGTGTAAGCCTAGTCTGAATCATATCCGGATATGGGATAGTCTAGCACATGTGCTGAAGGGAGATACTGACAAGTTGGAATCACATACAGAAGTTTGTCTGTTTGTGGGATATCCTAAGGGAACGAAAGGTGGTTTGTTTTATAATCCTAAAAACCAGAAGATCATTGTTAGCACCAATGCTCGATTTTTAGAAGAATATTATGTAATGAATCATAAGCCCATGAGTGAAATAGTTCTAGAGGAAGTAAGAGAGGACACGTCTACTTTAGTACCAACAGTACGAGATGAAGTACCACCAGAAACTGTAACACGTGTCACACAGGATACACAACCAGAGACAGTGCCTCGTCGTAGTGGGAGGGTTGTAAGGCAACCTGAGAGATTCATATTTTTGGGAGAGTCTTCAGACTTAATCCCGGGTAATCATGAACTTGATCCCTGAACATATGACGAAGCACTCCAAGATAAAGATGCAATATCTTGGCAAAAGGCAATGAATTCTGAAATATAATCTATGTATTCTAATAAGGTCCGGGAGCTTGTAGAACCACCTGATGGTGTAAAAGCCGTTGGATGCAAGTGGATCTACAAAAGAAAAAGAGGGACAGACAGAAAGGTAGAAACCTTCAAAGCAAGGCTTGTTGCAAAAGGGTATACTCAGAAAGAGGGAATCAATTGTGAGGAGACTTTTTCACCGGTAGCTATGCTTAAGTCTATCCGGATACTCTTATCCATTGCCGCTCATATGGATTATGAGATTTGGAAAATGGATGTTAAGACAGTTTTCCTTAATGGAAGTCTTGAAGAAAACATCCATATGAAGCAACCAAAATGGTTCATTGAAAAGGGCAAAGAGCATCTAGTGTGCAAGCTCAATCGGTCCATTTATGAATTGAAACAAGCTTCAAGATCTTGGAATATCCCGTTTAATGAAGTAATCAAGTCATATGAATTTATTCAGTGTCCGGATGAGTCTTGTGTATACAAGAAGTGTAACAGAAACGTGGTGGTATTTCTTGTACTATACGTAGATGATATTTTGTTAATTGACAACAATGTCAAGGTATTATCGGATGTAAGGGTATGGTTGTCCAAACAATTTGATATGAAGGACTTAGGAGAATGTGCACACATTCTTGGGATCAAAGTTACAAGGGATCGCAAGAAAAGAATGTTGTGTCTATCTCAAGCTTCATATATAGATACGGTCCTTGTTCATTTTAGCATGCAGAACTCCAAGAAAGGTTTCTTACCTTTTAGGCATGGAGTAGCCTTATCTAAAGAGATGTCTCCGAAGACATCAAAGGAGATGGAGGATATAAAGGCAGTCCCTTATGCTTCGGCTGTAGGAAGCCTTATGTATGTAATGCTGTGTACGAGACCTAATATCTAATTTACCGTGGGCATGGTCAGCAGATATCAGAGTAACCCTGGACAAGGACATTGGACTGCTGTAAAGCATATATTAAAGTACCTGAGAAGGACTAGAGATTATATGCTAGTCTACCAAGCAGACGATTTGCTCCCTGTGGGTTACACAGATTCGGATTTCCAATCAGATATGGACAATAGTAAGTCTACGTCAGGCTATGTGTTTACTCTAGGAGGTGGAGCTATTGCATGGAGTGTTAAGCAGAAATGTGTCTCGGACTCAACCATGGAAGCTGAGTATGTGGCAGCCTCTGAGGCAGGCAAAGAAGCTGTATGGCTCAGGAACTTAGTAATGGACTTAGATGTGTTTCCTGGTTTGCCCAAGATCATCACAATTTATTGTGATAATAGCGGTGCAGTTGCAAACTCGAAGGAACCACGAGCCCATAAGGTAAGTAAACATATAGAGCACAAGTACCACCTGATACGAGACATCGTCAAGTGAGGTGAAGTTGTTGTCGCCAAGATTGCATCAACAAATAACCTGGCAGATCCTTTCACTAAGGCCCTTCTGGCGAAAGCTTTTGATCGGCATGTGGAGGGGATAAGAATTAGATGTATGGCAACAGATATGGCAGCTTAGTCTTTTAGTATAAGTGGAAGATTGCTAGAGTGTATACTAAAAGCCTAGCTTTTATAAACATTTATTTATTGAAATAAAAGAATCACATTGGTCAATATCTACATTTATTTGTTAATTGTAATTGTTCAATTAATTTATATAGTAGACAACATGGTGTGTGGTGTCACACTCAGAAGATCATGTTGTCGGTTCTTTATAAATTATAAACAATTGCTCACGACTAAGATGGAAAGGAACAAGCCATCGGAATAGTCGTAGTGCAATTAGGTATTAGTTTATCTTGATTAATAAATTACACTGGTACACTCTAAGTGTATTGAGTAGGACCATTTTAGGTAAGTTCTTTTTGTACTGACTTTATAAAAGAACTAGACCTTAGTTATTATGGAAGTGTGTGCTCTTAATCCTAATATAATAACAAGCACATATATTTAATATTTATTTCTTTGACTTATCAAAGGGTGGGGTTTAGCTCGATAAATCAATATGCCCGATAAGTTGGGAAATGATATTACTTATAGTGTGTGTTGTTGATTATAGAAGGAATCTGTGTCCTAGTTATCTAGGTTGAGAATGTCCCCAAGAGGAGCTCATAAGGATTGTCATGTTAAACCCTGCAGGTGGACTTAGTCCGACATGATAATGAGGTTGAGTGGTACTACTCTTGGAGCTAGATATTAATTAAGTGAGTTGTCAGTAACTTACTTAATTAGTGGACATTTGTTATCTTAAACACAGGGAGACTAACACGCTCATGATAAGAAGGAGCCCATAATGTAATTTGGGATTGGTGCGGTAGTGCGATAATAACTCTCTAGTGGAATAAGTTATTATCGATGAACTTGAGTTGCGTGTTCGGGGTGAACACGGGATACTCAAGCTCATCGGAAGGCCAAAACCAATTTCTCCTCTAGGTCCCTGTCGTAGCCTCATTATAGCCTCAAGTCCATCCAAATATAAGCCCATCTTGGTGTCCAAGAAGGGGGCCGGTCCAATGCTTGATGACCAAGCAAGGGCCGGCCACATCCTCTTCTATAGGGGTCGGCCCTATTGCTTGGTGACCAAGCTAGTAGGGGCTGACCACAATAATTCAAACAAGGAGGGGTGTTTTGAATTTTTAAAATCTTCTCTTTGTAGAAAACTACAAGTTTTAAAAGAGAGTTTTTAAATTTTAAAACTTTCCTTATTTGAATTAGGCCACATGTTTTAAAAGAAAGTTTAAAAGATTTTAAAACTTTCCTTTTTTAACCATCCTCATGGTTTAAGAAAAAAAGGGAAGATAAGTTTTAAATTTAAATTTTCTATCACCATGTTATAAAAGGAAATTTTATAAGAGAAGTTTTAAATTTTAAACACATGGTTTTAATTTTTAGAACTTTCCTTTTTTAACTCCTACTTTAGGAAAGAGAGCTTGTAAAATTTTATAAGAGTCTTTCTTCTTGTAAAATTTTATAAAAATATTATTTCCTTCCTCTTATAGGGGTCGACCACCCTTGCTTGGTGCCCAAGCAATGTGGCCGGCCAAAATAAAAAAAAATATATAAAATCATCATCTAACTAATTTGGTGATTGATTCAATCAAGAGGAAAGAAAAGGAAAAATAAAAGGGAAAAGGAAAAACTCTTGAAAGATTTTAATTTTTGTAAAAATTCTTCCCTTGGGCAAGTATTATAAAAGAAGGGGTGAGGAGGCTTCATGAGACACAACTCTTATTCTCTTGCTTGGAGATCTCTTGGTGGCCATGTTAGAATGTATACTAAAAGCCTAGCTTTTGGTATAAAATATTTATCTAGAAATAAGAATCACATTGGTCAAATGTCTACATTTGTGATAAATATAGTTGTTCAATTAATTTATATTGTAGATAACATGGTGTGTGGTGTCACACACAGAAGATCATGTTATCAGTACCTTATAAATTATAAACAGCAGCTCACGACCTTGATGGAAAGGAACAAACCATTGGAAGGTCGTAGTGTAATTAGGTGTTAGTTTATCTTAACTATATAATTACACTAGTACACTAAAAGTGTATTGAGTAGGACCATTAGAGGTCGTTTCTTTTATACTGACTTTATAAAGGAACAAAGACCTCAGTTATTATGGAAGTGTGTGCTCTTAATCCTAATATAATAACAAACACATATATTTGATATTTATTTCTTTAATTTATCAATAGGTGAGATTTAGTTCGATGAATCTATAAGCCCGATAAGTTGGGAAATGATATCACTTATAGTGTGTGTTGTTGATTATAGAAGAAAATTGTGTCCTAGTAATCTAGGTTGAGAATGTCCCCAAGAGGAGCTCATAAGGATTGTCATGTTAAACCCTGCAGGTGGACTTAGTCCGACATGATGATGAAGTTGAGTGGTACTACTTTTGGAGCTAAATATTAATTAAGTGAATTGTCAGTAACTTACTTAATTAGTGGACATTTGTTATCTTAAACACAGGGAGACTAACACACTCATGATAAGAAGGAGCCCAAAATGTAATTTGGGATTGGTGCGGTAGTTCAATAATAATTCTCTAGTGGAATGAATTATTATTGATAAAATTAAGTTGTGTGTTCGGGGCGAGCACGGGATGCTTAATTTTATCGGGAGACCAAAACCAATTCCTCCTCTCGGTCCCTATCGTAGCCTCTAGTATATAGAGATTTATACCCACCGCATACCCACCTTCTTACCCATCCAATGGGGCCGGCCAAGCTAGCTTGGAACCCAAGCTAGGGCCGGCCAAGACCAAGTGGATGAGCCATGTAGGTGGTCGGCCAAAGCTTGGGTCCCAAGCTTAGGTGGCCGACCACTAGAATATTAAAAAGGATTTTTATTAAAATTATTTCTTATGTGGATATCATGATTTTAAAAGAGAGTTTAAAAATTAAAAATTTCCTTTTATAGCTTTCTACAAAAGATTAAGAGAAGAGATTAATCTCTTTCCTTATTTGTAGTTTAAAAGGATGGTTTTAATTTTTGATAAAAACTTTCCTTTTTAACCATGTTAATGATTTAAAAGAGAGTTTAAAATTAAATATTCTCTTTTATAAGTTTCTACAAAAGATTAAGAAAAGATTTGATATCTTTCCTTATTTGTAGATTAAAAGAGATTTTAATTTTTAGAGATAACTTTCTTTTTATCCACATGTTTAAAAGAAAGATTTTAATTTATTAAATTTCCTTTTTATAAACCAATCATAAAGGGATTAAAATTATTGGAGAAATTTTTATAAATTTCTGGAGACAAATTAGGAAGTTTTAATTAATTAAAACTCTCCTTGTTTGTAGCTTTTATATGGCCGGCCAAATAAAATTGAGAAAGAAAATTATTTTTAATTAAATAAATTTTCCTTTTCAATGGCAAAAGAATTAAGGATGTTTTTATTAAAATTTCCTTATTTGCCAAGATCAAGGATTATAAAAGAGGGGGTAGAGGAGGCTTCAAGGCTAACGAATCTATTTTATTTTTCTCCCTCTTTTCCTTGGTGTGGTGGCCGGCCCTTCCCTTTCTCTTCTCTCCTCTTGTTGTGGCCGAAATCTATCATCTCTTGGAGCTTGGAGGATGTGGCCGGATCAAGGAAGGAGAAGAAGGAGAGAAAGCATGCATCCCTTGGAGCTTGGTTGGTGGAAAATTCTTCATCTTTTGGAAGTTCTTGTGCTTGGCCGAAACTTGAAGGAAGAAGAAAGAAGGTGCCTAGGTGGTTCTCATCTCGGAAGATCGTTGCCCACACAACGTCCGAGGTTAGAAGAGGAATACGGTAGAAGATCAAGAGGTCTTTCTAAAAGGTATAACTAGTAATTTTTCTTTCCGCATCATACTAGTTATTTTTGGAAATAATACTAAATACAAGAGGCATACGATTCTAGTGTTTCGAATTTGTTTTCGATATAATGTTCTTTTGTTTTTCTTTTCCTTGTGATTTGATTGTTCTTTTCGGTTAACCTAAAGTTATTTAAGGAAATTAGATATTAGCTTTCCATAAAAGGTTTTGTCTAGTCGGTGGTGGTTGCTCCCATATCCAAGAAGGCCATGTGCCTCGCCACGTCAGTACTGGGAATCAATTATGGAAATTAATGTTTAATGAAATTAATAACTTAAGGTGACTTGGGTCGAACGTGTTAAGTTCCGCAGGAGATCCAAGTCAAAACCTAAAAGAACAAATAGATTAAGTTTTGGATCAAACGTGTTAAGTTCTGCAGACGATCCAAAATTTAATTTAAAAGAACACATGGTAGCTAGGAAAAGGTTCAGACCTTTGTACAAAATTTTTGTACAGTGGAACCTCTAGGTTTTCCGAGTAGCAATGAACAGGCTGGCCCTCTCTCTTCTCCCTTTCCTTTTGCTCCCTTCTCTTTGGTGGTGGTGGTGGCCGGATTTTAGAGGAAGAGGAGGATAGCTTTTGGGTGGTGTTCATCTTGGAGGATCGTCTCCCACACGACGTCCAAGGCGAGGCGAGGAATACGACAAAAGATCTCGAGGTCATTAGTTTACAAAGAGAAGGTATAATTAGCAATTATTTTCTGCATCATGCTAATTATTTCTTTTTGCAATAATTACAAACACAAGAGGCATTAGATCTAGTTTTTTCGAATTAGTTTTTCGAGTTTGTGTTTTCTTCTTTTTCGAATTTGTGATTCGATTGTTCTTTATGGTTAACCTAGAGTTATTTAAGGAAATTAAATATTATCTTTCCTTAAAAGGCTTTGTCTAGGCGGTGGTGGTTACTCCCATATCCAAGAAGGTCATGTGCCTCGCCATGCAGTCCTGGAAACCAATTTTAGAAATTAATATTTAATGGAATTAATAACATAAGTGGATTTGAATCAATAGTGTTAAGTTCCGCTTGCAATCCAAATCTAAACCATTAAGAATAAATAAGTTAAATTTGGAATCAATGATGTTAAGTTCCGTCTGCGATTCCTAATTTAACTTCTAAAGAACACAATAGGTTATTTAAGGAAAGGTTCGACACTTGTACAAAATTTTTGTACAGTGGAACCGGTACGTTTTCCTAAAACTAACCAACACTTTTTCCCAGAAAATATAGAGAAAGGACGAAAAGTAAATACTAGTGAGAAATGACGAGTGAGCGTACCTGCATAAGGGACAAAGCATCCCTTTTTATACTGCAACGGAAGTTTCTGGATCTGACGGGTGTTAGGGAATGTCAGCTGTCAGGCTTTGTCTGGCGGTGAATGACAAGTGACACCTTTTTATAGGCTGGTGATAGAATCAAAGGGGCAATGAGCCCCGATTGTTAGCATATTCCCTGACACACTGATTATTCTCAGGCATTCTCTGACAGGCAGTTACGATTCCCTGGCTTGTTTGTCCTGTAGTGCCTGGACGCTAGGTCTGCATTCCTAGGTATATACTCCGACCTGCTTCTGTATGCTGTTATCTATGGTTTATATGTCCCGACCTGTAACGACCTGCCTTCTACTAACTAAGCTGCGAGGCCGGACCGTCACATTATGCTGTGCTAAGCTATAATTTAAGGTGCGGAAAACTGGATTAATTTAAACCTTCGCTAAACTAATACCATTTCTTTATTCTACATGTGCTAAGGGATGCAATCTAAGATATCCATGGCATATCCTACATCCCCCATGGTCCAGGAGATGAGATACAAGGTTTCCTGGTCGAAACCCAGCTTCCCAATCGATTCAGATTGCACTCAATCGATTGAAAGCTATTGAATCGATCCGTTGATCGATTAAGGTTGCTACTGTATACAAAATAAATTCTGGATCGATTGGCTGATCGATCCAGGCTGACCAATCGATCCAATGATCGATTCAGGAGCTCTCTGTCCGCGAGAGCTAATCCCTCGATCGATCCATTGATCAATTCAGCGTGTTTCTGTACACGGTAGAAATTTATGGATCGATCGGCTGATCGATCCAGACTTGCCAATTGATCGGAGGATCGATTCAGCAAGGTTCTGTTCACTGAAATCAGGCCCGATCGATCGGCTGTTCGATCCCGAGGCCTTCTGTTTGCGATAATCAGCCCCCAATCGATCGACCGATCGATTGAGGTCCCTCCAATCGATCGGTCGATCGATTGGAGTTTCTGATTTCGCAGCTGAGCTCTGATTTAACCACTGTTTCATGCAGAAATCTCACATATAACTCTATAAGAACAGATGAAACTACTAAACACTATCAGGGCTCATAGTTAGCTATCTAAGACCATGGCAACAAGTAATCTAAGTCTAATTATCACAATTCAAGACATCCAAACAACTGAAGATGCAGAAAAGTAACACTACAAGAAAGTACTAAATTCTTAAGGTTTCTAATTCCTCCAAGGTCTTTATTCCAAGTTCCATCCACACACATCTTCATTGCATTGTCCTCCAGCCTCCGCTAGTCCATCTTTCCTTTACCCTTATCTGTAGTATAAGGAAAAGAAGTATCTGTAAGCTTTCGCTTAGTAAGAAACCATCTACCTCACAAAACATGCATACAATGCAATTTATGCTTTGAAAACATGATATTTGAAACGTGTGCTGAACATGCTAAAACATGGCATTCTAACATACAAAACATAGGAACCAAAAATAAACTGATCATGGCTATAACTGAAATGTCAATAAGCAAAGACTAAAGTGAAACATACTGAGCTAAACTAAAGCTGAGCTAGTACTGATTTTAAAATATAATCAACTAACTGATTGTAAATTTGAAAGCTATTATCATACTAGATAAAAATACATAATCATGCTGCTGATGGGCCCGACAACTGTACTTGCTATGCGCGCATCCCTAACTAAACCCGGGGTTGCAAATTCCGAATCTAGTAGGGTTACTAGGTTATCTAAACCTAGGGATGACTATGGGAGCCCAACCCAATGGACATCTAGTCCAGTACAATGCCACTGCTGAAAATAAAATACTAGATCATAAGCTAATTAGTTTATCTTGCTGATTCTAGGTTATCTGAACCTAGAGCTAGGTTATCTGAACCTAGAGGCGACTGTGGGAGCCCACCCATTGGACCGTAGTCCCATAAAAGCTGTAATAAAACTGAACATATACTAACTAAATGCTTTTATTGCATTCAGCTAGGCTATTAAAATGCCTAGGTTGCATTTTACCTGTGCTGAACGTATTATTGAACACTTGGTGTGCGCTATTGCATATCCTAAGTGTCAAAATTCATATGCTACTAAACTAAAGAAGGAAATCACACGAGAACTACTTATACTGCAGGTGAGGGGTTTCTTACCTCCTGCGCTAGATTTCTTACGATTCTAGTCGCTAGTTTTCCGGTGGAGAAAATCCCTTCGGCGATCTCCTTGCGTCTACGTGTTCCTCTTGTAGTGGAGAGCGTCCTCGTACCGGAGTTATCGCCGGAAGGTGCTCTTGGAACCCTTGGAACAGAACCCTAGTCTTCCTTGGCTTGGGCGCCGAGAGGATGAGGGAGAGAAGAGGGGTCGGCGGGTGATGGTTTGAGGAAAAGAATTTAACGACTAAAATTAATCAATCCCCACTTAAGTCTCTTATTTATATTAAGTGCTTAATTCGGCCAACTTAAATATAAATATAATTAGTTCCCTCTTCTTTCAGCACGGCCCTACTGGGTTCACTTGGTTACTAGAGTTCACCATAAGGCGTAGGACCCAATAGGTCTCGGGTTCAATTCCCGCGTAGGTTATTTTACTATTCTATTTATTTTTGCTACTTATGCTACTCTAAAAATTCTGTAAAAATATCCTAAAATTCCAGAAAAATACTAGGATATTTATAAAAGTATTTGGGGAATTTTCGAGCGTTACAATCCCCCATACCTTATAAAAAGTTCATCCTCGAACTTAGAATAACTCTGGGTACTTCTGTCTCATACTAGCTTCTGTCTCCCAAGTTGCCTCTTCTACTGTGTGATTTTGCCAAATAACTTTTACTAATGGTACCTCCTTGTTCTGCAATTTCTTAACTGCTCGGTCTATTATCTAAATAGGTCGACTGTCATAGCTGAGGTCTTCGCGGACTGGTACCGACTGGGGCTCAATCACCTTGGTGGCATCTGGGATATGTTTCTTCAGCATAGAGACATGAAATACATTATGGATGGCTGACATCTCCTGTGGTAGCTCTAGCTCATATGCTACTTTGCGAACTCTTCTAGTGATAAGGTATGGTCCCACATATCTGGGACTTAGTTTGCCCTTCTTCCCAAAACGCATTACTCCCTTCATGGGAGCCACTCTGAGAAATACTGAATCCTCAACTGAAAACTCTAAGGGTCTGTGCCGTGTATCAACATAGCTTTTCTGGCGACTCTGAGCTGTCTCTATCCTCTGGCGGATCTGCTGTATAGCTGCTGTGGTATCTGCTACTAGATCTATCTGAAGTTTTAGTTCTTTCTGTTCACCACTCTCATATCAGCAGATTGGAGATCTACACCTCCGTCCATAGAGAGCCTCGTAAGGTGCCATACCGATAGTGGCCTGATAGCTGTTGTTGTATGCAAATCCTGTTAAACTCAGATATTTGCACCAACTTCCCTTGTAGTCTAGGGCACATGCTCGGAGCATATCTTCGAGTACCTGATTTACTCGCTCCGTCTGACCATCTGTCTGGGGATGGAAAGCTGTGCTGAACTTTAACTTAGTGCCTAATGCTGTCTGTACACACTCCCAGAAGTGAGAGGTGAACCTACTATCTCTATCTGATATAATAGTCCGTGGGACTCCATGTAGTCTGACTATCTCCTTGAGATATAACTGAGCTAGCTATTCCATGGAGTAGGATATCCTGATAGCTAAGAAGTGGGCTGATTTAGTTAACCTGTCAACTATTACCCAGATGGCATCGAAACCATTCGTGGTTCTGGGTAAGCCCACTATGAAATCCATGGAAATATCTTCCCACTTCCATTCTGGAATCTGAATAGGCTGCAGAACTCCTCCTGGTCTCTGATGTTCTGCCTTGACCCTCTGACAGGTCAGACAGGTGCTAACATATCTAGCAATGTCTCTTTTCATCCCAGGCCACCAAAAACGTTTCTTCAAGTCCTGGTACATCTTGGTGGAACCTGGATGCATCGCATAAGGAGTCCTATGAGCCTCATCTAAAATCTTCCTCTTTAGTTCCTCCTGATCTGGAACACAGAGTCTGTCACCGAAGTATAATACCCCACTATCGGGCACTCTGAATTCTCTACTTTCTGATTCTGCTAACCCTTACTTGATTTTCTGAATTTCTGGATCCTGCTCCTGAGCTGTCTGAATGTCACCAAGCAGGTTAGATGCTAATGTCATAGTAGAGAGTTATCCTACTATAAGTTCGAGACCAAAATTTGCGATCTCTTTCTATTGGGGCGGTGACATGGCTGATAGGGATAGTAAGGTAGCATCGGACTTCCTGCTAAGTGCGTCTGCCACCTTATTGGCTTTTCCTGGGTGGTAGAGGATATCTATGTTATAATCCTTGACCAGCTCAAGCCATCTACGCTGTCGCATATTCAGATCCTTCTGAGTGAAGAAGTACTTCAGACTCTGATGATCTGTATATACTCTACACTGAGCTCCATACAAGTAATGTCTCCAAATTTTGAGAGCGAACACCACTGCTGCAAGCTCAAGGTCATGAGTAGGGTAATTCTTCTCATATTCCTTGAGTTGTCTGGAGGCATAGGCGATCACCTTGCCATTTTGCATCAGTACTGCTCCTAGTCCCAACTTAGAGGCATCACTATAAATATCAAAGCTGTCCGTGTTTTCTGGTAGAGTTAAAATGGGAGCACTGGTCAATCTCCTCTTTAACTCGCTGAAGCTGTTCTTGCAGTCCTCTGTCCACTGAAATTTTCTGTTCTTCCTGGTAAGAGCTGTCAGCGGGGAGGCTATTCTGGAGAAATCCTCTACAAACTTTCTGTAATAACCTGCTAATCCCAGAAAACTCCTGATCTCGCTGGCGTTCTTGGGTCTTTTCCAGTTACTCACGGCTTCTATTTTGTTGGGGTCTAGCATAATACCATCCTTTGAGATGATGTGACCCAGGAAGGCTACCTGATCTAACCAAAATTCACATTTCGTGAACTTGGCATACAGCTGGTTCTGCTGAAGGGTCTGCAATACTATTCTCAGGTGCTCTGCGTGTTCTTCCTGAGTTCCTGAATAGATAAGAATGTCATCGATAAACACAATAACAAATCTATCTAGGTAGTCCCTGAATACTCTGTTCATGAGGTCCATGAAAGTAGCTGGAGCATTTGTCACGCCAAAGGGCATGACTACGAACTCGTAGTGTTCGTATCTAGTCCTGAATGTTGTCTTGGGTATATCCCCTTCTTTAACTTTCACCTGATGATAACCTGATCTGAGGTCTATCTTAGAGAACACTGCTGCTCCCTTTAGCTGATCGAACAGGTCATCTATTCTGGGAAGAGGATACCTGTTCTTGATGGTGACTTGGTTCAGTGCCCGGTAGTCTATGCACAGGCGCATGCTCCCGTCCTTTTTCTTCACGAACAGTACAGGCGCTCCCCATGGTGAGTGACTAGGACGTATGAAGCCCTTGTCAAGCAGCTCCTGTAGTTGCTCATGAAGTTCCTTCAGTTCTGCTGGAGCCATGCGGTAAGGTGCTTTGGAGATAGGATTTGTACCGGGAATGAATTCTATCTTGAATTCAATCTCTCTGTCTGGTGCTAGGCCTGGTAACTCTTCAGGGAAGACTGCTGGGTAGTCACATACGACTCAGACCTCCTCTAGCTTTCGGTCCTTGTCCTGGCTGCTACTGACTACATGTGCTAAGAATCCCGTACATCCTGAATCCATTAATTTTTGTGCTTTTAGAGCTGAGAGAAACTTCTTGGCCTTTCTCTTGGGTTCTCCAATGTACTCGAATTGTACTTCTGCTTCAGGTTGGAATACGACTTTCTGTTTACGGCACTCTATAGAGGCACCGTATCTGATCAGGAAGTCCATTCCAAGGATGACATCATAATCAATCATATCTAGCACCATCAGATCACAAAAGAGTTCTCTGTCTGCTATAATGACTGGCACTGCCCGGAGCCAGTGCGTGGACGTCATAAATTCTCCCGAAGGTAGCGTCGTCAAAAACTGACCACTGAATACCTCTGGGGGTACTGCTAACTTTTCGGCGAATGCCCTGGATATATAAGAATGGGTTGCTCCAGTATCGAATAAGACAGTTTCACTTTGCTGTAAAATACTAATCTGACCTATAACAACTGTCGAGGCATTCGCTACGTCTTCTCTGGTTAAGGAGTAGATCCTTGCATTCATCATAGCTGGAGGGGCTTCTAGTCTGCCCTGGCTGATGTGTGGACCATCCAAAACGGCCTGCATCTGATGTAGCTGTTCTTGCTGGCCTCCATACTGTATCGGCTGTGGTTGAGGAAGACTTGTCTTGTTCGAGCATTGCTTAGCCATATGCCCTTCCTGTCCATATTCAAAACATCCTCGTGTGCCCTTGCGACAAACTCCTAGGTGAAATTTCCCACAAGTAGCACATTTGGGATAACTAGGTTGTTTGCTGGCTGGTCCTCCCTTTGGGTAACTCCCTGGTTTGCGCTTGTTGTTGGAGTTCCCTTTCCAGTTAGAGTTGTGGCCCTGTTGTTTCTGAATACCTAAGCCTCCTTGCCCTTTGGATTCTGAGAGGACTTGCTTCTGCTGCTTGATACTGTTCTGGTAGTGCTCGGTGGTCAGAGCACTGCTGACTAGTTCTTCGGCGGTCTGTGGCCTATGAACGCCGCCAGCCACGTTCATTGTTATTTCCAGCCTCAGCATCTTGAGCATCAACCGGACTCATGCTTTTTCTGTGCTGACTAGTTCAGGGCATAGACGAGCCAATCTATTGAATTTCTTCACTGCTTCCTCAACTGATAGGTTGCCCTGACGAAACTCAGTGAACTCGTCGTAGTGGCGGTTTGTGACCCGCATGTGAAAGAACTCCTCGAAGAATTCTTTCTCGAAGTCAGCCCATGTCATCTGGTTCATTGGGCGCTTCGCTCTAATTCTCTCCCACCACATAAATGCACCAGGTCGAAGTCATATCTTCCTAGACATGCGATGACTAAGTTTCCCCAACGTACTATCATCCAATACTTCACCAGTGTCGTGGGTCAAGTTAAACCTAGCTCATTTTAATCTATCCTTAATTACCCTACCGGGTGGTCTACTCTTGGTTACCCTTATCGGGTAGATTAAGTTCGGAGGTGCCAGCTATTCTGGAGCCTTCCTTTGGATTTTAATTTGATTTAATTCGAATTTAACTTGATTTTAATTTAATTTGAATTTTAAGTTTATTTAATTTTAATTTTAATTTTAATTTAATTTAAATTTTAAGTTTATTTAATTTTAATTTTAATTTTAATTTTAATTTAATTAATTTAGTTTTATTTTTATCGTTTTTCTTCTAGCTCCCCCTGGATCATAGCCTCGGTATGGTCTATCGAGGTAGTGTATTTGATCCTTAGGGACCCAATATTGACCAAGTCCAACTTGATTAACCAGGTTGGACTTGGGTACCCATGCTTTGACTATTTTATTACTTTGTCTATTTACTAAGGACAGGTATGATTTATATTTCTTTTTCGATTTGAATCCTAGTCCAGTTCTATTGTAGATTGCCCTTTGTGTTCCAAGAATTAGGTCAAGGTTCTTGGAACCCAAAGAGAATCGTTCTAATGTTTTCTCCAGATCCTTGACCTGAGTTTTCAGGCTGGAATTCTCTTCCTCAAGTTTTTGGACTTGAGTTGAGTTTCCAGTCTAAACTGGTTCAGTCAAAGATTCGAAGTTAGTGCCTTCTTTAAGGACAACTACTTCCTTTAGAAGTGACTTAATTCTAATATTAGACTTAGCTAATTTTCGTAACAAGTAATTGACTAGATTGTTTAGTCGAGGGATACTTACAGAGGGATCGGGTCCTTCGGGAATGGATATGGATCCGTGGCTTCTTTCCGATTCTGCTTCCGACTCGCTCTCGCTCTTGGACACATCAATCTGGTCTCGGGCCATCAGGGCAAGAAGACTCGTCTGTTCGAGCTCGTCATCAGTATCCTCTTCTGAAGATTCTTCAAAGGTTGCTTTTAGCACCTTCTTCTTCCTCTGCTTCTTTGCATCCTTCTGATTTGGGCAGTTGGCCTTGATGTGCCCCTTCTGGTTGCACCTATAACAGATCACCTCAAACTTGACCTTTGAGCTGGGTTGAACCTCCTTTGATTGTACGGCTTTTTTTAGGTCTCTCTTGTTGAAGCCCTTCTTCTTCTTGTAGAGCTTCTTCACAAGATTCAAGAGTTCGAAGGTCAATTCGTTGTCTTCATCGTCTAAGTCGGGTTCAACTTCCGATTCCGGTTCAGTTCTTCGCCGTGATCTTGGTTCGTGTGTTCGACTGGTACCTGCAACAAACGCAATACCTTTCTCGATTGGCTGTGTGTTAGTCTGTTCATGCAATTCAAACTCACAAAATAACTCATCTAAATTTATAGAAGATAGATCCTTGGAGACTTTGTAGGCATCTACCATTGATGCCCACAATGTACTCCTTGGAAATGAGTTTAGTGCGTACCTTATGATGCCCCGGTTCTCGACTTTCTGCTCGATTGCATAGAGGGCGTTGAGAACGTCTTGTATGCGCACATGGAGTTTCCTTGCCGTCTCTCCTTCCTGCATTTTTAGATTATATAGTTTATTGAATAGAAGGTCTCTTTTACTAACCTTGGCGTCGGAGGTGCCCTCGTGGAGTTCGATCAGCTTCTCCCAAAGCTCTTTTGCGCTGGAGAATGGTCCAACTCTGTTGAGCTCCTCCTTGGTCAGTCCGCACTGGAGGGTGCAGGTCGCTCTGGCATCAGCTTCCACCTTCTTGATTAGAGTCGGTTCTCATTTTTCGCAGGGTGTCGGCTTGCCGTCTTCATCGGTTGATAGTTGTATTCCGGTCTTGATAATCATCCAGGTATCAAACTGGATCTTCAGGTAAGTTTCCATTCGTCCCTTCCAGTACCCGAAGTCTTCTCTGGAGAAGAACCGGGGACGAACGGTGCTGAAACCCTCTTGTTGGGCCATTTGTTAAATATGCAAAACAAAAATAGAAGAAAATATCCCAAGACTATGTCTTGGATTAGCAGTGTGGGAAATAAGGTTTAAGAATTAACGAACTCAAGTGGTGTTGCACTAGCCTCGAGCAGAAACCAATTCGAGAGAAAAAAAATTATTAGAATATAACTATTAAGCTAATTCTAATTGATTCCATAAAACTGAAAATATACCACGAAAAAAAATTACGTGATTGGTGGTTGCACCAGATCAACGCGACCCCGCTCTGATACCAATTGTTGGATCAAGAAGGGCTAGAGGGGAGTGAATAGCGCTCGTGGCTTTCACTTTTCGTTTCGGAAATCGTTCGAGTAAATGCAGCGGAAAGGAAAAGAAATAACACAAACAGAGAAGAGCCAAGATTTACTTGGTTCGAAGCCTAGGGCGACTCCTACTCCAAGGCCGGCGATCGTTGATGGCTTCCTGTGGGCAACAACTATAATATCGAAAAATCTTTACACAAGATGTATTACAGTTCAATAGCAATAATGAAATTATACCGACACTATGAGAAAAAAAGACGTCGTCGCTGGCTGTCGGAGTAGCAGAGCGTTGTTGGAGAGTTCGGAGCAGTGTTGGAGAGCACAACTTCTTCTGTTCGAGATTGATTCCTTTAAGCTGCACCCTGAGGCTCCCTTTTATAGCTCTGCAAAAGCTTATCCAGATCCCCAAGGCTCGGGATCAAGTTTGACCCGAGGCGGATCGGTCGACCGATCCCCTGTTCGATCGACCGATCAGGCGATCTCCTCCTATCTGATCCGCCCGATCCTCTCGCTCTGCTTCTATCTGGTCAAACTCCATCCGAGGTTCGATTGACCGATAAACAGGTTCGGTCGACCGATAAGCTGTCCAGTCAGCCTGATCCAGTCGACGCCCAACCCTGGTGCGGTCGACCGATCCCCTGGTCGAGCCTGGTCCACCCTCTGAAGATCTGATCTGCTGGCTTGGGGGTTCGGTCGATCGATCCCATGGTTCGGTCGACCGATCCCGGTCACTTCTAACTCTGCACAAAAATGTTAGTCTCCTGCAAAAAAAAGTTAGAACATAATAGATAATGTATAAGCAAATAAACTGACAGCCTTCGGGCTATCCGGGTCTGACTTTGAGTTTCCGACTGGAAACCCTAGGTCGACCCGACGCCTACTGTTCCCTCTATGGGGAACGCGTCCTCACCTACTCCACTCAGGAGATTTACCTGTTGCTAGTGCAATCCTCCAGATCGACTGGTCTTTTGCTCAGCGTTCGAAGCTTTCGGACTTTCTATTGGACTTCCGCTTCCCGGCCCGTCTAGTCTTTCACCTGGTTCGCGACACCAGGACTTTTCACCTAGGGTTACCCCCTAGGACTTTTGCCTGAAGCACTCGACCCGCCAAGACTTTCCGCATAGGGTTACCACCCCCTATGACTTAGGGTTACCACCCCCTAGGGTTTTCCTCCTGCCTAACCGCAGCTAGGACTTTCCTGAGACACTCAATTAAGTACGTTAGATCACAAAACAATTTAACTTTGAATTCCTTTGCCATTATCAGAACAACGGTCGATCGTCGGATGCTTCCCGCACCAACATCCCGACCTGCCTCTGTTGTTATCCATGGCTTGTACATTCCGACCTGTACGCTAGGTTTGTATCCCGACCTGCTTCTGTTCGTTGTTATCCATTGCTTGTACGTTCCGACCTGTACACTAGGTCTGTGTCCCCACCTGCTTCTGTTCGCTATTATCCACGGCATGTACATTCCGACCTGTATGCCAGGTCTGTGTCCCGACCCGCCTCTGCTGTTATCCATGGCTTGTACATTCTGACCTGTACGCTAGGTCTGTATCCCGACCTGCTTCTGTTCGCTGTTATCCATGGCTTGTACGTTCCGACCTGTACGCCAGGTCTGTGTCCCGACCTACTTCTGTTCGCCATTATCCACGGCATGTACGTTCCGAGCTGTATGCCAGGTCAGTGTCCTGACCTACCTCTGCTGTTATCCATGGCTTGTAAGTTCCGACCTGTACGCTAGGTCTGTGTCCCGACCTACTTCTGTTCGATGTTATCCACGGCATGTACGTTCTGACCTATACGTCAGATCTGTGTCCCGACCTGCCTCTGCCCGCTTATCTCCATGGCCTGTACGTTCCGACCTGCACGCCAGGTCTGTATCCCAACCTGCTTCTGCCCACCATTATCCTTGGCTTGTACGTTCTGACCTGTACGCCAGGTCTGTGTCCCGACCTGCTTCTGTTCGTTGTTATCCACGGCATGTACGTTTCGACCTGTACGCCAGGTCTGTATCCTGACCTGCCTCTGTTGTTATCCATGGTTTGTACGTTCCGACCTGTACGCCAGGTCTGTGTCCCGACCTGCTTCTGTTCACTATTATCCACGGCATGTACGTTCCGACCTATACGCTAGGTATGTGTCCCGACCTGCTTCTGTTTGTTGTTATCCACGGCATGTACGTTCCGACCTGTACGTCAGGTCTGTGTCCTGACCTGCCTCTGTCCGCTTATCTCCATGGCATGTACGTTCCGACCTACACGCCCAGGTTTGTATCTCGGCCTGCTTCTGCCCGTTATTATCCATGGCCTGTACGTTCAAACCTGCACGCCAGGTCTATTCTACGCCAGGAGCCTTCTTTCCTTTACCTTTACCTGGCCTGTGAGCTCAGTCCTCAACTGTACCTGGCCCATGGGCCCGAGCCTTGATCGTTATCAGGGCTGGCTCTTGTCCGACTTATAATTCTATGTTTTGACCGCCCTGTCAGCTGAGACTTTGACCCTAGCCATGCAAGCTTGACTTCTGACCTCCACGTAAGCTGGACTTCTGACCAGCCACGAAGGCTGGATTTCTGACCTACACGTAAGCTTGACTTCTGACCAGCCACGGAGGCTGGACTTCTAACCTCCACGTAAGCTTGACTTCTGACCTCCATGTAAGCTTGACTCCTGACCATCCTACTGTCTTGACTCCTAACCACATCATCTTACTGACCCCACGACCATACACCATATCACAAGCCTCCCCGTCAAGTCTAGTCGAAGGAGGTTCTAGTCCGGCTGACTAGACCCCAGTCCCTTTGTTACCTGATCTGGGTCTCGCATCCTCTGCCGACCTGTCTTCCATCTATCTTCTATAGAATTTCTCATCGTCCTAGGAGAAAAACTGGCTCCTTCTATGCGTATACTGACTCCTCAACTTCCGAGCGTACTCTTTTCCCATAAATTTCACACGGTTCTCCAAGCATCAACTCAAATTCCGAGGAAATCCCTTCACCTTCTTCTTCCTTATAAAAGGTCCGAGCATTTGATGCCTCGAGTTATCCTCTTGTTAATAAAGTATCTCATCTCCATGGACCCTATAATAGAACCTAGCGAACTTGCTACTTTGCTTCAGCAAATTACCCATCTGAGGGAGTTATTGACTCAGAAAGAGGAAGCCTTGCTTCAGCAAATTGGCCATCTGACAAAGTTGCTGGCTCAAAAAGAAGAAGCCCTGCTGGAGATGACTGCGAGTAGAGATCTTCAATCGTCCCTTATTCATGAAATGGAAAGCCTTTGGATGGCCGCCAAATCCAGAACCCGGCCCGAAGTTGCCCTCAAGCTGAAAGCTCAATCGGACTTCTAGAGCCAAGTTCACTATATTATCTATTTGAAGATGAAACACGAGGACGAGGTGACTCTCATGAAAGAGGAAGGACAGATCAAAGACGAGACCATTGGGCAACTAAAGTGCGCCATCGATCTTATTAAGAAAGATCTAACTAGAGCTCAAGCTCATCTGGCCAGAAATGATTAAGCTTCTGGATCTGGCAGCAATGTAAACCCTTAAAAAATGTACCCCTGATTAACGAAATAAAACCTGTTTCTTGAGTTCCACTCATGGTGTAGCCCCACACCCTATTGTTTGGGTATCATTATATTTCTATAGAACACCTGCGTTTCTCGAATATTTCTAGCAAAAAAAGAAAAAATAATAAAGATAACTTGCTTACCCCATCTTCCTCTTACTTCATAACATATGAGCCCCCGACCGGAGCAAATGAGACGCTTGAGAATGTACCTACGACTTGAGAATGTGCCTGTGAAGTTTCATATTTAGCAAGAACCCTTGAAATATAGCTTACAGACCAGTCAGGCACGAGAACTTGGCTTGCTGCATTTTGCTTCGACGCATATAAGGAGTACTGATCGAGAAAATCATTGCACCGACCGGGAAGGTCGTTGGGCGTGAGAGCCTTGCTCACTTATAAATCGCACTGGGGCGAGAGTCTGGGACAGCCGACCGGGAAGGTCGTTGGGCATGAGAGCCTTGCTTACTTATAACTCGCACTGGGGCGAGAGTCTGGGGCAGCCGACCGGTAAGGTCGTTGGGCGTGAGAGCCTTGCTCACTTATAACTCGCATTGGGGCGAGAGTCTGGGACAACCGACCGGTAAGGTCGTTGAGCTTAAGAGCCTTGCTCACTTATAACTCGCACTGGGGCGAGAGTCTGGGACAACCGACCGGTAAGGTCGTTGGGCGTGAGAGTCTTGCTCACTTATAACTCACATTGGGGCGAGAGTTTGGGACAGCCGACCGGGAAGGTCGTTGGGCGTGAGAGCCTTGCTCACTTATAACTCGACCGGGCGGGACAAACCGACCAGTAAGGTCGTTGGGCGTGAGAGCCTTGCTCACTTATAACTCTTTGGGACGAGACGGGACAGCCGACCGGGAAGGTCGTTGGGCATGAGTCTTGCTCACTTATAACTCACCTTGGGGCGAGATGGGACAACCGGCCGGTAAGGTCGTTGGGCGTGAGCCTTGCTCACTTATAACTCGTGCCGCGCATGGGATCCAACCTGGAAGGTCGTTGGGCGAGAGCCTTGCTCACTTATAACTCGACTTGGAGTCTTGAGACAGTGACCAGAAGGTCGTTGGGCGTGAGCCTTGCTCACTTATAACTCGTGCCGGGGCGAGAGTCTTGGACAGCCGACCGGGAAGGTCGTTGGGCGTGATAGCCTTGCTCACTTATAATTCGACCGGGCGAGAGTGGGACACCAACCGGTAAGGTCGTTGGGCGTGAGCTTTGCTCACTTATAAATCGGTGGGCGAGTGGGACAGCCGACCGGGAAGGTCGTTGGGCGTGAGAGCCTTGCTCACTTATAACTCACACTGGGGTGAGAGTCTGGGACAGCTGACCGGGAAGGTCGTTGGGCGTGAGAGCCTTGCTCACTTATAACTCGCACTGGGGCGAGAGTCTGGGACAACCGACCAGTAAGGTCATTGGGCGTGAGACCCTTGCTCACTTATAACTCGCACTGGGGCGAGAGTCTGGGACAACCGACCAGTAAGGTCATTGGGCGTGAGACCCTTGCTCACTTATAACTCGCACTGGGGCGAGAGTCTGGGACAACCGACCGGTAAGGTCGTTGGGCGTGAGAGCCTTGCTCACTTATAACTCGCACTGGGGCGAGAGTCTGGGACATCCGACCAGTAAGGTCGTTGGGCGTGAGAGCCTTGCTCACTTATAACTCGCACTGGGGCGAGAGTCTGGGACAGCCGACCGGGAAGGTCGTTGGGCGTGAGAGCCTTGCTCACTTATAACTCGCACTGGGGCGAGAGTCTGGTACAACCGACCGGTAAGGTCGTTGGGCGTGAGAGCCTTGCTCACTTATAACTCGCACTAGGGTGAGAGTCTGGGGCATCCGACCGGGAAGGTCATTGGGCGTGAGAGCCTTGCTCACTTATAACTCGCACTGGGGCGAGAGTCTGGGACAGCTGACCGGGAAGGTCGTTGGGTGTGAGAGTCTTGCTCACTTATAACTCGCACTGGGACGAGAGTCTGGGCCAACCGACCGGGAATTCTTATGAAAACTCGTTCGGAAATAGATGTTCCCGACCTGGGGGTGATTTCCCGACCAGGACATATGTTGCCGACCTGGGGATGATCTCCCGACCAGGATAGATGTTGCCGACCTGGGGGTGATCTCCCGACCAGGATAGATGTTGTCGACCTGGGGTGATCTCCCGACCAGGATCGATGTTGCCGATCTGGGGGTGATTTCCCGATCAGGGATTGCTGGAAGAGACCGCTTCGACCTCGTCTGCAGGCAAGAAATATACAATATCAAATGTATTGTGAAGATAAAAATATCAAAATCTTACTCAGCCCCTGGGAAAAGGATGTCTTGTGGCCTCGCCACATTCGAATTTCTTTCCCTCCCATTTTCTTCGCCGTTTCCCAAGAAGATCACCTAGCAAACGTTTTCCGTATGCCCGCTTCTTCTCATAATTTCCTTATCACGTCTATCATTAATACACTTCCTAGAGTAGTGACACATGTCCCATGCCTTTATTGCTTACGCCGTATGACGCCGCTGACTTCACTCCTTTTTGTACACGACTTCCCATAAGAGCATGTTGTTCTGTGATCGGATGGCATTGGACACTTTACCCAAAAATATACTTGACTCATCTTTCGATATTCCCTAGGAAAACCCCCTTTATAAGCCCTAAAGGCAGTCCACCGTCTTTTCCTTGAGCGTTTCAACTACCCTCGTCTCCTCGTTGCTTTGCTGTCTATGGTGTCTCAGCCCTTCCCCTTCTTGATTCCTCACGCCTGGTGCTCTTCCCCTTCTCGACTGACTTCTTCTTCGATCTTCCTCACCTTTGATAATGGCGGGTGGTAAGGCCTACTTTTGGTATTCGTGTTACATTTCTGACATAGATGACCATGACATGTCCGTGATTCGATCTAACTTGAGACTTAGTGAGGATTACGAGCTTCGAGTTCCCACACCTAGTGAACATCCATCATCCTCTCCTAAAGGTTTCATAACTGTTTTCAAAGATCAACTTCTGGGAGGCCTTCGGTTTCCCATACATCCCTTTATCTCCTCCCTGAGCCGCTACTTTGGTATCTGCCCCTCTCAATTTGCTCCGAACTTCTTCAGAGTTGTATGTGGCACTGTCATTCTATGTCGCATATATCAATTCCCCTTAACCACCCAGCTATTTCATCATTTTTACTCTTTCAAACGATCTAAGCCAGGGGTATTCATGGTGCAAGCTAGACCTGGCTATAAGTTCTTTTCCGACATGCCCTCTTCTAACAAAGGTTGGAAATCTCGCTTTTTCTTCATTAGATCACCTGACCCCTTGGTCGAGCTGACCCAATGGCGCTCTGACATTCCTACTACCCTCCCTGTGCACCAACATCAGTCCTCCTGCGACGTCGCTTCAGAAAAACTATAAGGCGTGAGCGTTGGCCTGTCTATAATACTTCTGGAAGGCTTTTTGTATCTTTTCGGGCTCAGCCCAGTTCCTACGGAGATAGGGGCTCCCTTGGGTAAGACCCCGTTTTCCTCCTTGCTATTCTTCTCTAACTGAGGTATCTCTCTTTCCCTTTGCAGAGGCTGCCATGCTCCGGGCTTATTCCTCAAATATAAAGCACCAATCTCTCGCCGTTTTGAGAGCCATAAGCTTGGAGCTTAAACAAGGCTTGGCAGCTTCCTCACAGTCTGCCCTCTCGCCTCGCAGTCTGCCCCTTCTGCCTCGCAGTATGCCCCACCTGCACCAGCCCGAGAGGAGACTTCCCTGACTCTTCCCCTGGATGCTGCTCCTGAGGAAGACCTTGCTACCTTGGACCAGGCCGAGGAAGAGCGAGCCGCTTCTCCCCCTCCTGCTAAACGATTACGGCTCCAGCGCAAAAGGAAGAGGGTTATTCCAGCGATTCAGGCATCTCCTCCACCTCTTCCTTCTGACCATCGCTTAGCCGCAGCCTCTCAATCTTCAGAAACCAGGGCTGTTACTCCCGACCGAGAGATTGCTTTGGGGCCAGAGGTTCCCATCCTATCGCCCCGAATATCCGCCCCGACACCCGATCGGGATCTATCTCCCGAGAAGGCCACTCTTCCCGCTCAGGCCTTCTCTCTCGGGAAGATCCCTTTTCCTGTAATCGAACAACCCGGGAGTTCTGCCACTTTATCCGCCTCGCTTCCGGTAGCTGCTCCGACCTCCACTTCCCGAACCAGGGGGAAGATCTCCAAGAAATATGCCTTCACTGCCTCCTAGCGCCTGCCCTCTTCCACCGAGCCTGACGACGCCGAAGAAGTTGCAGAAGATGCTCCTTCTGTTGTCGGCCTGGTTCAGTTACAGGGCGAGTTTGCCACATCCTGGAGGGCAGGCAATCAGAAATTTTAGAACAATTCACCGTTGGAAGGGATGGACCAAGCTTCCCGCTAGATAGTTTTTGTGAGTTTTCTCTTATCAGGGCTCTTCCTCGGGAATTTCTTATAATCCTTCCTTGTATGCTACATGCAGGCCTGTTCTGCCAGCCTCAGTGCGATTCAACACGCCGCCCACTTGCAGAGGAAGAATGAAGTGTTGAAGGCTCGTCTTCAGGAGTTGGAGCTGCCACTCACACCTCGCGATCACTCAACCGACCCCCGGGGACCTAGAGGGATATTTACGCTTGATTGGGGAGTCTGCAGAGTCCGCCTGAAACATCTCCTACGCGACTTTTGACAAGATAAGGACCTTGGAGGCGTCTCTGCAGACCAGTGAGTCCAAACTGGCTTCTGAGGCGGAGAGGCGTCGCTTACTGGTAGTTGAGTTGGATGAGAAGGACGCCCAATTGACCACCCTATTCTCTGATCTAAAGAGTCTACAAGAAACCCAAGAGACTCTTCAGAAAAGTTTGACAGATGTTCAGGGTCAGCTAGCTTCTAGTGCCAACCGGGAGAAGGTCATTCAAAGTCGCTGGGAGGCCAGCCAAGCAACCCTCAAATCAATGCAGGCTGATCTTTTGAAATCTCAAGAAAATGCTTCCCAAAGTCAAAAAGATTTGACTTTGGCCCGAGCTGATGCTGATAAGGCCCGGGCAGAGCTGGCCAATTATCAAGTAGGAGAAGTTGATCGTCTAAGAGCATATAGGTTATCTTACGTCTCATCTCCTTTCTTCCTGAGGAAGATTGGTGGTTTGATGAACCTTATGCTATGCTGTGGCGCAGCAGGCGGGGCTCGTCAAATGTTTGAGCAAGATCTGCTTCGCTCCGCCCCTTCAGAAGACTTCTTGGACACTGCTCACCTGATGAACGAGCTTCCGGCCGGGTCATTTCCTTCCTTCAAAGATGATGACGACTTATTTCTCCTTCCCGAGCCTCCTGCTGATAATGAGCCTTGATGTGGCACTGTATTCTTAACTTTAATGTAAAAATGAAACTGTCAAACTTTCGCTCAAACTATTTGCTTTGTAATTTCGGATTCGTCTTTGCCTTGGACTATCTAACCTTCTTATGATATGACATGACTGCTTGTTTTCGATCTTTCCTTAGCTCATTAACTTCTTATCAGCTGCCTTGTATGTTTCCTGACCGATATGAACCATGGCAATATGGAGGTGTACTTCAACCCTTTGGTTCAAGTTTTATCTAGCCCCGGTCGGGATTCCCTTTTTTACCCCAACCTGTTTTCCTGGCCTTTTTCTGCTGATCGCTCAACTTGGCTTAGCAAACCACCCTGATCTGCATTTATATCCTGACCTGTTTAACTTGCCTTTTTCTGCTGACCGCCATGGCTCAGCCACACCCCCAGTCTGTTCTTTCCACCGTAATCTAAGTCAAGATAATTCTAGAGCGGGAAATCAAGGGTTAAGACCAGACCGGGAATCATAGAACACTTTAAGACGGTTGCGTCTTTTCTCGAAATCTATCTCCTCGTACTTCATGCCGACACTTTTCCAGATATACCCTTGGGCGTTATTTTCAAAGAAGATCCATCGACCCTCTTTGCTCCCGCCAATTGTTGTGGACCGGTGGATGATAACTGACTAAACTGCCCCTCCGCCCAGCGGCTATAAATAATCTCCTCTCGCTTTTGCCTCCAGACTTTTCATGTCTTCTTCTTCTTCCAGCCCGAATCCCTTACTGCTCCTGAATCCCTATTCCCGCCTGAATCCCTTACTGCTCCTGAATCCGTGTTTTTGGGTCGATAACTTTCCGCTTGATCTTTTCTCCTTCTATTTCTTTTCACATGGCATCCTCCTCCTATCTGTCTTCTTTGGCGGCAGTGTACTTTCCTGGCTCATTCACTTTCGACGAACTAGATCGGGATGATCTGCGATATACCTATGGAGTTGGGGATAACGCACATGTGATCATTCCCACCGGAATACACCAATTTTTTGCTCCTCCTGATGGATATTGCACCTTCTTTAAAGAGCAATTTGTGGTTGGCCTTCGTCTTCCTCTTCACCCCTTCTTTTCTGATGTATGCCGCCACTTCAAAATTCCCCTGGGACAACTGACGCCGAATGCTATAAGGATCCTTTGTGGATTTGTAGTACTCTGCGACGTATGCGAGCTGTCCTGGTCCACCCCTTTGTTCCACTGTTTCTTCACCCTCCGACAGCATGAAGAAGGCACATTCCGCTTCCAGCCTCGTCTTCGGATTGCTTTTTTCTCACCCCTGCAACCTTTTGAACCGAACTGGAGGAGCAAATTCTTCTTCATTCGATTTCCCCATGAGGTAGAGTGGCCCCTGCAATGACAATCGTCACTTCCCCCGAGCCCGCCACTGGGGGATTTTCATCTTGATACATCCTATATAGAGGCTTCCTCTCGCTTAGCGGGATGACAACTGAACTTAATACGCTTATTGTATGAGGAATTGCTATCATACTTCCGCCTGAGCTATCTTACTCCTGAGATGCCTCACTCCCTGGGTAAGCTTCTCTTCTAGTTCTCTTATAACTTCATGCATTTTGTTTTTTCTTACTGTAGCTGACCTCCTACTCTATCTTATACAGCTGAGGTCTTAACCCGTGCTTCAGAGGTTCAACCTCTTCCTATAAGTGACATGGAGATAATGAGGCGTGGTCGAGTTATTTTAGAAAGGAGATCGCTCCCCTACTCGACCTCGACCCATGTCGGTGTGGCTTCCCCTGCAAATCCCCGACCTCGTCTTCCTCGCAGAGGCTCCTCTACTGTCCGACCTGCCTCCTTTGCTCGTCCTGCTCGTCCCAGGACTGTACCTACATCCCGGCCTGTTGCCCCTATTCGTCCCCGGGCCCCTACTACAGCCCGGCCATTCACCCTAACGCCTCTTCAATCAATTAATCCTTCCCGACCAACTGCCAGCCCTGGTCGTGGCCGTGGTCGAAGATCGACCAACGTCGCCTATGCCAGCCCTGCCTTCAGAGAAGCTTCTTAGGCAGCTCGTCGAGCCCGTTTTGTAAATGACCGTTCAGATCGGGATGCCCCCTCTTCTTCTCGGCGCAGGGTTCGGTTGCCTTCTGAGGACTCTGACTCGGATGACCAGCCTTTGGCTCAGAGACTTCGCCGCCGAGCCCCCAATCCCAGCCAAGACTTAGGCCCTTCCGCTGTTCCTCCTCCTTCGCCTCCTGTTACAACCCCAACTCCTGCCCCGAGCCAGGCAGATGCTTCCCCTGTTCCGCCCGAGGTTCAGGTCGAGCCTCTGCTAGCTCAACCTTCCACTTCGCAACAGCATCAAAGCACTGAAGCTGGCCCCTTGCATCGCCCTTCACCAGCTACCTCACCTCCAGAGCCTTCTCAGGGGCCCCCTTCAGCTCCTTCTGGGTCAATTGCTGGGCCTTCTGGCTCAGCTGCTGGGCCTTCCCAACCACCGCCACATGTTCCTCACTATTATCGTACTACTGCTCCTTATAAAGCTGAGTTAAGGTCCCGGCAAGATGTTCCCACCAGCTTCTTGACAATAAAAGGTCATTTGGCCACGTTATGGGAAGAAAGTATGCAACAGATGGAACTCTTGCCGCCACCTGCCCAGATGGATAAATTCTCTGAGCTGTATATCAAGGTAAGCTTCCATGATTACCACGGCTATTATCCTCCCCGCTCTTATCAGATATTTCCTTTATGTCCCAAGCCTGTGCAGAATCTCTGATAATAAACCAATCCTTCCATGCTGCCCATCACCAAAATAAGGTGATGCAGGATATGGTGACAGAATTTGAGCTTCAATTAAATGACCCAGCACAGGCTAGTCATGCCCTGAGAGCCAAAATAAAGGATCTGACCAGAAGAAAGAACCACCTGGGAATATCCCTGGCACATACTAATCACAAGCTTAAGGATCTTCAAGAGGAAAAAAGCCAAGTTGATGTCGTGCACCAGCAGCACATGGATCAACAAGCTTTAGAGCATCAGCGAGCTATTGACCAGTTGACTCAGAAGTTGCGTGGTGCCGAAACCCTAGCACAGGAGCAGGACATGTAAAATACCGGAAATAGGCGGATATGAATAAGGGAATTTTCCGAAATTTTTGGATATTTTTCGGGAATTTTTCGGAGCTCGTACGGATAAGTTCACGGGGATAAAAACTGGGCCCGGAAAAGCTTGTTTAAGCTACCCGATTTAAGCGAGGAAAAGATTATATTTATATATCCTTTTCCTTTTTATTTCTTTTCCCTTGCTTTTGTCGCCGAACCCGAGCCAACCCCCCCCCCCCCCCCGCACCCTTTCCTTCTTCTCCCCGACGCCGCCGCGCACCTTCACCTTTGGTGCCCTAACCGCCGGCTGGCGGTTGCTTCTTCCCGAACGCCGGCAGTCGATCCCTTGCCGAAGCCCTAGCCGTCGGCGACGCAATCGGCCACTTTCTCTTCTCCTTTTTCTTCCTCCCGAGCCGCACCCCTCGGTGCCCTAGCCACCCGGCGCCGCCCGACTGCCTTCTTCTCTTCTCCTCTCCTCTGCCGCCACCACAGAGCCGACGCCGACCTTGTGAGCCGACGCCTTCTCACTTCTGTGTTGCCACCGCCCGAAGCCAGGCCGGTCGGCCAACGGCCAACGCCACTACTTCTCCTACGAGGCTTCTTCCAGATTCAACGAGGGACGAACCTTTGAGACACCTCTCCTCTTCGGTATCAAGAGGAAGAGTTTTGTGTTCACCAAAACAGTACTTGGATCTAGTTCATTCTGGAGAAATTTCAGATTAGGGTAAGTTGTTTGAATTATGGGTGTGATCCTTGAGGAATTGGGTCTGATATTAATTTTGGTCGTGTTAATTGTGATTTAGGTTTATCTGTTTGGGATATTGGCAATTTAACTTTGCTCCGACTGTTGATTTACAGAAGCAACGTTTTCAATCAGATTTGGACAAGTTGTAGAGGTAATTTTTGTATAGTTACTATATTTCATTTTTTTGTTGTGGACTAGTTAGGGTGCCCTAATTCTACATAATCGTGATATGTGGTTTGAGTGAATTTGGGTTTTTATCATTTGTTGATGATTGATAGATAGGTTAATAACTAATGTTAACCTAGGTATACATGTTGAATTAAGGAATGGATAAGATTATTAAATAGGTTTGGAGATTTTTATTTAGCTATATAGCTAAATACCTTATCTGTTTGATATCACAGGACTTTGACTCGAGACGGTGTCTCGACGAGGGATCTATTTTGGATACGACCTTTCTATTTTATCGGAGGCGGGTACTTTTGACTTATGTCATTTGATATGCTTAGTAATTAAATTAACATGTTGCATTAATTGTGTTTCTTATCTGTTTCGGTTAATCACTACCCAAATCTTACATGCTTGATTGATTGATTGGTTTTGCATCTCGGGTATATTTTACCTGTCTATACATGCTTATAGGGGTAGTGATATGCCATGCTTGACCATGTTCAGGACCTAGGTTTTATACCTTCTGTATACCTTTGGATTGTTTTGGATTCGTTGACCTTTGATGCATTTTTATATATATGTGGATTAGGTCAGGATATTCTTGTGGTTAGTGCCATGCACCATTTGCATGATTGCATGCTGTGCGATAATCCGCTCCATTATTGTTGAGCACATCGCCAGTTACATGGATCTGCACACACCACCACTCATGGGTTAGTGGTCGATTCAGGCTGAGTGTGTTGCAGCAGGGACTCTGTTAGGCACCGTTGGTCTGCTCATGGGTAGTGTGACACAACGTGTTATCCGGCAGGGATTCCTCCCCGGAGTTGAGAGCATTGCGCTCCCCCATCTATGATTTGGGGTAGGAGGATAGGTGTACTCCGACAGCATCCCGTCCACTCGGTCACTCATCAGGAGTAGTGACGACAGAGTGCACGGTTGTCACAGCCCTACCCACTCGGCCTCACTATGTGTGTGAGATGATCGACTGGCGTCAGGGGTGACCAGGACGCATCATTGGCATCATATGCATGATGCATTTATTGCTTGTGTTTGTGTTTGCTGCATTTATATGCTGCATATTGTTTGGATACCTATGTTTGACATGCATACAGGATTTCCTAATCCCTCGGACTGTTGACCTTATACTCAGGACCTGGTTAGTACAGTATTCTCCTGTTTATTTCAGATGCATTCTTATCTTTCTTATCAGGAGACTGTACGCATGATTAGTGCTAGGTGTTGTTTCTTTACTTTGCATATCAACTGTACCTGCTGAGTGTTGGACTCACCCCGCCTCCATTGTTGATATTTTCAGGTTGATGCTGTCAGGAGGGAGTTCCAGTCGCTAGTCCTCACTGCACGTAGTGCTGGTCCTGCAGACCTCCAGGATATGTTTGGTTTTCTTTGGTTTCTTTCTGTTCTAGACTGTTTGAACTCGTTATGTTCTGGATTTATTTGCTTATGGACATGATATAGATTTTATTATATTGATGGATTTGGATTTGGTTTTTATTCTACTACATGCCTGCCTGGATGGCAGAAGAGGTGAGTTCGTCGGTTTTGAGCTTTACGAGTGTAGTTGAGTAGGGTGGTTTTTGAGTCAGAGTATTATTACTGCGTGGTTGTGTCAGCCAGAGGCTGAATATATATATAAACTGCGTGGTGATTGATTTTTATTATTGTTATGATTCCAGCCGCATGTGGCTGAGTATTTAGTGTTTGTAGAAAATTTTTGATTGTCCGCCGTACAGGGGAGATGCTGCCGAAATTTTCTCGGACAGGGTCTCCTCTGGGGGCGTGACAATTTAGTGGTATTAGAGACGACGGCATCTCGATTATTTCAGCGATTCAGGCGCAGAAGCTGCTGTCTCACGGTTGTCATGGTTTTCTGTTATCGTTGATCAGTACTGAGGACAGTAGTAGTTCGCAGCTCTCCGACGTTCCTATTGTTCGGGAATACCCAGATGTATTTCCAGAGGAGCTGCCAGGGTTGCCTCCCAGAAGGCCATTGGAATTTGCTATTGAGCTGATTCCGGGAACCGCGCCGACATTGAAAGCTCCGTATCGTATGGCACCAAAAGAGTTGAACGAGCTGAAGGTTCAACTCCAGGAGCTTTTAGACAGAGGATTCATTCGCCCTAGTGTTTCACCATGGGGTTCTCCAGTTCTATTTGTCAAGAAGAAAGACGGCACCATGAGGTTATGTATTGACTACAGGCAGCTGAATTGATCGTTAGAAATAAATATCCATTACCACGGATTGAAGATTTGTTTGATCGGCTCAGGTACTTCAATGTATTCTAAGATTGATCTGCGATCCGGATATCATCGGTTGAGTCGAGATTACGATATCGAAGCGACATTCCGTACGGATCGGTCATTATGAGTTTTGGTAATGCCATTTGGGCTTACAATGCTCCAACGGTGTTTATGGACTTGATGAACCGCATTTTTCCGGAGTATCTAGATCAGTTTGTTATCGTTTTCATTGATGACATATTGGTCTACTCTCGTTAGGAGGAGCATGCCGGCATCTTCGCGATCTTGGAGATTCTTGACGACATCATTTGTCTGCGAAGTTCGGCAAGTGTGCATTCGGCTATCCTCGATCGGTTTTCGGGACATGTGGTTTCTAGCAGAGGTATTTCAGTTGATCCTCGGAAGATCGAGGATCACCGGTTGGGAGCAGCCAAAGTGATTCAGGAGATCCGTAGTTTTCGGGATTGGCGGATATTACCGGCGTTTTGTCGAGGATTCTCGCGTATTGCTATGCCACGCCTTACCGGGAAAGGCGTGAAGTTTATGGTGGTTGCGAGACCAGCTTTCGGAGCTGAGCGGAGATTAGTGTCGGCTCAGGTTTTGGTTTTACCTTCAGGAGGATTTGTACTTTACACCGACGCGTCTCTTGAGGGTTTGGGCGTTATTCTGACGGCCGAGTAGTCTCTTATGCTTCTCGTCGGTGAAGGAGCATGAGAAGAATTACCAGTTCATGACACGGAGTTAGGCGCCATCATCTTTGCTTCCGAAGCTTTGGCGTCATCATTTATCGGTATCACATTTGAGATTCTCACTGATCATAAGAGTCTCAAATATATTTTCACTCGAAGGAGCTTAATCTTGACGGAGGAGATGGATGGAGTTCTGAAGGACTACGATTGTACCATTAGCTACCACAGGAAAGCTAATGTGGTTGCGGATGCACTTAGCAGGAAGTCGAGGGACTTTGGCTTGCCACCGGTTTCATCACGGACTTGATTCGAGTTTTTCGGAGTTAGATCTTGAGGAGCAGGGACAGACAGGGGTATTCTTGTTACCATGGTTGCTCGATCGTCGATCGGGACGAGGATCCGAGAGCCCGAGCGATGATCAGCATTTGCGGTTTATTAGCGATCGGATAGCTTAGGGCGGCCAAGTTTATCTGAGCGAGGAGGTATTATATTCTTAGGCGATTATGCGTACCTCGGTCTCATCCGGTCTTACGGGAGCTACTTGGAGGCACACCATTCTCGATTTGCGATCCATCCAGGTGAACCGTATGTATCGAGACTTGAGGCGTTCTATTGGTGGAGCGGTATGAAGAAGGACATCGCGATTTCGTAGCTAGATGTCTTGTCTATGGTGAAAGCTGAACACCGAGACCTGCGGGATTACTTCAGGATTCCTATTCACGAGTGGAAGTGGGATCACATTACCATGGACTTTGTGGTAGGGTTGCCGAGGACACGACGCGATTTGGGTATGATCGATTAACCAAATCCGCGCACTTCTTAGCGATTCGGAGGACTATTCCACTGGATCGATTGGCGATCTGTATTGCCGAGAGATTATCGGACTACATGGTGTTCCATTGAGTATCATTTCGGATAGAGATCCACGGTTCACGTCTCGTTTACGGCGAGTCTGCAGCAGGCCTTTGGCTCCGTTTCAGTGCAGCTTTCCATCCACAGACGGATGGGCAGTCGAGCGGACCATTCGGACTTTAGAGGACTGCTGAGGTCATGTGTTATGGATTTGGAGGCGGTTGGGAGGATCATCTGCCGTTAGTAGAGTTTGCCTACAACAACGGCTTCCATTCGGCTATCCAGATGCCGTTTGAGGCGTTGTATGGTAGACCTTGTCGGACACCCGTCCTTTGGGATGAGGTTGGAGAGGCCCAGTTGTTGGGACCTCATAGAGTTCAGCGGGATGCAGAGTTGGTCTGTACTATCAGACGGAGGATGTCAGAGGCGCAGGACCGCCAGAAGAGTTATGCTGATTGGAGACACAGACCACTAGAGTTCTCTGTTGGCGACCATGTATTTCTGCGAGTTTCACCCACGAGAGGTAAGCTAGCTCCGCGATACATTGGTCCTTTCGAGATCTTGGAGAGGATCGGAGCTGTAGCTTACCGATTGGCACTACCACCGTCCCTGTCAGGCGTCCATGATGTATTTCACGTATCTATGCTGAGGAGATACGTACCTGACCCGACACATGTGCTGGCAGATATTCCAGTTCCAGTTCAGCCTGACATTACGTATGAGGAGGTTCCGGTACGGATTCTCGACCGGAAAGAGCGTCAGTTGCGGAACAAGACTATCCGGCTGGTTAAAGTCGAATGGCAGCATCATTCAGACGAGGAGGCTACTTGGGAGCTTGAGGATACGATCCGAGCTCGATATCCCCATCTTTTCACTTGAGGTAGGTGATTTATTTACCGTTCAGCATTTATTATTATTATCTGTTATTAGTACTTGCTGATGGTAGATACTGAAATTTGGGAACCAAATTTTTATTAGTGGGGGAGAATGTAAAATACCGGAAATAGGCGGATATGAATAAGGGAATTTTCCGGAATTTTTGGATATTTTTTGGGAATTTTTCGGAGCTCGTACGGATAAGTTCACGGGGATAAAAATTGGGCCCGGAAAAGCTTGTTTAAGCTACCCGATTTAAACGAGGAAAAGATTATATTTATATATCCTTTTCCTTTTTATTTCTTTATTTATTTTCCCTTGCTTTTTTCGCCGAACCCGAGCCAACCCCCCCCCCCCCCCCCGCACCCTTTCCTTCTTCTCCCCGACGCCGCCGCGCACCTTCACCTTCGGTGCCCTAACCGCCGCCACTTTCTCTTCTCCTTTTTCTTCCTCCCGAGCCGCACCCCTCGGTGCCCTAGCCACCCGGCGCCGCCCGACTGCCTTCTTCTCTTCTCCTCTCCTCTGCCGCCACCACAGAGCTGACGCCGACCTTGTGAGCCGACGCCTTCTCACTTCTGTGTTGCCACCGCCCGAAGCCAGGCCGGTCGGCCAACGGCCAACGCCACTACTTCTCCTACGAGGCTTCTTCCAGATTCAACGAGGGACGAACCTTTGAGACACCTCTCCTCTTCGGTATCAAGAGGAAGAGTTTTGTGTTCACCAAAACAGTACTTGGATCTAGTTCATTCTGGAGAAATTTCAGATTAGGGTAAGTTGTTTGAATTATGGGTGTGATCCTTGAGGAATTGGGTCTGATATTAATTTTGGTCGTGTTAATTGTGATTTAGGTTTATCTGTTTGGGATATTGGCAATTTAACTTTGCTCCGACTGTTGATTTACAGAAGCAAAGTTTTCAATCAGATTTGGACAAGTTGTAGAGGTAATTTTTGTATAGTTACTATATTTCATTTTTTTGTTGTGGACTGGTTAGGGTGCCCTAATTCTACATAATCGTGATATGTGGTTTGAGTGAATTTGGGTTTTTATCATTTGTTGATGATTGATAGATAGGTTAATAACTAATGTTAACCTAGGTATACGTGTTGAATTAAGGAATGGATAAGATTATTAAATAGGTTTGGAGATTTTTATTTAGCTATATAGCTAAATACCTTATCTGTTTGATATCACAGGACTTTGACTCGAGACGGTGTCTCGACGAGGGATCTATTTTGGATACGACCTTTCTATTTTATCGGAGGCGGGTACTTTTGACTTATGTCATTTGATATGCTTAGTAATTAAATTAACATGTTGCATTAATTGTGTTTCTTATCTGTTTCGGTTAATCACTACCCAAATCTTACATGCTTGATTGATTGATTGGTTTTGCATCTCGGGTATATTTTACCTGTCTATACAAGCTTTAGGGGTAGTGATATGCCATGCTTGACCATGTTCAGGACCTAGGTTTTATACCTTCTGTATACCTTTGGATTGTTTTGGATTCGTTGACCTTTGATGCATTTTTATATATATGTGGATTAGGTCAGGATATTCTTGTGGTTAGTGCCATGCACCATTTGCATGATTGCATGCTGTGCGATAGTCCGCTCCATTATTGTTGAGCACATCGCCAGTTACATGGATCTGCACACACCACCACTCATGGGTTAGTGGTCGATTCAGGCTGAGTGTGTTGCGGCAGGGACTCTGTGCACCGTTGGTCCGCTCATGGGTAGTGTGACTGGAGTGTGGTAGCACTCCTCCCGTCTTTGAGTACCGGGAGTTGAGAGCATTGCGCTCCCCATCTATGATTTGGGGTAGGAGGATAGGTGTACTCAAGCATCCGTCCACTCGGTCACTCATCGGGAGTAGTGACGGAGTGCACGGTTGTCACTACCCACTCGGCCTCACTATGTGTGTGAGATGATCGACTGGCGTCGGGTGACCAGGGCGCATCATTGGCATCATATGCATGATGCATTTATTGCTGTGTTTGTGTTTTGCATTTACTTTCGCATATTGTTGGATACCTATGTTTGACATGCATACAGGATTTCCTTATCCCTCGGATTGTTTGACCTTATACTCAGGACCTGGTTAGTACAGTATTCTCCTGTTTATTTCAGATGCATTCTTATCTTTCTTATCAGGAGACTGTACGCATGATTAGTGCTAGGTGTTATTTCTTTATTTTGCATATCAATTGTACCTGCTGAGTGTTGGACTCACCCCGCCTCCATTGTTGATATTTTCAGGTTGATGCTGTCAGGAGGGAGTTCCAGTCGCTAGTCCTCACTGCACGTAGTGCTAATCCTGCAGACCTCCAGGATATGTTTGGTTTTCTTTGGTTTCTTTCTGTTCTAGACTGTTTGAACTCGTTATGTTCTGGATTTATTTGCTTATGGACATGATATAGATTTTATTATATTGATGGATTTGGATTTGGTTTTTATTCTACTACATGCCTGCCTGGATGGCAGAAGAGGTGAGTTCGTCGGTTTTGAGCTTTACGAGTGTAGTTGAGTAGGGTGGTTTTTGAGTCAGAGTATTATTACTGCGTGGTTGTGTCAGCCAGAGGCTGAATATATATATAAACTGCGTGGTGATTGATTTTTATTATTGTTATGATTCCAGCCGCATGTGGCTGAGTATTTAGTGTTTGTAGAAAATTTTTGATTGTCCGCCGTACAGGGGAGATGCTGCCGAAATTTTCTCGGACAGGGTCTCCTCTGGGGGCGTGACAGGACAAGAAACTAAAATCACAGGCGGCCCAATTAACGTCTCAAGCAGCAGAACTTCTGACAGTCCGGACTGAACTGGCTCAAGCCTGAGCGACTGCTGAAGGAGTGTCTACAGCCCTGACTGTTTATAAGGAAGGGGAGAATGATCGATGCAAACAGAGTCGCGACCTATACCTGCATTTTCCAGAGTTTTGTACACAAGCAGGACAACGCTTCTCCACATCTGTTATCTATGGTGCGGTCGGGGCTCTACGACAACTTTATGAACATGGCTACTTTAAATCATCTCCTCCTGCTGAGTTTTTAGATCATGACCGGATCCTTAAAGAGATTCCGGATGATATCTTTGCTCCCTTCAAATGATCACCACTGACTGCTTATATATAATGACTTAACAATTCCTTGTGAATTATTTTTCCGCTTGCACTTTAAGACTTACTTTGCTAAAATTTCTTAGTTTGTCGAAAGAAATATTAGAATATACAATTTCCGCTTTGACATATCCTCTTACCACACTATCCGGTCTATTTTTAGCTCTGGCCAGTTACCCCGACCTGTCAAACATTCATTAGCCCTGTTTCTTCTTCTTTATATGACTCTTTAAACTCGATAAGGCCGTGGGTAATTAGGGCTCCATGGTCGGTCTAGCTTCTTGCCCTGGTTATCTTATAAATAATAAGCTCCGGACGATAATTTCTTGATAACTTTGTAAGGCCCATCCCACTACGATGCTAACTTGGCCACATCTCCCACAGGCTTAACTTGCTTGCAAACCAGATTTCCTTCCCCAAAGAATCGAGGAATTACTCTTCTGTTATAATTTTGTCTCATTCTTTGTCGATAGGCCTCCAGCCGAGCTGTCGTCCTGTCACGGGTTTCACTAATGAGATCCAGTTCAGCCAACCGCCGCTCTGCGTTTCCTTCGTCGTATAATGTCCTTCTGACTGATGGCACTCCAATTTCTATGGGTACTACCGCTTCGTTGCCATAAACCAGATGAAATGGTGTCAGACCGGTACTTTCTCGGGGTGTTGTACGATAGGCCCATAGGATGCTCAACAGTTCTTCCACCTAGTTACCTCCCACATGATCCAACTTAACCTTCAAAGCTCGTACTATTTCTCGATTAACCACCTCGGTCTGGCCATTGCTTTGTGGGTATGCCACTGAAGTGAAGGCTTGCGTTATGCCAAATCCCTTACAACAGGCCTAGATTTTTTTCCCTTGAAATTGCCTCCCATTATCTGATACCAATTTATGCGGAATGTCGAACCTGCAGAGAATATTCTTCCACAGAAACTGGATGACCGCATCTTCTGTGATCCTGGCCAGGGCCTCTGCTTCCACCCACTTAGAGAAATAATCCACCGCCACCAATAAGAAACGTCTCTGACCCGGAGCCATCGGAAATGGTCCCACAATATCCATGTCCCATTGATCAAAAGGGCACGAGACTATAGATGTTCTCAGCAAAGCCGTCGGTCGATGTGTTAAATTTTGATGTTTTTGGCAGGACAGGCAGGTATTTACCATCTTGTGAGTATCCCTCTGTAAAGTAGGCCAGAAATACCCGGCCAAGAGTACCTTGTGAGATAATGTCCGGCCGCCTACATGACTGTCACAACATCCCAGATGTATTTCTCGCAAGGCCTGGTCTGCCTCCTCCATACCCAAGCATTTGAGTAAGGGTCTACCTCTTGTAGAGCTGATCCCCGATCATGACATAAGTATGGGCTTGCTTCCTGACCAGCCGTGATTCTTCTGAGCCAGTCGGTAAGATACCCTGCCTAAGATAGCTGATCATGGGCGCCCGCCAATCAATAGTTTCTTCCCTGTTGTTTTGCAAATCTATCTGAGCTATAAGGAAGGTTTGTGTCGTTGACCGGTCCAACACCTAAGTGGTTAAGGAACTGACCATCTTTGCTAGCTCATCTGCCTTCTCATTCTCCGCCCTGGGGATCTTGGTTACTGTGATTTCTGTAAATCCCTCTTTCATCTTCTCATAAGTTTCCCGGTATACTTATAATTTATTACAATTTATCATAAAGTTGTCGGCTACTTGCTGAGTGACTAGCTGGGAATCTAAATAAATGATTACCCGGGCTGCCCCTACGTGACGGGATGCCTGCAGTCCTGCCAACAAAGCCTCGTATTCTGCCTCATTGTTGGTGGCTCGGAAATTCAATTGGACAGCTAATTGGAGTATATCTCCTTGGGGAGATATCAATAAGACTCCGACCCCGCTTCCTTGATAAGTTGCCGATCCATCCACATAGACCTTCCAGGTTTCTTCAGAGTTGGTTTAATGAATTTCTGTTAAGAAATCTGCTAAGGCCTGCGCCTTAATGGCTGTGCGCGGTTGGCATTGTATGTCGTATTCCCCTAACTCCGTCGCCCACTTGATAAGCCGACCTGCAACTTCTACATTAGTCAGAGCTCTTCCCATGGTGCTACTGGTCAGAACTGTGATAGGATGTGCTAAGAAGTAAGGTCTTAACCGCCGAGCCATAAGGACCAATCTATAAACCAACTTCTCGAGGGTCGTGTATCGAGACTCGGCTCCTTTTAATAGATGACTGAAGAAATACACTGGCCGTTGTACATTGTCATGTTCTTTAACAAGCACAACCCCTACGGCCTCGGGGGTGGCAGATAAGTAAACCCATAATGGTTCTCCAACAACTGGCTTGAATAGAGATGGCAGAGCCTCCAAATACTTCTTCAGCTCCTCAAAAGCTCGGGTACATTCTTCATCCCATTGGAACTTGGAGGCCTTCCTGAGCACTTTGAAGAAAGGAGCAGCCCGGTCTGCAGATCTGGAAATGAATCTTGACAGGGCTGTTATTCTTCCGACCAGCTTCTGGGTTTCCTTCAAATTCTGGGGAGGTTGCATATCACGTAGTGCCCGAACTTTTTCTAGATTAGCTTCTATTCCTCGTTCGGTCACCAAGTAGCCCAAGAATTTTCCTCCTTTAGCCCCAAACAAGCATTTCAAGGGGTTCAGCTTCAGCCCATATTGCCGGAGAGTCTTGCAGGTTTCTTCTACATCCTTGATCAGGTTCATGGCTAAGGGGGACTTAATGAGTATATTGTCCACATACACCTCCACATTGCGCCCGATATGCTCCCGAAAGATTTTGTCCATCATTCTTTGGTATATGGCTCCTGCATTCCTAAGACCGAAGGGCATGACAGTATAACAGAAGGTACCATCAGTCGTAATGAAGCTAACCTTTTCTTGGTCCTCCACCGCTAAAGGTATATGATGATACCCCTGGTATGCATCCAGCATGCAGATCCTCTCACAGCCGGCAGTGGAATCCACCATCTGATTGATCCGGGGCAGAGGATAGCAATCCTTAGGACTAGCTCGGTTGAGATTTCGGAAGTCTATGTTAGGATGTATACTAAAAGCCTAGCTTTTGGTATAAACATTTATTTAGAAATAAGAATTACATTGGTCAAATGTCTACATTTATGATAAATGTAGTTGTTCAATTAATTTATATTGCAGATAACATGGTGTGTGGTGTCACACACAGAAGATCATGTTATCAGTACCTTATAAATTATAAACAGTAGCTCACGACCAAGATGGAAAGGAACAAATCATTGGAAGGTCGTAGCGTAATTAGGTATTAGTTTATCTTAACTATATAATTACACTAGTACACTTAGAGTGTATTGAGTAGGACCATTAGAGGTCGTTTCTTTTATACTGACTTTATAAAGGAACAAAGACCTCAGTTATTATGGAAGTGTATGCTCTTAATCCTAATATAATAACAAGCACATATATTTGATATTTATTTCTTTAATTTATCAATGGGTGAGATTTAGTTCGATAAATCAATAAGCCCGATAAGTTGGGAAATGATATCACTTATAGTGTGTGTTGTTGATTATAGAAGGAAACTGTGTCCTAGTAATCTAGGTTGAGAATGTCCCCAAGAGGAGCTCATAAGGATTGTCATATTAAACCCTGCAGGTGGACTTAGTCCGATATGACGATAAGGTTGAGTGGTACTACTCTTGGACTAAGATATTAATTAAATGAGTTGTCAGTAACTCACTTAATTAGTGGACATTCGACATCTTAAACACAGGGAGACTAACACACTCATAATAAGAAGGATCCCAAAATGTAATTTGGGATTGGTGCGGTAGTTCAATAATAGTTCTCTAGTGGAATGAATTATTATTGATAAAATTAAGTTGTGTGTTCGGGGCGAACACGGGATGCTTAATTTTATCGGGAGACCAAAACCAATTCCTCCTCTTGGTCCCTATCGTAGCCTCTTGTATAGAGAGATTTATACCCACCACATACCCACCTTCTTACACATTCAATGGGGTCGGCCAAGCTAGCTTGGAACCCAAGCTAGGGCCGGCCAAGACCAAATGGATGAGCCAAGATTGGTGGCCGGCCAAAGCTTGGGTCCCAAGCTTAGGTGGCCGGCCACTAGAATATTAAAAAAGATTTTTATTAAAATTATTTCTTATGTGGATATCATGGTTTTAAAAGAGAGTTTAAAAATTAAAAATTTCCATTTATAGCTTTCTACAAAAGATTAAGAGAAGAGATTAATCTCTTTCCTTATTTGTAGATTAAAAGGATGATTTTAATATTTGGTAAAAACTTTCCTTATTTGTAAATCATCCACATGATTAAAAGAGAGTTTAAAATTTGAAATCTTTCCTTATTTGTTGATTAAAAGGTGAATTTTAAATTTTAAGAAAACTTTCCTTTTTAACCATGTTCATGATTTAAAAGAGAGTTTAAAAATTAAATATTCTCTTTTATAAGTTTCTACAAAAGATTAAGAAAAGATTTGATATCTTTCCTTATTTGTAGATTAAAAGAGATTTTAATTTTTAGAGATAACTTGCTTTTTATCCACATGTTTAAAAGAAATATTTTAATTTATTAAATTTCCTTTTTATAAACCAATCATGAAGGGATAAAATTATTGGAGAAATTTTTATAAATTTCTGGAAACAAATTAGGAAGTTTTAATTTTTGTTTTAATTAAAACTTTCCTTGATTTGGGGAGAAGAGTGGCCGGCCAAATAAATTGGAGAAGAGAAAATTATTTTTAATTAAATAAATTTTCTTTTTCAATGACAAAAGAATTAAGGAAGTTTTTATTAAATTTTCCTTATTTGCCAAGACCAAGGATTATAAAAGAGGGGGTAGAGGAGGCTTCATTGTGAACAACCTCTATTATTTTCTCCCTCTTTTCTTCCTTGATGTGGCCGGCCTCTTCCTCTTCTTCTCTTCTCTCCATCCTTTGTGGCCGAACCTCACATCTTCTTTGGAGATCAAGTGGTGGCCGGATTCTAGCTTGGAGAAGAAGGAGAGAAAGCTTACATCCCTTGGAGCTTGGTTGGTGGAAAAAGATCTTCATCTTTTGGGAAGCATTGTGCTTGGCCGAAACTTGAAGAAAGGAGAAGAAGGTGTTTTGGTGGTTTCTCATCTCGGAAGATCGTTGCCCACACAACGTCCGAGGTTAGAAGAGGAATACGGTAGAAGACCTAGAGGTTTTTGCTTGCAAAAGAAAAGGTATACTAGTATTTAATTTCCGCATCATACTAGTTTTACTTCTTTGTAAAAATACCAAATACAAGAGGCATGCGATTCTAGTATTTCGAATTTGTTTTCGATGTTGTGTTCTTTTGTGTTTTCTTTTCGAACTTGTGCTTCGATTGTTCTTTTTGGTTAACCTAGAGTTATTTAAGGAAATTAAATATTAGCTTTCCTTAAAAGGCTTTGTCTAGTCGGTGGTGGTTGTTCCCATATCCAAGAAGGTCATGTGCCTCGCCACGTCAGTACTGAAAGCTAATTTTGAAAATTAATATTTAATGGAATTAATAACCTAGGTGATTTGGATCGAACGTGTTAAGTTCCGTAGGAGATCCAAGTCTAAACCTAAAAGAACAAATAAATTAAACTTAGGATCAAACGTGTTAAGTTCCGCAGGCGATCCGATTTTAATTTAAAAGAACACATAGTGGCTAGGAAAGGTTCAGACCTTTGTACAAAATTTTTGTACAGTGGAACCGTTAGGCTTTCCGAGTAGCAACCAACAGTCTATGCATACCCTCCACTTATTGTTGGGCTTCTTCACTAAAACCACATTAGAGAGCCAGGACGGGAACTGCACTTCTCGAACGTGGCCTGCCTTCCTGAGCTGATCCACCTCGGCTCTGATTATTTTGTTCTAGTCAGCCGAGAAATTTCTTTTCTTTTGCTTGATTGGTCGGGAGTCCGGCAGTAGATGTAACTTATGCTCCGCTACCTCAGGCTTAACCCTAGGTAACTCCTTTGCAGACCAGGCGAAGACGTCCCAGTTACGGATCAAGCATTGAACTAACTCTTCCTTGAGAGGAGTACGCAGATCGCTCGCCAAGCGAGTTAGACTTTCGGGATGTTCAGCGTATAGTTGCACCTCCTCCCAGGGGATGGGTTGTTCAGCCATAGACAAAGGTTCTTCTTGGACAGCATGAACGCCCCCATCTTGCATCCTTTGATTCTTCCTGGCCTCCACCCGTACTATATCAATGTAGCATCGGCGAGAGACTCTTTGCTCTCCCTTGACTTCCCCGACCTACTCGCCAACGGGGAATTTGATTTTTTGATGAAAGGTAGAAACAGCGACCCTAAATTCATGCAGGGCGGGCCTCCCCAAGATGACGTTATAAGAGGAGGGGGAATCCACCACTATAAAAGTGCTCCTCCTGGTGCGCACTAATGGCTCGGTGCCCAAAGATATGGCCAGCTTAATCTGACCCATTGGCTTCACCTCATTGCCTGTAAATCCATATAGAGACGTAGCCAAAGGCTGGAGTTCAGTGGCATCAATCTGCATATCCTCGAATGCAGTTCTGAACAGAATATTGACCGAGCTCCCGGTGTCAACGAAAACCTGAGCTACTCGGCTATTGGCGATAATGGCCTTGATGATAAGAGCATCATCATGAGGCAGTTCCAGACCTTCCAGGTCTGCTGGCCCAAAGCTGATGATAGGGCCAGAAGCCTGCTCCTGGCTGTATCCAACAGTGTGGACTTCCAAGCGACGCACATGAGACTTGCGCGCTCTTCCCGAATCTCCATCAATTGGCCCTCCAGAGATCATGTCAATCTCTTGAACGACAGCGTTGCTTCTATTCTCGGCCTCCCGTACTACCTCGACTCCCCCCCCCCCCCCCCGACCGGGTTGATGGGCACTGGGTCCTGTTGGGTCGGGGTTGCCCGGTCTGGCCAGCTACAGCTCGTTGTTCCTCCATCATCTTGAGTACTTGCGAGGCTAACTCGGGCGGCGGTAAGCCTAACTCTGCAGCCCGCTTGGAGTCCCGAGCGAACTAGAAACAATGATTAGTATCATGAGTACGAGATCGATAATAAGTGCAATACCGATTGTTCCACGGTCCAGGTCGGGGAGCATGCACAGCTGCGACTCGAGGGGTTGGTCTAACCTCCGGCCCGGGATGGAACGTAGGTCTAACTTCCCGAGCGCGCGGTAGAGGTTGAGGAGGCGATTGAGGCACCCTTCTTTCCATCTTATTGGTAGAGGGAGGTGGTCTTTCGGCTTTCCTTATGGCCGCCTGTGCTTCTTCTACTTTGATGTAGCAAGCAGCTTTTTCCACCATCTCATCAAAATTTTGAGCAGGATTTTTGATGAGATCTCTGAAGAATTCTCCTTCTCCTAATCCATGAGAGAAAGCGCTCATCAGAATCTCCGAAGTGGCGGTGGGGACATCCTGGGCTACTTAATTGAAGCGGTTGATATAACTTCTTAAGGGCTCGGTCGGCTCTTGCTTAAGAGCGAAAAAACAATGATCCGTCTTCTGATATTTTTTACTGCTGGCAAAACGACGCAGGAAGGCCGTCTTGAAGTCCAAGAAACAGGTGATGGATCCTTGTGGTAACCCATCAAACCATTTTAGTGCTGAACCAGCTAGGGTATTCAAGAAAACTCGACACTTGACAACATCACTGTATTGGTGCAACAGGGCTGCATTTTTGAACTTGCGTAAATGCTCTTCCAGGTCTTTGCTCCCGTCATACTCCCCGATCGACGGGGCCCGATAGCCCTTAGGCAATCTTTCATTCAAAATTCTGGCCGAGAATGGTACTCTCTCATCCGGGTCTTCTAGGAACACTTCCGGTATGATGAGAGCCTTCCCTTTCTTCGAATCTCTGGGCAAGGAACTCTCAGCCATAGAGACTTGAGGTTTTTCTTTCTTAAGGCTGAGGCCATGGGGTCCTGACTGATAATACCCCATGTCAGGCTCGCGATAAGGAACCTGAGGGAACCCTTCAGGTTGTTTTCTCTTAGAGCCCTGATCCGAAACAGGGGCGGGTTCCTTGGAAGCTTCAATAGGAGCTTGGCGGGGTCGCGAGACAGTCGCTTGCTTCTCAGAGGCTGCTCGCATCTTGACCTCCTTGAAGAGTTCATATTCTCCGGCGGTCATGGTGACATTAATGCGGCCAGACTCCTCCATCTTCACGTTCCGGAACAGGTTGTTGTGTTCCTACAGACGGCGCCAAATTTGATCCCGTCCGGAAGCTGAGTCGGATGAAGGCAGGCCTCGATGTACTGGAAGTTGACGAAAAGTCGCCGCGGCGTCGGATCTACCTAGCACCCCTCGGAAAGGTTCGCACGGGCGGCTGACGAAGGAATATGACCGGGATGATGACACTGCGGCTCTACGCACACTCAGACGAGTCCATGAGTCGTTAGAGACCAAAAATCAGGGAAAAAGTCTCCGGGTCAGGCCCTCCGACGCTCAAGTCAGGTACTTTTTCCCCAGAAAACACAGAGAAAGGACAAAAAGTAAAGACCAATGAGAAATGACGAGTGAGCGTACTTGCATAAGGGACAAAGCATCCCTTTTTATACTGCAACGGAAGTTTCTGGATTTGACGGATGTCAAGGAATGTCGACTGTCAGGCTTTGTTTAGCGGTGAATGACACGTGGCACCTTTTTATAGGCTGGCGATAGAATCAAAGGGGTAATGAGCCCCGACTGTTAGCATATTCCCTGACACACTGATTATTCTCTGGCATTCTCTGACAGGCAGTTACGATTCCCTAGCTTTTTGTCCTGTAGTGCCTGGACGCTAGGTCTGCATTCCTAGGTCTGTACTCCGACCTGCTTCTGTATGCTGTTATCCATGGTTTGTATGTCCCGACCTGTGCGTTGGGCCTGTATCCCGACCTACCTCTGCTGTTATCCATGGCTTGTACATTCCGACCTGTACGCTAGGTCTGTATGCCGACCTGCTTCTGTTCGCTGTTATCCATGGCTTGTACGTTCCGACCTATACGTCAGGTCTGTGTCCCGATTTGCTTCTGTTCGCTGTTATCCACGACATGTACGTTATCCTGCTTCTGTTCGCTGTTATCCACGGCATGTACATTCCGACCTGTACACCAGGTCTGTGTCCCGACCTGCTTCTGTCCGCTTATCTCCATGGCCTGTACGTTCCGACTTGCACGCTCAGGTCTGTATCCCGGCCTGCTTCTGCCCGCTATTATCCATGGCCTGTACGTTCCAACCTGCACGCTAGGCCTGTTCTACGCCAGGGGCCTTCTTTCCTTTACCCTTACCTGGCCTGTGAGCTCAGTCCTCAACTGTACCTGGCCCATGGGCCCGGGCCTTGATCGCTATCAAGGCTGGCTCTTGTCCGACTTATAATCCTATCCTTTGACCACCCTGTTAGCTGAGACTTTGACCCTGGCCATGCAAGCTTGACTTCTGACCTCCACGTAAGCTGGACTTCTGATCAGCCACGAAGGTTGGATTTCTGACCTACACGTAAGTTTGACTTCTGACCAGTCACGGATGCTGAATTTCTAACCTCCACATAAGCTTGACTCCTGACGATCTTACAATTTTGATTTCTAATTATATCATTTTATTGACCCCATGATTATACACCGTATCAATATTATATTATAGTTTTGAAGATGACTGATAAGACATGGTGAAATTTTAGGAACACATGTTTTAATTCGTTGAAATCTATTACTTTTCTCGTGGCAAAACCTCACGTTTTAAGGCTGCGTCTTTTTAATGATTAGGTTCGCGCGCTGGAAGTGGGACAGCTGAAAACGAAAAGGTTTTAAATTGGGTGTCGGGGAAAAAAAACACATTTTCGTGGCCATGGTCAGTGATAATTTCTACACGTCTGATTTTTTTTTCGTTGAACATGTGTAGTCTTTCAATAATGTTAAACGCTAGTTTCTATCGAATTTTCCACAATTTGTTTCCAGACCATGAAAGCGATCGAGGAGGTTCTACCTGGACCTTGCCGCTATAAATGCAAGCCACCGTCTCTTTTGCAGCTATCAACACACCAATTGATCGATTTATAGCAATCGGTATTACCAATGGCCAAATGGTATTATCCTTCGGTCACAGACGGCCTCCTAGCGAAGGAGGTCCCTGGCAGCTACGGCATCCCGTTCATCTCCGCCATACGAGACCGTCTCGGGTTTTACTACGACGGGCAGGACAAGTTCTTCCAGTCTCGAGTCGACCAACACAACTCCACCGTCCTCCGCCTCAATGCTCCGCCGGGACCCTTCATGGCTTCCAACCCCCGCGTCATCGCCCTCCTCGACGCCAAGAGCTTCCCTGTCCTTTTCGACGTCGACAAGGTCGCCAAGCGTGACCTCTTTACGGGAACCTACATGCCCTCCACCGCCCTCACCGGGGGCTTCCGGGTCTGCGCCTACCTTGACCCTTCCGAGCCGAAGCACGCCCAGATCAAGCAGCTCCTCCTTACCCTCCTCGCCGCACGGAAGGACGCCGTACTCCCGGCCTTCCGATCCGAATTTGGCGCCCTTTTCGACTCCGTAGAGGCGGAGTTGAACTCTGGCGCGGGGAAGTCGTCGGATTTTAACAAGCTTAACGATGGCACCGCGTTCGAGTTCTTGGGTGAGGCGTTCTTCGGCGTTAGGCCGTCGGCCACGACGCTCGGCAGCACGGGGCCGTCGAGGAGCACCCGGTGGCTGTTCCTACAGCTATGCCCTCTCATGACGCTCGGCCTCCCCAAGATATTGGAGGAGTTGCTCCTGCATACATTTCCGCTGCCGCCGCTCATCGCGCGATGGGACTACAAGGCACTCTACAAGTACATCAGCGAGGCTGCCGCCTCCAGCGGCGTGCTCGACACCGCCAATAAGTTGGGTATCTCGCGGGACGAGGCATGCCACAACCTCCTCTTCGCCACCGTCTTCAACTCCTATGGAGGGATGAAGGTGCGACGCCACTTAAAATTGTTCATTTAGCTGTTGTTTTCGATCACCTTAATTGAAAGATCATGGACTCCAACCATTACTGTAGGTATTGCTGCCCGGGATAATGGGGTGTCTGGCAAAGGCCGGCGAGGGTCTGCACAAGCGGCTGGCAAAGGAGATCCGCGGAGAAGTGGCGGCGGCAGGTGGCAAGGTGACGGTGGCCGCAGTGGAGCGGATGGAGCTGACACGCTCGGTGGTCTACGAGGCACTGCGCCTGGACCCTCCCGTGAAGTACCAATACGGGCACGCTAAGCGCGATTTGGTCATCGAGAGCCACGATGAGGCATACAAAGTGCGCTCCGGCGAGATGCTCTTCGGCTACCAGCCTTTCGCCACGCGCGACCCCAAAGTCTTCGACCAAGCCGACCAGTTCGTGCCCGATCGGTTCGTGGGCGAGGAGGGGAAGAAGTTGCTCAAGTACGTGGTCTGGTCGAACGGGCCAGAAACAGAGAGCCCGACGGTGGCGGACAAGCAGTGCCCAGGGAAGGATCTGGTGGTCCTCGTGGGGCGGCTCCTCGTCGTGGATTTCTTTCTCCGGTACGACTCCTTCACTGCCGAGGTGGGCACGCAGTTGCTCGGCGCACAGGTGAACATCACCTCCTTGGCTAAGGCGTCCACCAGCAACAACTAATTAGCCAACCTCGGTGCGTTGGGGCGTGTACTGTTTGAGTTAGGACGATGTAATGATTAGTATTGTCGTAGGTCTGGAGTTTAATTACCAACTTGTTGAAGAATCTTATCGAATATAATGTGATAATTGGGATTTAAATAATATTAACATCATCACTAGTTTAATTACCAACTTGTTGAAGAATCTTATAGAATATAATGTGATAATTGGGATTTAAATAATATTAACATCATCACTAGTTTAATTGCCAACTTGTCGAAGAATCTTATCGAAAATAATGTGATTGGGATTTAAATAATTTTAACATCATCACTATAAAAGCGTGGCCCGCCGTGAGAGGGCGCATGGATTTTAATATAATAAATTGAGTGATTACCTATTTGTAAGAAGATTCTCCGGATAGGAAGGTTGTGGACGAAAAATAATTACATTAAAAAATTCTAAAATATTTACATGAGAAGGATAAGGCAACATGTGCGTTGAATAGTCGTCATAGATTAGGGATGATAATTTCATCGAAATCTGATAGATAATTCGACATTCGATTCAAATAGAGGAGGGTGTAGAAAAATTTTTTATACCCGATTATAATAAATGAGTATTCAGGTATAGATATTTCGGGTATGGGTATGGAGACGGATGTGATAAAATCCTACCCATACCCTACCCGATACCCGATATATATATAGCCTCATTTTTTATTGAGAAAAAAAAATTTTAGCTCGCTTTCCATCTTAAAAAAAAAAACTTAGTTTGTCTCTTTATTCAGTCATCAACACATATCTTATCTTCTTTTCCACGAGAAATATTCACCCGATCGAAGGAGCACGAGACTTGGAAGATCTGACAAGTACATTGAAATATTTTTTTAAAAAAATGAGATGGTAGGGAGTAATAGAATGATGGGTAGGATATGGATATAAAAAAATCAGATGGATATGGAGATGAGTATGAAAGTTAAATACCCGATGGGTATGAGAATGGATATGGACATTGATTCTGTCCGAACGCTTAGTCGACGGACGCTGGGGACGTGGCGCTTTCCTCTATCTCCAACCAGCTGCATCAATCTCCGGCGAACCTACAAGGAAGTCGGGCCAGGAAGGAGTTCCCGGCGACGACCCTCCGACGCTCAAGTCAGGCAAGAGGAAAATGATGGAGTGACTCTCAAGATGATATATTGCGTGATTGCGTACCTCCGTCGAAGTATAAGGGCTCTTATATAGAGCTGTGGAGAGACTTATGCACACCTACCGAGGCGTACACGTGTCCTTTACCATACCGTAGTATGAGCTTCACAGAGGAGCATGCCTGACACCATACTACTACAGTCCGAGCACGTCTCTGATGGGATAGCAGGACCTTCCGTCGTCGGATTCTGCGTATGGCCTTGTCGTCGAACATGCCTGTTGTCAGAATATGTTCCCCAATGTCCCCTTGTCCTTGTCCTTGTCTCTCTTTCCCCGAGCCGAGCGTCCATCCGCTCGGCAGGCATCGGTCCGACCGGGCGTGGGTATTGGTCCGACCGGGAAGCTTCCACTCCCTCGCGTGCTCGGCTGAAATAGTTCCTTCACAGTATTACCGTTTTACGCCTCAGCCGAGCGGACTACCCGCTCGGCCCGGCGACCCTGCTCACCATGAGCGTCGGAAACCCGACTCCCCGTCTGATTGTCTTTGATTCCACTCGGAGCCGTTCGGCCGGTCGACCCACCCCTTCTCCGATCGGACGGACCTCATGCTGACCCTTTTGATCTTTGACCTCCACGTGGCGTTGACTCCTCTTAAAGGGGGTCCCCTGTCTATACCGTCGGATCATACATATGTATAATAAATAGAGATGAATACAAAGAATATGAAATCTTATCCAAATTCTATTCATTATCATCCTTATCATGGACCCAGCTTTGATAATTCTACATCAATTTCAAAGGTTGAGCAAATTAAAAGACAAAAGGATTGAAGCATTCGATGTCGGTTAACGAGATTCTTCTCCACACCCTCAAATGACCTAAAATCTTGTCTATGATACCAACTAGTGTTATCTTCTTGCTAAAATATAAGAATCGATTGTTAAGGGTATAGCTACTTAGTTTCTTGTATGCCTTTGCTGGGTACTTAATTACTACGGTCACTTACTGATATGCCTTGGGTGAGGGCAAAAGTAACATATGTGCTCCAAATTATTTGGATTTCAGCTAGAACGTAAACATGATTCACTAAAAAAAAAAAAAAAATAAGGTATTTTGGGATAAAATTGAGGACGAATTTTAATAAAAAATTCGTTGCAAAAAATTTAGGGATAAAATTTGGGATGAAAATTTTTTCATCCCAAAATGGTTAATGTCAACTTTTGGAACGAATTATTCATTGTTGCAAATTTGGGAACGAATTTGGCGACGAATAAAATTTTCGTCCCCAAATTCGTTGCAAAAAAGTATGCAAATTTACAACGAAAATTATTTTTGTTGCAAACTTAGGAACGAATTTGGGGACGAATTCACATAAATTTTCCGCCACATTGTCTCTATTTTTGCAACAAATTTGGGGACGAATTCGGTGACAAATTATATTTTGTTGCCAAGTTTGTCCCTAATATTGCAACGAATTTGGGGACAAATTCGGTAACAAAATTTTTTTTTTTGCCATTTTTGTTCCTAAGTTTGCAACGAATAATAAATTTGTTGCAAAATTGGCAACGAATTTGGCAACAAAAACTTGGCAAATTCTTTGATAACCATAAGATAAATTTTCGTCCCAGAATTCGTCCCAAATTTTGGGACGAATTTTGGGACGAATTTCTTTGATTCGTCCCAGAATCTGGGACGAATTTTGGAACGAATCCACAAAATTCGTCCCAGAATTCTTCGCAGATTCTGGTACGAATTTTGGGACGAATTTTATAGATTCGTCCCAGAATTCGTCCCCGATTCTGGGACGAATTTAGAATTCGCCCCCGATTCTGGGACGAATTTTGGGACGAATTTTGTGGATTCGTCCCAAAATTCGTCCCAGAATCTGGGACGAATTCTGGGACGAAAATAATTTTGTCCCAAATTACGATAGAATTGGGACAAATCATTTTCGTTGCCAAATTCGTCCCTATATCAAATATTTTTTCCCAGCTTCAATTTATTTCTGCAATACCATCCAAATACATAAAAACCACAAATAACAAATAATATGCATTCAACACATCCTAATTTAACATTCAATACATCCTAATTTAACATTCAACTCATAATTCAAGAAATATAAAGATTTCAACAAAGTTTACAAGATCCATCTTGTTCAACAAAGTTTACAAGATCCATCTTGTTCAACAAAGTTTACAAGTTCAACAACCCAATGTTTTATAAGTCCATCATCCATCCAACAACACTAAGAATACATATAGTCATCTTCGTGTGCCACAAAATCTTTGATCCCCATCAAATCTCCTTTGCCTACATAACAACAAACAAATAAACTAGATTATGTGTAACAAGAAAGATTGTAAATATTATACGATATGGCCATGTAAAAAGAATAATTAGAATTCCTTAAACATTCTAATAAAAGCCCTAATTCTAATAAAAGTCATATTTACCAACGATATGAATCATCCATGTCATAGCAACGGTAAATAAAATTATAAGCACTATTTTGAAGCTAAGTACATGTATCGTAACTATGATACAACCTAATATAATTGGCACATCATATAGAGAGAAAGAGAGAGAGATCTTGTGAAGTATGGTATTAGGGTTCAAATTTTCTCACTTAGTTAACTTTATTTTTCATTTTAATTTGCTGAATTTATAGTTTTGTCTTTGGTTGGTATTTAATGTAAACTAAAGGATGTTTAAAATAATTGTTCCTTTCATTGTGTTAACTAGTTGACAATTTCATATGAATAACTTTAGCACATTTTTAACAACTCTTTACAAAACATTAAGGTAGGAGGATGCATCGTTATCTAGTAAAGAATTTTAGAATAGTGTGATGTAATTCTAGATGAAATATAGAACTTTTATGTATCCACATAGTTTTGAGACTGTACATAGATCAAATTCAGAACTTTTATGCATCATTATCATTGAAGACAAAACAAGAAAGAGCTGCTTATCAAAAAGAAGGAACACAATTAAACAACTATTTAAAGCTAACTTTAACATAATTATTTAAAGTTAACTTTATATAATTAAACAACTATAACATAATTATTTAAAGCTAACTGTATATATAGATCAGTAAATGCATATTAATGAACTTAGGAATACCGAAAAGAGGTGAACAAATACAGTTGTCTTCAACTACAGTGAGATCACACCAAATTGAGACCTGCACAAACAACATTATCAAATCAGGACAAAAATAAAGTTAGAGTATTAGAGACTCCATTCATATTGCCTAGTTATGCTTTAATTTTGTTACTGGTACACAACTAAGAATCATATAGATTAGTCTACGTCAAAGATAAGTCATCTCATACATTGACAATGGAATAGTGCAAGAAGACAACAGACTTAACCTACAAATGGCAGAGTTGAAAAGTTAAAAAACCATTGATTAATGTGTAAAGCAGTAAACATGAGAAAAAAAATTCATCATACATTATTAAAATCATCAAATATCATCACCGCCATCATCGTTATCATCGTAGGCATCATCATCGTCATCATTGGGAGGATTTTGACTTTGAGCGGAGCTCAACTGAAGGTGTTTCATGATTAATTCTTGTTGTCGGCGCATATCTCTAATATCTTTCTCCAAATTAGCCCGTTCTAGGTCTCTTTGCACTCTTTCTTGGTCTCTTTGCGATATTATTTCCTTCAGATGGCTAACCTCATCAGTCAAGGTATTTATTTGGGTCGTAAGTGCTGATGTGGAGGAAGAAGTTCCAACTAATCTTTGGGTTCTACTCAAGGAACCCATCCCCAATATTCTTCCCCCTTTTGGTCCTCCACTGGCCTCTAACCATAAACTCAAATTATTGCCAACAGACTCCTCAGACCCCTGACTATCGACACCAGCTTGTGAGCATGTTTGAGCTAGCTCGAGTTGATCATATTTTTCCTGTTTTGTAAAACACATACGATATTGATTAGATATAATAGAAACACATATAATATTAAGACAATAATGGTAGCTAACTAATTAAATTTAAACCATTTATTAAGGTAAAATAAATATTACCTTGACTGCTTTTGCTCTCGCCCCACTCCATGTGTTATCTTTTTTTTTAAAAGTGCGAGTGAAAGTATCAATGAAAGAAGGCTCCTTCCCAATCTCCTTGGTCTAAAAAAATATTATTTCAAATAATGAAATAATTTGATATATATTAAAAAGTTGTGAAAGAGTGAAACAATTACCATTCTCCGTCTATGCTCATCTATGTTAATGGAGCCTCCCGCATATATAGCACTTGAGTCACCAGAATTGTGAAATTGATTCATTCTATTCAGGTCACTCCTTTGTTTACTTTCCTCCGTTGCCCAAAATATAGTGATCCTCTCCCAATTTTCTTCAGTGATGAAATTTGGCTTTTTCCCCCGACTCTTTGCGTGACTTAATACATGTCTAATGTGATCGCCACATTTCTTTTTAAATATTCTTCGTATCTCCATTTCGTCATTCGGGTCCCAATTATTTAAGCGCTGAAATAGAAATTTATTTTATTATATAATCACTGTAAAATTGAAGTAAACTCAAGAAAATATACTTTGAACTCGCTCCACCAAAGTTGTTTTGTGGCTAGTGGAGTGCTTGAATATGTCAAAGAATCCCCTCCCCAATGGTTGTTCACGATTCTATTTATTTCTCGAACAAGTTGTACCGGATTTTCAAAGCTGCATTAAATTACAAAATAACGATGTTAAATAATTAAGATAGGTCTAAAAATAAAATATTTTATAGTACTTACGAATCACCGATGGGGACTAAAGGAGCTCTATCATTCCTAAACTCAGCAAATGAGTTTCTTGCTGAGTCAGGAGGATCTGAGTGGACAGGTAACTGCTCTGGGTAAGGTTCTTGTGGCGGCGAATATGAAACCGGTGCAGAAGGTACATGAGATGGGCCCGGCTGATGAAGGGGTGGCATAGGTACACTGGCAGGGGAATATGATGCCGGTGGAGAAGACACATGGGATGGGCCTACCTGAGTAGGGGGTGGCATAGGTTCACTGGCAGGTGATGGATGTGTCTGGTCCTGTGGTCACCGTCTACGTCCACCACGTCGAAATATATGTTGGAAATTTCAATAATTTAATAAAGTTAATTACAGATCTGATACATAACAAAGGATAATTAAAAACTTACCATTTTTATGTAAATATTATGGAAAAGGGTGGAGGGGAAATTTATGAAATGTGACCTCTGATGACCTGTAGGAACAAATAAAATGTGTTAACAGATAAAGTAAATCAAATTATAAAAGAGACAGTATATACAATAAAATATGGGAAATTTCTTTAAATAAGCTAACAAAACTTACCCATCATCAAAAATCAAAGTCATCATTGTCATTATCCTCCTCCTCCTCCTCCTCCTCCTCTTCCTCTTCCTCCTCCTCTTCCTCTTCCTCTTCCTCCTCCTCTCCTTCCTCCTCCTCCTCCTCCTCATCATCATCAATTTCACTTCTATCTACATTGATTACTACACCGTTGGGATCTCGTAAAGTTGGAATAATATATTCCTCAGTCTGAAAGGTGTTTGAAACTTCCTCTTGTTGATATGCAATGTTTTCCCAACGTGCCTCAATTTTTTTTCGTGCTTTAGTTTTACAAATAGCCCACCAATCAATCTTATCGCGTTTCAAACTCGGATATGAAGAATAGAATACTTGAATTGCTTGTTGTGCCAACACAAATGGTTCATATCTCTTATAAAATCTCTTATGATTTATTTCAACTAAATTATAATGTGGATGTACTTTCATCCCTCTAACAGGGTCAAACCAGCGACACATAAATAATATAACTTGCATTTGTGGTTCTGGGTATTCTACTTCTATAATTTCATCCAACAAACCATAAAAATCATTGCTTGCACCTCCTTCATTGGATGACGATACGCACACCCCACTATTCATGGTATTCTTGCCCATTCCATAGTCTTGAGTATGAAAATTATATCCATTTATGAAATATGCTGGCCAAGTGCGTACCCATGAATTTGGACCCCATGACAGATGGATTAGCCATTCTTGCTCAAGGTGAGCTTGATTAGCTTGAACCTAAGGTCAAAACACAAATTGTTAAAAGTATGCATATGTATCAACACAATATAGATTTTTTACTTACATATGATTTGAACCATGCAGCAAATTCTTCTTCACAAAATCGATCGAACTCTTGTGTCGATAATTCAGAATATAAGTTGGTAAATATCCTACTCAAAAAAACATATTGTTACACAAACAATTGAAAAAATAAAAAAATAAAAATAAAAATATATACTTACTCGTAATATGATGATACTTCTGGACAATTTAGTAAAATATATGTTTGGGCTGCCCGCCATTCTTTACCAGTTAAGTATCTTTGTTTACATGGTCCACTTGGTCGACCAAGGTAGTTAAAAATTGAAAATGAGGTAACATTTGGATCAATAGGACCCTCATCATTTCTGCCCGCTCTTCGCCTTTTGCATTGAACATGAGGTTCAAAATAATATGATGCAAAAGTGGTGACTTCCTCCACAATGTATGCATTAACAATAGAGGCTTCAACTCGTGCTTTATTTTTCACCTTTTTCTTCAAATGATATAAGAATCTGTTGAAGATATATAAAATTATATTAAATATATATATATAAATGATCCAGGAGTAGAAGTATTTTTTTTTTGCATTCAAACAGTCGAATTATACAAATAAGACACTCTACCTTTCAAATGGATACATCCACCGAAAATGGACAGGTCCTCCAACTTTGGCCTCATATGGCAAGTGAATCAAAAGATGCTCCATGGAGTCAAAAAAAGAGGGTGGAAATATTCTTTCCAAATTGCACAAAATGATTGGAATATCTCTCTCTAACTTCTCCATGTGTGAACGTCTCAAAACTGTTGAGCAAATATCATGTAGGAAAATACTTAACTCCGTAATCGCTCCCCATACAAATTGTGGTAAGAGTTCCTTAAAAGCAATAGGAATCAGTCTTTGCATTATGATATGACAATCATGACTTTTCATACCGATTAACTTCCATTCTTTCATATCGACACATCTTCCAAGATTAGAGACATACCCATCTGGAAATTTCAAAGATTTCAACCATTCACATAGGACAAGTCTTTGATCCTTATTTAATGTATAAATTGCCTTTGGCTTTGGTCCTCTACTATTTTCATCGACATCAAGAGTGAGTCTTTTACATATGAGTCGCATATCTTTTCTTGCATTGAGATTGTCTTTTGTTTTTCCGGTGATATCCATCACAGTATTTATCAGATTATCAAAAACATTCTTCTCAATATGCATTACATTGAGATTATGATGTATCAAATGACTAAACCAATACGGTAAATCCCAAAATATATTTCGTTTAGTCCATTTATGTGTACTCCCATATTCATATGTTGTACCATATGGTTGTTCAATAACAGAGGGAAAGTGATGCACTCTGTACCAAATATCTTGACCTGTCAATCTCAATGGCGGAAGTGTTCTTTCGATCCTATTTTTAGTGAATTCATCTTTATTCTTTCTGAACTTATGATTTGTGGGTAAGAATTGCCTGTGACAATCAAAATAACTTGGTTTCTTTCCGTGTTTCAATCTGAATGACTTTGATCTCTCCATACATATTGGGCATCCCAAGATCCCAGCAGTACTCCAACCTGATAGCATACCATAAGCTGGAAAGTCATTTATGGTCCAAAGAAGAGCAGCCTTCAGTATAAACATCTGGTTAGAATGAACATCGTATGTAGGAACACCTTCATCCCATAGTTGTTTAAGTTCTGCTATCAGAGGTTGCATATAAATATCTATTAACTTCTTTGGATTTTGCGGACCTGGTACAACCAATGTTAAAACATATAAGGTGTTTTCATGCACATCCCAGGTGGAAGATTATACGGCGTTAAGATAACTGGCCAACAAGAATAATTTCTTCCTGATTTACCAAACGGAGCAAATCCATCAGCACAAAGACATAATCTAATATTTCTAGTCTCCTTTGCAAAATATGGATATGTTCTATCAAAATTTTTCCACGCATCTGCATCTGATGGATGACACATTAAACCCTCTTCTGTTTGATGAGTTGCATGCCAAGTCATGTGTTCCGCAGTTGCCTTTGATGCATACAATCTTTGTAACCTAGGAGTTAAAGGTAAATAAAACAATTGTGTGCTTTACGTCGTTGTTGACTCCTTCTGGTTGTCTTATACCTATCTCGATTACAAAATTTACAAACCTCTACATCTGCATCATCTCCCCAATATAACATACAACCATCTCTGCAAACATCAATTCTTTCAACTGGAAGACCTAAATCTTTCACCAGTTTTTTCATACTGTAAAAATCAAGAGGCAAATTGTGATCACGTGGCAATGTATCGTCAAACGCTTGAACAATATCATTAAAACAATCTTGCGACATATTATGATCTGCCTTTATATTTAATAATCTGGATGTGAGAGATAATTTAGTCTGACTGTCACAACCGGAATATAATGGTTCATTTGCAACACTCAATACTTCTTGAAATTTGTAATATATTTCATCCAGACCTGGTACATCAGGCTCCTCCAACGGTAATGTATTAGTGGCAAACATTTGTTCACTTGTTGGAGGAAAACTAGAACTTGCACCAAGCGTCTCGGGGATATAATTCTGACAACATGCATCAATTACCATCCTCTGATATGGATTGAATTGTTCATAATAACTCTGATCCCCACTAGCAGAGGTTTGAAAATTCTGTCCATAATCCTCATCAGATATGAACGATTCGCCATGACTTGTCCAATTATAATAATTCGGAGTAAAACCAAATCTACAAAGATGTTCTTCAACTTTATCGGTGGGTAAAAATTTTCCATTGTGACATTTTCTACACACGCACCTTATCTTCTTGCCATCCATATACATAATTTGAGTAGATGCAAAATTTAAAAATTGCCTCAGTCCAGTGATAAACTTAGGACTTAACCCTTGACGATTAGGCAAATTTTTGTTATACATCCACCTTCGCTCATTCTACATTTTACCTGAATTCAACTATTCAGTTAAACATTATTAAAAGTTACTATAGATAAATCTTATCATTGAAGACAAAACAAAAACAACAGCTAATCAAAAAGAAGGAACGCAATTAATCAACTATAATATAATTAATTATTTAAAGCTAACTTTATATACAAATTAGTAAATGCATAATAATGAACTTAAGAATACCGAAAATAGGTCAACAAATACAGCTGCCTTCAACTACACTGAGATCACGCCAAAATAAGACCTGCACAAACAACATTATGATCAATTAAGACAGTAAATTTCAAAAATTAACTTAAATTTCAGAAGTTGCGTGCACGGCGGCGGCCATACGTCGTCCAGCCATCGCAAGGCAGCGGGCAGCCACACGCCTCCCCCTCCTTCTCTGCCGCCACGAGTACTTCGATTGCAGTCGACCTGACAGATAACTCGTCGTCCAACCCTGGCGGCAGCGCTGGCGGCGCCGCCGGATCGAACGCGATGCAGTCGTGGTGGGAGCCATCTCCAAAGCACGCTCCCGGATCCGAGAGCAGAGGGCTTACCAAACAAAAACCTTCCACCGTCGATCGTCGCAAATCACGCCTTCTCCGGTCGGAGATGCGGCCGAAATCCTGGAAATCGCAGCTGGGAAGGGGAACGGGGGAGAGAGGAAAGAAATGAGGGAAGGGAAAAAGAATCGGGTTGATTTTTAGATCTAGGGTTTTTAGGAACAAATATCATTTGTTCCCAATTTCGTCCCTAAATTTGGGACGAATCCATGGATTTGTCCCAAATTTTGAGACAAATCCTGGATTCGTCCCAAAATCTGGGACGAATTCAGAAATTTGTCCCAGAATTTAATTTTTTACCTAATAAAAGAGGAACAAAATCAAAAGGAATAAATACGGATCTAGAGACATCGAAATTTGATGAAACAAGTTTCTGTGTGCTCGTATCTTTATCCTGATCGTAAATCTATCAATAAAAATATTTTTTACCAAATATATATATTTTTGGAATTTTTTAATCCCAATTTGACCTAATTTGGCGTTAAAAATTCAAATCACTGAAAATATTAATTAAAAATTATGGATGATGACGTATTTAGGATCAGCTCAATGATACGGACGCATAGAAACTTGTTTTATCAAATTCTGATGTCTCTAGGTCCATATTTAGGCCTTAGGTGTTTGATTTTATTTTTTAAAAATATTTTCAGTTTTGGGACAAATCCTGGATTCGTCCCAAATTTTGGGACGAATCCAGGAATTCGTCCCAAAGTTTGGGACGAATCCAGAGATTCGTCCCAAAAATTTATTTATTAAAAAAAAACAATAAAAATTGGACGCCTTAAATACGGACCTAGAGACATCGAAATTTGATGAAACAAGTTTCTATGTGCTTGTATCTTTATCCCGATCGTAAATCTATCAATAAAAATATTTTTTAACAAATATATATATTTTTGGAATTTTTTAATCCCAATTTGACCTAATTTGGTGTTAAAAATTCAAATCACTGAAAATATTAATTAAAAATTATGGATGATGATGTATTTACGATCAGCTCAATGATACGGACGCATAGAAACTTTTTTTATCAAATTCTGATGTCTCTAGGTCTATATTTAAACTTTCGGACACTAATTTACAACCGTACACTACACAACACACTTTTAGTTATTATCAACCTATATATGTTTTAAAAAATATATACCTAGAGACATCGGAATTTGATGAAACAAGTTTCTATACGTTCGTATCGTTGCCTTGATTGTAAATACATAAATAAAAATATTTTTGACCAAATATATTTAATTTTTAGAATTTTTTAATCCCAATTTGACCTAATTGGGTGTTAAAAATTCAAATCACTGAAAATATTAATTAAAAATTATGGATGATGACGTATTTAGGATCAGCTCAACGATACGGATGCATAGAAACTTGTTTCATCAAATTTTGATGTCTCTAGGTCCATATTTCGGCCTTAGGTGTTTGATTTTATTTTTTAAATATATTTTCAGTTTTGGGACGAATCCAGAATTCGTCCCAAAAATTTATTTATTAAAAAAAACAAACAAAATTGGACGTCTTAAATACGGACCTAGAGACATCGGAATTTGATGAAACAAGTTTCTATGTGCTCGTATCTTTATCCCGATCGTAAATCTATCAATAAAAATATTTTTTACCAAATATATATATATTTGGAATTTTTTAATCCCAATTTGACCTAATTTGGTGTTAAAAATTCAAATCACTGAAAATATTAATTAAAAATTATGGATGATGATGTATTTATGATCAGTTCAATGATACGGACGCATATAAACTTGTTTCATCAAATTCAGATGTCTCTAAGTCCATATTTAAGCTTTCGGATACTAATTTACAACCGTTCACCACACAACACATTTTTAGTTATTATCAACCTATATATATTTTAAAAAATATATACCTAGAGACATCGGAATTTGATGAAACAAGTTTCTATATTTCGTATCGTTTCCTTGATTGTAAATACATAAATGAAAATGTTTTTGACCAAATATATTTATTTTTAGAATTTTTAATCCCAATTTGACCTAATTGGGTGTTAAAAATTCAAATCACTGAAAATATTAATTAAAAATTATGGATGATGATGTATTTAGGATCAGCTCAATGATACGGACGCATAGAAACTTGTTTCATCAAATTCCGATGTCTCTAGGTCCATATTTAGGCCTTAGGTGTTTGATTTTATTTTTTAAAAATATTTTCAGTTTTGGGACGAATCCAGGAATTCGTCCAAAAGTTTGGGACGAATCTCTGGATTCGTCCCAAAATTTGGGACGAATCCAGAGATTCGTCCCAAAAATTTATTTATTAAAAAAAAAACAAACAAAATTGGATGCCTTAAATACGGACCTAGAGACATCGAAATTTGATGAAACAAGTTTCTATATGCTTGTATCTTTATCCCGATCGTAAATCTATCAATAAAAATATTTTTTACCAAATATATATATTTTTGGAATTTTTTAATCCCAATTTGACCTAATTTGGTGTTAAAAATTCAAATCACTAAAAATATTAATTATAAATTATGGATGATGATGTATTTACGATCATCTCAATGATACAGACGCATAGAAACTTGTTTCATCAAATTTCGATGTCTCTAGGTCCATATTTAAGCTTTCGGACACTAATTTACAACCGTTCACTATACAACACATTTTTAGTTATTATCAACCTATATATGTTTTAAAAAATATATATCTAGAGAAATCGGAATTTGATGAAACAAGTTTTTATACGTTCGTATCATTGCCTTGATTGTAAATACATAAATAAAAATATTTTTGACTAAATATATTTATTTTTAGAAGTTTTTAATCCCAATTTGACCTAATTGGGTGTTAAAAATTCAAATCACAGAAAATATTAATTAAAAATTATGGATGATGACGTATTTAGAATCAGCTCAACGATACGGACGCATAGAAACTTGTTTCATCAAATTCCGATGTCTCTAGGTCCATATTTCGGCCTTAGGTGTTTGATTTTATTTTTTAAAAATATTTTCAATTTTGGGACGAATCCAGGAATTTGTCCCAAAGTTTGCGACGAATATCTGGATTCGTCCCAATTTTTGGGACGAATCCAGAGATTCGTCCCAAAAATTTATCTATTAAAAAAAAAACAAACAAAATTGGACGCCATAAATACGGACCTAGAGACATCGGAATTTGATGAAACAAGTTTCTATGTGCTCGTATCTTTATCCTGATCGTAAATCTATCAATAAAAATATTTTTTACCAAATATATATATTTTTGGAATTTTTTAATCCCAATTTGACCTAATTTGGTGTTAAAAATTCAAATCACTGAAAATATTAATTAAAAATTATGGATGATGATGTATTTACGATCATCTCATTGATACGTTCGCATAGAAACTTATTTCATTAAATTCCGATGTCTCTAGGTCCATATTTAAGCTTTTGGACACTAATTTACAACCGTTCACTACACAACACATTTTTAGTTATTATCAACTTATATATGTTTTAAAAAATATATACCTAGAGACATCGAAATTTGATGAAACAAGTTTCTATGTGCTCGTATCTTTATCCTGATCGTAAATCTATCAATAAAAATATTTTTTACCAAATATATATATATTTGGAATTTTTAAACCCCAATTTGACCTAATTTGGTGTTAAAAATTCAAATCACTGAATATATTAATTAAAAATTACGGATGAAAACGTATTTACGATCAGCAAAATAATACGGATGCATAGAAACTTGTTTCATCAAATTCCGATGTCTCTAGGTCCATATTTAGGGCTTAGATGTTTGATGTTATTTTTTAAAAATATTTTCTGTTTTGGGACGAATCGTGGATTTGCCCCAAATTTTGGGACGAATCCAGGAATTCGTCCAAAAGTTTGGGACGAATCCAGAGATTCGTCCGAAAAATTTATTTATTAAAAAAAAATAAACAAAATTGGACTCCTTAAATACGGACCTAGAGACATCGAAATTTGATGAAACAAGTTTCTATGTGCTCGTATCTTTATTCCGATCGTAAATCTATCAATAAAAATATTTTTTTACCAAATATATATATTTTTGGAATTTTTTAATCCCAATTTGACCTAATTTGGTGTTAAAAATTCAAATCACTGAAAATCTTAATTAAAAATTATGGATGATGATGTATTTACGATCACCTCAATGATACGGACGCATAGAAACTTGTTTCATCAAATTCCGATGTCTCTAGGTCCATATTTAAGCTTTCGGACACTAATTTACAACCGTTCACTACACAACACATTTTTAGTTATTATCAACCTATATATGTTTTAAAAAATATATACCTAGAGACATCGGAATTTGATGAAATAAGTTTCTATACGTTCGTATCGTTGCCTTGATCGTAAATAGATAAATAAAAATATTTTTGACCAAATATGTAACGACCACCCTTCTTACTACTACTACTACTCTCTAAGAGTGACCATTACTTAACTACTAACTCTACCTAACCGGTATAATTAAAAACCACGAGAAATCTCTACCGAAAAATTTCGGCAAAATCTCCCCTGTACCGATGACTAAATCATCAATACAAACAAACTATACTCAGCCACAGGCGGCTGGAACATATATCTTCACAACCACGCAGTATAATATCACAAATAAAAGAAGGAAACTACCCTAATAATAGCAAACAACAATATCACTCCATCAATAGAACTCAATTACAAATGCGGAATAAACTTAATTACAATCTTGACTCATAATAGAATTTAAAGAAAACTAAAGAACTCAAAATAAAAAATGTAACGACCCACCTTTCTACACTACTACTACTCTCTAAAGGTGGACCACTACTTGACTACTATATTTTTTTTCCTCTTAACTGTAAAGGTCGATATCGCTCTGATACCAACTATAACGACCACCCTTCTTACTACTACTTAACCGGTACGCTACTTAACTTCGAGAAATCCCTACCAAAAAATTTCGACAAAGTCTCCCCTGTACCGGTGACCCCAAACTGGGATACAAACACTATATACACAGCCACAGGCGGCTGGAACAGATAACATTCAACCACGCAGTATAATAATTCTAACTCAGCAACAATAAAGGAAAACTAATCCATACTCACAACTGAATAGCAAACACAGTATCAAGTGTCCTTATAAACAGTTATCAAATTTCCTTAACACATAAAGACTTAATTAACTCAAAGAACAAATCATAATTTATTTTATTCGCAAGGATCCCTAGGACTTCCATAGTGCAGACATCACACACCCCTCTTGCATCTCCTTGTCGCCTTCCTTCATATTAGCTTTCCTTTTTCTTTATCTGCAGTAGGAGAAAGTGCAGTCTATAAGCATAAAGCTTAGTGAGCGCTATCTAACTCACAAAAACTCGATATGCATGTATACAAATAAAAACATGCTAAAACTGAATGCTAATAAATAAAGCTACTCATGCTCATAAATAGCAAAGAAATCAACTAACAGAAAAGATAACATGTATAACTACTCATGCTCATAAACTAATAAAGAAAGCAAACTAACTGGAATGCTAACGTATAAAGCAAAACATGCTCATCAACTAGCAAATAAATAACATGTAAGAAACTAAACATGTAAAAGCTGCTTGCATAAAAGAAAGCTAAACTTGCTTATCTTTAAAACAAAGTGAAACTTACTTCTTTTACTCTAATCTTATTCTTTTATTTCACTTGTTTAAAATTTATACTCTAATACTTGAAAATAATAATCAACTTCTCTTGGGCCCGGCATTGTACCACTTTGCGCGCATTCTTAATAAGAATCGAGGTAGCTAATCCCGAAACTACTAAGATACTTCTAGGCCTTGTGCCTAGGGGCAACTTGGAGCCCATCCCTTGGACCTTGTGTCCGGTACATGCCCTTTAAAAGTAAAATACTTATTATCTTATTTACTTCTTTAAATGCCTTGGCATATTAATAAGCACCTTGTGTGCTAAAATCCCTAAAATCTTGACTTTGGGATTTACTTAAGGCCTTGGCCTTTTCTTTCTTTTCTTTTTCTTTCTTTTTACTTGTTAATGCTTCTAAAAGAATTTGATAAAACTCTTATTTTCCCACTAGAATACATGGTTGTTCATGCTTATTAAAATAGAAAATAAAAACTAAAGAAACTGTTCATGTGTATCTAGTAATAAAGAAAACTGATCATGCTCAACTCATAGCAATTAAAAACTGCACATGCTCAATAATAGCAAATGAAAACTAGAAAATCTGCATATAAGACTAATACAAATCTGCGCTGTGAATGTTACAAAATTCTGCACTACAATGCTTATTAATATTTCCAATAAAGGAATGCTTCTACAAAACGAAAATGTTTAAACAGATTCTAAATCTGATATGCTTAAACAACTCTAAACTTGAAAAGCTTAACCAAAGAAAAAAAACATGAATCTGCATATCTAAACTTCATGCTCCAATTTGACATAAGTAAATTCTGGAATTTGAACTACATTACTCAAACAATGACTTAAAACTACAACCCAAGATTTGCAAGGCTACACAACCAATTTAAACTGACTGTAAAACTAAAACAATACTAATATAAAACTTATTCACAGCTACACTTTTATAAGAAAACGATAACCTTTAAGCCTGTTACAACTTGGTCAAAACTGGATTGCTAAGATACCGGCTGTTCTTATTCCTTTCCTACTGAATTAGAATTAACTTTAGAAGGAAGAACCACATGACTTTATATCTGCTACTAGGAGAACTAAAAGTGAGGTTAATGATTCTATTAAATCTGTTCCAAACTAAACTAAAGAAAAGTTTAAGCATGGCATCTATAGCACATGGTATTATTAACCCAAGCAGAGCATGAAACAAACTAATTCATTATTACCTACTTATGTTAACTACTCCCAAAACCTTTATAGAGCATGGCTACAAACCATAACCAAACTAGATGCTAAAGAAAAGATAAATCTATACTATCTCATGTTCCTTTCCTAGTAGTAAAAATCTCAAGAAATCTGTAAAACTCCACATGAACTAAACATGCCCATTATGATCCCAATAGGAAGATCTACATCAAAAAGGAATCCGAATTCCTAACTACAAAGCCCGAAGAAACCAAACCACATGCTAAACAAACAAATCAATCTCCTTTCTTTGAGATTCTCGGCAACAACTTCAACCGGAAGCAAAACTTCGGAAACAAAGAAATTAACAAGAAATAAACCTCGGGGCTATCCTACTGCAGGTGAGTAGCAACTCACCTTCGTTTTCTTGGACTTACAACCGAGAAAGAGAGGTTCTAGGGTTTCGGTAGCTCGACTTTCGGCTCCTCCTCGTGCCCACAACCTCTCCTCGACGAGAGGATCTCAACGGCGTGAAGAGCTCTTGGAGAAAAGTGCTCGCCGGTCGCCGGAGACGGCGGCTTCGTTTCTGCCCGAGAGGAATCGCCGACGCCGCGTGAGAAGAGGTGAGAAAGAAATTAGGTTTCGGGAAACCTAAATCCTCTTCTTATAACTAGAGTTATTTTTTGGTTCCAACTATAGCTTATATATTTGCCGCTGCCTATTTAATTAGCAACGATCGCTAGTCCAGTTGGTCCGTTGGGCTTTGCTCGAAGCCAGAGGTTTGTGCTTCGATTCTCAACCGCGCCCCTTTTTCTCCAATTTATTTCAAACGTTCCAGCTACTGCATATATATATTTCGCTCCATATAAGGTTAACAAAAATCGTGTAGCTTAGCTGGTTTCGGCTGAGGTTCGGCTCGGGTTGAGGTTGTGGTTTCAAAACCTGGCTTCAACATATTTCTTCTCTTTTTTTTTTTAAAACTTCTTTCTCTTGGTAAAAATGCCAAACGAACTCCAAAAATTACATAAAAATACTCTAAAAATTTCTAAAAATCTCTAGAATATTTTAAAGGTATTTCCAAATATTTTTATGGACTTTTAGAACTTGAAATAGGGAAAATTGGGTCATTACAATCCCCCATACCTTATAAAAAGTTCGTCCTCGAACTTAGAATAGCTCTGGATACTTCTGTCTCATACTGTCCTCCCGCTCCCAAGTGATTTCCTCGTACTTCTGGTTCTGCCAGATAACCTTCACTAGTGACACTTCTTTATTTCTTAGTCTCTTGACTGCTCTGTCCACTATCTGTGTAGTTCTGCTCTCATAACTAAGATCCTCTTGGATCTGCACTGACTGAGGCTGAATCACTTGGCTAGGGTCGTGGAGACACTTCTTTAGCAGAGAGACATGAAATACATTATGTATTGCTGACATGTCCTGTGGTAAATCCAGCTTGTAAGCTACTTTCCCAATCCTTTTTGTGATCAGGTAAGGTCCTACATAACGAGGACTTAATTTGCCCTTCTTGCCAAATCTCATCACTCCCTTCATAGGAGCAACCTTGAGAAAGACTAAATCCCCTACTTGGAATTCAAGTGGCCTACGGCGTGTGTCAGCATATCTCTTCTGTCTACTCTGGTAGTCTCAATTCTCTGTTTCACGTCTTGATACATCTTGGTAGAACCAGGATGCATGGAATAAGGTGTACTATGAGCTTCTTCTAAAATTTTCTTTCTCAGCTCTTCATCATTGGGGACACAAAGGCGGCTCCCCTGATAAAGAATTCCACTGTCTGATACTCGAAACTCCAAATTTCCTTCTTCTTGTATCCCTTGCTTGATCTTTTGGATATTAGGATCTTCACTTTGCTTTCTCTGTATATCCTCAAGCAGGGTTGGCTCTAAGGTCAATGTAGAGAGTTGCCCATAAATAATTTCCATTCCAAAATCTGACAACTCCTTCTGCAGTGGTAGGGCTAATGATGACAAAGACATCAGGGATGCACTGGATTTTCTGCTTAATGCATCTGCCATTTTATTAGCTTTGCCTGGGTGGTAGAGGATTTCACAGTCATAATCTTTGACCAACTCTAGCCACCTACGCTGTCTCATGTTTAAGTCATTCTGAGTGAAGAAGTACTTAAGACTCTGACTGTGAAGATCCTGCACTGAACGCCATACAAATAATGTCGCCAGAGTTTCAGTGCAAAGACCACAGCTGCCAGCTCAAGATCATGAGTAGGGTAGTTCTTCTCATAATCTTTGAGTTGTCTGGAGGCATAAGCTATGACTTTTCCTTCTTGCATGAGTACAGCTCCTAAGCCTATCTTAGAAGCATCACTGTAAATATCGAAACTCTTGTCGCTCTGTGGAACAGTCAGAATAGGAGCACTGATCAATCTCTTCTTTAGCTCTTGAAAACTCTACTCACATTTATCTGACCATTCGAATCTCTTGTTCTTTCTGGTGAGGGCTGTTAGTGGAGAGGCTATCCTGGAAAAGTCCTCCACGAACTTCCTGTAGTACCCAACTAAACCAAGGAAGCTTCTGATCTCCCTGGCGTTCTTAGGTCTGCTCCAGTTGTTGACTGCTTCTATTTTGGATGGATCCACTTGGATGCCTTCTTTAGAAATTATGTGACATAGAAATGTCACCTGATCTAACCAGAACTCGCACTTTGAGAATTTAGCGTAAAGCTGCTTTTGCTGAAGAGTCTGCAGTACTATCCTCAAGTGCGTGTCATGCTCCTCTGGAGTCCTTGAATAGACTAGAATGTCGTCGACGAATACGATGACAAATTTGTCAAAGTATTCTCTGAACACTCTATTCATTAGGTCCATGAAAACTGCAGGTGCATTAGTCACACCCAATAGTATGACTACAAATTTGTAGTGTCCGTATCTGGTCCTGAAAGCTGTTCTGGGTATGTCACTTTCCTTCACTTTCAACTGATGGTACCCAGAGCGCAGGTCTATCTTTGAGAATACTGTTGCCCTTTTTAGCTGATCATATAGATCATCTATTCTGGAATAAGGGTACTTGTCCTTAGCTGCTACTTTGCTCAGCGCTCTATAATCTATGCACATTAGCATGGATCCGTCTTTCTTCTTAACGAACAACTCTGGAGCTCCCTTGAGTGAATGACTAGGGAGGATGAAACCCTTGTCAAGTAGCTCCTGAAATTGTTCTTGTAACTCTTTTAGCTCTGCTAGAGAAATTTGATACAGGGCTTTTGAAATTGGGCTAGCGTCAGGAACCAATTCAATTTCAAATTCCGCTTCTCTGTTGTGAGGTAGTCCAGGTAGCTCTTCTAGAAATACCTTTGGATACTCACAGACTACCCGAACGTCTTCCTGCTTGGGTCTTTCTTGTTCTTCTGTACTCCAGTTCTGATTACTTGACTGGGGTCTCTGTTTCCCCACTGTCTCGTCTTCTATCTTGACTGGCTTGTGTTGCGTTTGTTGTGCCTTGTTGCTGTTCAGATAGTGCTCACTAATGCCATGCTGACCAGCTCTTCACCAATCTATAGTCGGTGAGTTTCACTACTCACATTAGGTGTTATTTCTGGTCTATCAGTATGACTCGTTCTTTCACTGTACTTACTAACTCTAGACAAAGACGAGCTAGCCTGTTGAATCTTTTGACTGCTTCTTCTACTGGTAGGTCACCTTGTCTAAATTCTATAAACTGCTCATAATGTTTATTGGTGATCCGTTGGCGGAAGAACTCTTAGTAAAACTCTATCTCAAAGTCAACCCAGCTCATCTGGTTGACTGCTCTCTTACTCTTAACTCGCTCCCACTACATACAAGCATCTCCAGATAGGCAGAAAGAGGCACACTTAATGGTATCAACCTTCTCGACTTCTGGTCAGTCAAGAAGCTCCATTGTGCTCTCAAGTGTCTTGAACTAAGCCTGGGCATTCTAGGGCTCAGTCGTGCCTGAGAAGCTTTCTGGTTTTAGCTTCAGCCACTGTATCAGGTAGACTTCTTGTCTTTGAGGTGCTGTGACGACTCCCAGGGCAGCTGGTGGAACCTCGATTACCCCTGCAGTCTCCACAGTTACTGTTGGAGTGGGAGAATCTGGTTGCTGATTTGCCATCAGATTGGCAATCACTTGTTGCTGCTCTACTACTTGTCTCTGAAGTTGAGCAACAACTTCAGAGAGATTAGGCCCAGTTGTTCTGGGCTCTTCGTTCTCCTGAGCTCGGTCCTCAATACCAGCGGTACGGGGACGTCCTCTTCTTGCCATCAAGTCAGGCAGAGGAAAAGAAAACTTAAAATTATCACTATACTTTCTAGATATATCTTACTTATACCTGATTCTTGACTTTCAACACCTATGAGTAGGTATTTCTAAACATTTCTCTATCCTTTCTAAACATAATCCTTTCTAAACATGCATATATATATATGGATCAAGAAAGGAGAAACAATAACTTCTATCTTACTTAAGAACTCATAAGCAATTACTCTGTACTGCAGTTAATAATAAGGAAAGCATAATAAAGAAAAATTTTTAAATACTTTCTTACTTGGAGACGGCAAGGATGATGCTGATGTGTGTGTGATGCTGGAAAATGGAACACTGCTCTGATACCAACTGTAACGACCCACCTTTCTACACTACTACTACTCTCTAAAGGTGGACCACTACTTGACTATTATATTTTTTTTCCTCTTAACTGTAAAGGTCGATATCGCTCTGATACCAACTATAACGACCACCCTTCTTACTACTACTTAACCGGTACGCTACTTAACTTCGAGAAATCCCTACCAAAAAATTTCGGCAGAGTCTCCCCTGTACCGGTGACCCCAAACTGGGATACAAACACTATATACACAGCCACAGGCGGCTGGAACAGATAACATTCAACCACGCAGTATAATAATTCTAACTCAGCAACAATAAAGGAAAACTAATCCATACTCACAACTGAATAGCAAACACAGTATCAAGTGTCCTTATAAACAGTTATCAAATTTCCTTAACACATAAAGACTTAATTAACTCAAAGAACAAATCATAATTTATTTTATTCGCAAGGATCCCTAGGACTTCCATAGTGCAGACATCACACACCCCTCTTGCATCTCCTTGTCGCCTTCCTTCATATTAGCTTTCCTTTTTCTTTATCTGCAGTAGGAGAAAGTGCAGTCTATAAGCATAAAGCTTAGTGAGCGCTATCTAACTCACAAAAACTCGATATGCATGTATACAAATAAAAACATGCTAAAACTGAATGCTAATATATAAAGCTACTCATGCTCATAAATAGCAAAGAAATCAACTAACAGAAAAGATAACATGTATAACTACTCATGCTCATAAACTAATAAAGAAAGCAAACTAACTGGAATGCTAACGTATAAAGCAAAACATGCTCATCAACTAGCAAATAAATAACATGTAAGAAACTAAACATGTAAAAGCTGCTTGCATAAAAGAAAGCTAAACTTGCTTATCTTTAAAACAAAGTGAAACTTACTTCTTTTACTCTAATCTTATTCTTTTATTTCACTTGTTTAAAATTTATACTCTAATACTTGAAAATAATAATCAACTTCTCTTGGGCCCGGCATTGTACCACTTTGCGCGCATTCTTAATAAGAATCGAGGTAGCTAATCCCGAAACTACTAAGATACTTCTAGGCCTTGTGCCTAGGGGCAACTTGGAGCCCATCCCTTGGACCTTGTGTCCGGTACATGACCTTTAAAAGTAAAATACTTATTATCTTATTTACTTCTTTAAATGCCTTGGCATATTAATAAGCACCTTGTGTGCTAAAATCCCTAAAATCTTGACTTTGGGATTTACTTAGGGCCTTGGCCTTTTCTTTCTTTTCTTTTTCTTTCTTTTTACTTGTTAATGCTTCTAAAAGAATTTGATAAAACTCTTATTTTCCCACTAGAATACATGGTTGTTCATGCTTATTAAAATAGCAAATAAAAACTAAAGAAACTGCTCATGTGTATCTAGTAATAAAGAAAACTGATCATGCTCAACTCATAGCAATTAAAAACTGCACATGCTCAATAATAGCAAATGAAAACTAGAAAATCTGCATATAAGACTAATACAAATCTGCGCTGTGAATGTTACAAAATTCTGCACTACAATGCTTATTAATATTTCCAATAAAGGAATGCTTCTACAAAACGAAAATGTTTAAACAGATTCTAAATCTGATATGCTTAAACAACTCTAAACTTGAAAAGCTTAACCAAAGAAAAAAAACATGAATCTGCATATCTAAACTTCATGCTCCAATTTGACATAAGTAAATTATGGAATTTGAACTACATTACTCAAACAATGACTTAAAACTACAACCCAAGATTTGCAAGGCTACACAACCAATTTAAACTGACTGTAAAACTAAAACAATACTAATATAAAACTTATTCACAGCTACACTTTTATAAGAAAACGATAACCTTTAAGCCTGTTACAACTTGGTCAAAACTGGATTGCTAAGATACCGGCTGTTCTTATTCCTTTCCTACTGAATTAGAATTAACTTTAGAAGGAAGAACCACATGACTTTATATCTGCTACTAGGAGAACTAAAAGTGAGGTTAATGATTCCATTAAATCTGTTCCAAACTAAACTAAAGAAAAGTTTAAGCATGGCATCTATAGCACATGGTATTATTAACCCAAGCAGAGCATGAAACAAACTAATTCATTATTACCTACTTATGTTAACTACTCCCAAAACCTTTATAGAGCATGGCTACAAACCATAACCAAACTAGATGCTAAAGAAAAGATAAATCTATACTATCTCATGTTCCTTTCCTAGTAGTAAAAATCTCAAGAAATCTGTAAAACTCCACATGAACTAAACATGCCCATTATGATCCCAACAGGAAGATCTACATCAAAAAGGAATCCGAATTCCTAACTACAAAGCCTGAAGAAACCAAACCACATGCTAAACAAACAAATCAATCTCCTTTCTTTGAGATTCTCGGCAACAACTTCAACCGGAAGCAAAACTTCGGAAACAAAGAAATTAACCTAGGAACTACTCCTACTGCAGGTGAGTAGCAACTCACCTTCGTTTTCTTGGACTTACAACCGAGAAAGAGAGGTTCTAGGGTTTCGGTAGCTCGACTTTCGGCTCCTCCTCGTGCCCACAACCTCTCCTCGACGAGAGGATCTCAACGGCGTGAAGAGCTCTTGGAGAAAGTGCTCGCCGGTCGCCGGAGACGAAGCCCTAGCCGCGGCTTCGTTTCTGCCCGAGAGGAATCGCCGACGCCGCGTGAGAAGAGGTGAGAAAAAAATTAGGTTTCGGGAAACCTAAATCCTCTTCTTATAACTAGAGTTATTTTTGGTTCCAACTATAGCTTATATATTTGCCGCTGCCTATTTAACTAGCAACGATCGCTAGTCCAGTTGGTCCGTTGGGCTTTGCTCGAAGCCAGAGGTTTGTGCTTCGATTCTCAGCCGCGCCCCTTTTTCTCCAATTTATTTCAAACGTTCCAGCTACTGCATATATATATTTCGCTCCATATAAGGTTAACAAAAATCGTGTAGCTCAGCTGGTTTCGGCTGAGGTTCGGCTCGGGTCGAGGTTATGGTTTCAAAACCTGGCTTCAACATATTTCTTCTTTTTTTTTTTTTTAAAACTTCTTTCTCTTGGTAAAAATGTCAAACGAACTCCAAAAATTACATAAAAATACTCTAAAAATTTCTAAAAATCTCTAGAATATTTTAAAGGTATTTCCAAATATTTTTATGAACTTTTAGAACTTGAAATAGGGAAAATTGGGTCGTTACAGAAAAGTCTTAACAATTCCTTAGCAAACTCTTGATCTCCCCATAGTCCAGCCATCACACACCTTCATCACCACCACCTTGTCGTCTTCCTTGCTAAATCCTTTCCTTTCCTTGATCTGCAGTAGGAGGAAGTGCAGTCTATAAGCATAAAGCTTAGTGAGCGCTATCTACTCACAAAAACTCGATATGCATGTATATAAATAAAAACATGCTAAAACTGAATGCTAACATGTAAAGCTACTCATGCTCATAAATAGCAAAGGAATCATACTATCTGAAATACTAAACATGTATAGCTATTCATGCTCAAAATCCAATAAAGGAATCATACTAACTGAAATACTAAACATGTATAGCTGATCATGCTCATAAACCAATAAAACTATAACTGCATGCTGAGAGCAAATAAAGCTAAACATGCTGAATAATCTAATAGCAAGAAACAAATAAAACTACTACTGCATGCTTCAAATAACAAGAAACTAAACTTTCTAATTCTAAACATATTTGAAGCTTGTTTCATTTGTTTCAAAACTTATACTTTAATACTTTAAAATAATAATCAACTTCTCTTGGGCCCGGCATTGTACCACTTTGCGCGCATTCTTAATAAGAATCGAGGTAGCTAATCCCGAAACTACTAAGATACTTCTAGGCCTTGTGCCTAGGGGCATCTTGGAGCCCATCCCTTGGACCTTGTGTCCGGTACATGCCCTTTAAAAATAAAATACTTATAATCTTAATTACTTCTTCTTTAAATGCCTTGGCATTTTAATAGACACCTTGTGTGCAAAAATCCCTAAAGTCTGGACTTTGGAATTTACTTAAGGCCTTGGCCTTTCTCTTTCTTTTCTTTTTCTTTCTTTTACTTGTTAATACTTCTAAAGTATTTAATAGGATTCTTATTTTTCCACTAGAATACATGGCTGTTCATGCTTATTAAAATAGCAAATGAAAACAACTTTGAGCTTACTAATCATGCTATAAAATAGAGCAAAAGAAAGCAACTTTGAACTTACTAATCATGCTATAAAATAGAGCAAAAGAAAGCAACTTGGACTTTCTAAACATGCTGTAAAATAGAGCAAAAGAAAGCTAACTTGGACTTACTAAACATGCTGTAAAATAGGGCAAAAGAATGCAACTTTGAGCTTTCTGTACATGCTGTAAAATAGGGCAAAAGAAAGCAACTTTGGACTTTCTAAACATGCTGTGATAAGAGCAAAAGAAAGCTAATTTGATCTTTCTAAACATGCTGTGATAAGAGAAAAAGAAAGTAACTTTAAGCTTTCTAAACATGCTGTGATAAAAGCCAAAAGAAAGCTAATCTAACCAAGATTACCTAACTTGAAACGCTAAAGATCAAGGGTTGTTTATGCCCATCTGCATGGCCCAAAAAGAAAACAACTTGCTGGAATTTATGAGCAGTAGGTAGATGCATAAGGAGACAACACTGAAATGCTACAGAACTGAAAACGGAAGTAGAAATTGCTACTGAAATGCTGGAAATTCAGTAAGCACAGAACCTAGAGAAGGAAAACAATCCTACATGCTTAACTTAAATCATTCATCTTCTTCCTATATGACTCACGGTAGAAAACTAAAGAACCCAAAAAAAAAAACCTTTACAACGTGCTTTGAATTAAAAATGAACAAAGAACACAATTTCTTGAGCTTAACATGCTATGCTCATGCAAAGGAAAGGGAAACTTGCTGTGCATCCCAAATACTAAGTCTAGGGTTCATGCTAGGCCTCGGAAGCAAGGAAAAATCAAAACGGAAAATCCGAAACAACTCCTACTGCAGGTGAGAAGCAACTCACCTTAGGCTTTCCTTGACTTACAACCGTCGGGAAGAATTCTAGGGTTCGGAGGAGCTTGATCTTCTCGGCCTCTTCCTCGTCTCTATGAACTCTCCTCGACAATAGGACCAAAATCACCAAGGTTCGCCGGAAGGAAGCCTTCACCGACCGTCGGAGGGAGGAAAACCCTAGCTCGGCTTCGTTTTCGCCTGAGAGGGAGCCGTCGCGCGCCGTCGCGAGCCTGAGAGGAGAAGAGAGGTAAAAATTAGGTCACGGGAAATCAAGCCCTAAGTTCTCCCTTTATAACTCCAATATTTCTATTATCAACTATCCTTTAAATTATTTCCGTTCTTTCCTTAATTAACAAAACTCGCTGGCACAGTTGGTTGGCTGTATTTTGCTTAAAGCGCGGCTCGCAGGTTCGAGTCTCGGCTGCAACTATTTTTCTTCCTATTTATTCTCTATTCACTAACTACTGCTTAAATATTATTCACTCCATATAAGATTAACAAAACCGTGTATCTCAGCTGGTTGGGCTGGTTTTGCTTAGGTCAGTCCGACCCGAGGTCATGGGGTCGAACCTCGATTTTAACAATTTTTGTCAAAAGTTCTTTCTTTTTGTAAACATACTAAACGACCTCCAAAAATTTCGTAAAAATACTCTAAAAATTCCTAAAAATCTCTAGAATATTTTAAAAGTATTTCCAAATATTTTTATGGACTTTTAGAACTTGAGATAGGGAAAATTGGGTCGTTACAAAATATATTTATTTTTAGAATTTTTTAATCCCAATTTGACCTAATTGGGTGTTAAAAATTCAAATCACTGAAAATATTAATTAAAAATTATGGATGATGATGTATTTAGGATCAGCTCAACGATACGGACGCATAGAAACTTGTTTCATCAAATTCCGGTGTCTCTAGGTCCATATTTAGGCCTTAGGTGTTTGATTTTATTTTTTAAAAATATTTTCAGTTTTGGGACGAATCCTGGATTCGTCCCAAATTTTGGGACGAATCCAGAGATTCGTCCCAAAAATTTATTTATTAAAAAAAAAATAAACAAAATTGGACGCCTTAAATACGGACCTAGAGACATCGGAATTTGATGAAACAAGTTTCTAAGTGCTCATATCTTTATCCCGATCGTAAATCTATCAATAAAAATATTTTTTACCAAATATATATATTTTTGGAATTTTTTAATTCCAATTTGACCTAATTTGGTGTTAAAACTTCAAATCACTAAAAATATTAATTAAAAATTATGGATGATGATGTATTTACGATCATCTCAATGATACGGATGCATAGAAACTTGTTTCATCAAATTCCGATGTCTCTAGGTCCATATTTAAGCTTTCGGACACTAATTTACAACCGTTCACTACACAACACATTTTTAGTTATTATCAACCTATATATGTTTTAAAAAATATATACCAAGAGACATTGGAATTTGATGAAACAAGTTTCTGTACGTTCGCATCGTTGCCTTGATTGTAAATACACAAATAAAAATATTTTTGACCAAATATATTTATTTTTAGAATTTTTTAATCCCAATTTGACCTAATTGGGTGTTAAAAATTCAAATCATTGAAAATATTAATTAAAAATTATGGATGATGACGTATTTAGGATCAGCTCAACGATACGGCCGCATAGAAACTTGTTTCATCAAATTTCGATGTCTCTAGGTCCATATTTAGGCCTTAGGTGTTTGATTTTATTTTTTAAAAATATTTTCAGTTTTGGGACGAATCCTGGATTCGTCCCAAAATTTTGGGACGAATCCAGGAATTCGTCCCAAAGTTTGGGACGAATCTCTGGATTCGTCCCAAAAATTTATTTATTAAAAAAAAAACAAACAAAATTAGACGCCTTAAATACTGACCTAGAGACATCGGAATTTGATGAAACAAGTTTCTATGTGCTCATATCTTTATCCCAATCGTAAATCTATCAATAAAATTATTTTTTACCAAATATATATATATTTGGAATTTTTTAATCCCAATTTGACCTAATTTGGTGTTAAAAATTCAAATCACTGAAAATATTAATTAAAAATTATAGATGATGATGTATTTACGATCATCTCAATGATATGGACGCATAGAAACTTGTTTCATTAAATTCCGATGTCTCTAGGTCCATATTTAAGCTTTCGGACACTAATTTACAACCGTTCACTACACAACACATTTTTAGTTATTATCAACTAATATATGTTTTAAAAAATATATACCTAGAGACATCGGAATTTGATGAAACAAGTTTCTATACGTTCATATCGTTGTCTTGATTGTAAATACATAAATAAAAATATTTTTGACCAAATATATTTATTTTTAGAATTTTTTAATCCAAATTTGACCTAATTGGGTGTTAAAAATTTAAATCACTGAAAATATTAATTAAAAATTATAGATGATGACATATTTAGGATCAGCTCAATGATACGGACGCATAGAAACTTGTTTCATCAAATTCTGATGTCTCTAGGTCCATATTTCGGCCTTAGGTGTTTGATTTTATTTTTTAAAAATATTTTCAGTTTTGGGACGAATCCTGGATTCGTCCCAAAAATTTATTTATTAAAAAAAAAACAAAAAAAATTGGACGCCTTAAATACGGACCTAGAGACACTGGAATTTGATGAAACAAGTTTCTATGTGCTCGTATCTTTATCCTGATCGTAAATCTATCAATAAAAATATTTTTTACCAAATATATATATTTTTGGAATTTTAAACCCCAATTTGACCTAATTTGGTGTTAAAAATTCAAATCATTGAAAATATTAATTAAAAATTATGGATGATGACGTATTTACGATCAGCTCAATGATACGGACGCATAGAAACTTGTTTCGTCAAATTCTGATGTCTCTAGGTCCATATTTAGGCCTTAGGTGTTTGATTTTATTTTTTAAAAATATTTTCAGTTTTGGGACGAATCCTGGATTCATCCCAAAGTTTGGGACGAATCCAGGATTTCGTCCCAAAGTTTGGGACAAATCGCTGGATTCGTCCCAAAAATTTATTTATTAAAAAAAAAACAAACAAAATTGGACGCCTTAAATACGGACCTAGAGAAATTGAAATTTGATGAAACAAGTTTCTATGTGCTCGTATCTTTATCCTAATCGTAAATCTATCAATAAAAATATTTTTTATCAAATATATATATTTTTGGAATTTTTTAATCCCAATTTGACTTAATTTGGTGTTAAAAATTCAAATCATTGAAAATATTAATTAAAAATTATGGATGATGACGTATTTATGATCAGCTCAATGATACGGACGCATAGAAACTTGTTTCATCAAATTACGATGTCTCTAAGTCCATATTTAAGCTTTCGGACACTAATTTACTACCGTTCACTACACAACACATTTTTAGTTATTATCAACCTATATATGTTTTAAAAAATATATACCTAGAGACATCGGAATTTGATGAAACAAGTTTCTATGTGCTCGTATCTTTATCCTGATCGTAAATCTATCAATAAAAATATTTTTTACCAAATATATATATTTTTGGAATTTTTAAACCCCAATTTGACCTAATTTGGTGTTAAAAATTCAAATCACTGAAAATATTAATTAAAAATTATAGATGAAAATGTATTTACGATCAGCTCAATGATACGGATGCATAGAAACTTGTTTCATCAAATTCCGATGTCTCTAGGTCCATATTTAGGCCTTAGGTGTTTGATGTTATTTTTTAAAAATATTTTCAGGATTCGTCCCAAATTTTGGGACGAATCCAGGATTTCGTCCCAAAGTTTGGGACGAATCCAGAGTTTCGTCCCAAAAATTTATTTATTAAAAAAAAATAAACAAAATTGGACGCCTTAAATACGGACCTAGAGACATCGGAATTTGATGAAACAAGTTTCTATGTGCTCGTATCTTTATCCTGATCGTAAATCTATCAATAAAAATATTTTTTACCAAATATATATATTTTTGGAATTTTTTAATCTTAATTTGACCTAATTTGGTGTTAAAAATTCAAATCACTGAAAATATTAATTAAAAATTATGGATGATGACGTATTTACGATCAGCTCAACGATATGGACGTATAGAAACTTGTTTCATCAAATTCCGATGTCTGTAGGTCCATATTTAAGCCTTAGGTGTTTGATTTTATTTATTTAAAAATATTTTCAGTTTTGGGACGAAACCTAGTTTCGTCCCAGAATTTGGGACAAATCCTGGATTCGTCCCAAAATTTGGGACGAATTCTCGATTCGTTCCCAAATCTGGGATGAATTCTCGATTCGTTCCCAAATCTGGGACGAATCCAGGATTTGTCCCTAAATTTGCGATAAATTTTTAATTCGTTCCAGATTTGGGGACGAATTTAGCAACGAATTTTTTTTATGTTGCAAACTTGAAACGAAATTTATTTGTTGCAAATTTTGTTGGTTATTTGGGTCAAAATTTATTTTCGACCCTAAATTTGTCCCAATTTTGGGACGAATTATTTTCGTTCCAAACTTTTGTCCCCAAAGTTATGTTTTTTTGTAGTGATTATTTGAATCTACACCTAGAAAAATTATATGAATGATCTTCTATAGTTGGCCCAATAACAATAACATATATTTTTACGAAAATGTACATTTAGATTTCTAAAAATTTCAAATGACAACTAAAAATAAGGGCAAAAACTAAAAACGTTTCACTAATTTAGGGCACCTTTTTTTAAAAAAAAAAATCATGAAAACAGTGTCCTAATATATGTTTCATCTGAAAGTATCCCCATGTTAATATTATTTGTGATAGTTACATTATAATTGTTACAATATAAGCAACTACATCATAGTTATTGATATGGTACATAAAGGTAGGGTCTGGTCAAGGGGACGTGACAGTCAGAAATCAAGCGAACGTGATAGTCAGAAGTCAAGGGGGCGTGACAGTCATAAGTCAAGGGGACGTGACGTCAAGGGGACGTGACAGTCAGAAGTCAAGGGGATGTGGTAGTTAGAGGCCGAGGAGGCGTATCACTCCACAGAGGGGCTGTAATTTAAAAGCCGCTACCCAGTTAACACTCGGTCGGGAGGCCCAGGTCGGGATTTCAGAATAGATGCTCGGTCAGGAGGTCCAGGTCGGGAATTCAGACAGGTTGCTCGGTCGGGATACCTAGGTAAGGATTTTAGAAGGGATGCTCGGTCAGGATGCCTAGGTCGGGAATGCAGAATGGTTGCTAGGTCGATAGGGCTAGGTCGATAGGGCCAGGTCGGAAATTCAGATAGGTTGCTCGGTTAGGATGCCCAGGTCGGGATTTCAGAATGGATGCTCGGTCAGGATGCCTAGGTCAGGAATGCAGAATGGTTGCTAGGTTGATATATCCAGGGTGGGAAGTCAGACTGGTAACATAAGAAACAGGGAGGGAGGAGAAGGAACCATCTCTACCGGTCGGGTTTTCTCACAACAGACTTATATATAAGAACTTGATGCACCTGGTCGGGATATGGCGGACTACTCAGATGCAACCAAGTCAAGCTCGTTGAGTGCTGGTTGTCGGGAGTTCTCTTATTCATGCCCGATCAACAAAAACGACAATAGAGTCAAAGAATCGTAACTACTTGTCAGAGAATATCTGCTGTGTGTCAGGATATATTCTAACGGTCTGCGACTAGCTGATAACAGAACCTTCATTCGACTTATAGGAGGATGCCAAGTGTCACCCACCGCCAGACATGGTCTGACACCCGACATTCCCTGACGCTTACCAGAAGCCCTAAGTACACATAGTCATATTGTTGGGATGTATACTATAAGCCTAACTTTTGTATGAACATTTGTTTTTGAGATATTTTGAAATGAGAATCATTTTGGTCAAATGTCTGCATTTTATATTTATATATATGTCGATGCAGTTGTCCATTTAATTTATATTGTAGATAACATGATGTGTGGTGCCACACAGAAGATCATGTTATCGGTTCCTTATAAATTATAAATAGTAGCTCACAACCAAGATGGATAGGGACAAACCATTAAAACGGTTGTAGTGTAATTTGGTATTAGTTTGTCTTGACTATATAATTACACTAATACACTATGTGTATATTGAGTAGAACCATTTGAGATTGTTCGATTTATACTGACTATATAAAAGAACAGAACCTCTATTATTATGGATGTGTGTATTCTTAATCCTGATATAATAACAAACACATACACTTTGTCTTTATTTCTTTAACTTATCAATGGGTGAGATTTATTCGTTAAATCAATAGGCCCGATAAGTTGGGAGATAGTACCATTTATATGGTGTGTTGTTGATTATAAAGGGAAACTGTGTCCTATTTATTTAAGTTGATGATGCCCCCTTGAGGAGCTCATAAGGATTATCATGTAAATCTTGCAAGTGAACTTAGTCTGACATGATAATAAAATTGAGTGGTATTACTCTTAAAGTCATATGTTAATTAAATGAGTTGTCAGTAACTTATTTAATTAACGGACATATAATATCTTAAACATAGGGAGATTAACATACTCATGATAAGAAGGAGCTCATATTGTAATATGAGATTAGTGCGATAGTTCAATACTAACTCTTTAGTGGTATGAGTTATTATTGATGGACTTGGGTTGGATGTTCGGGCCGAACACAGGAAGCCCAAGCCATCAGGAGGCCTAAACCAATTCCTCCTCTAGGTCCCTGTTGTAGCCTCTATATAAAGCCTCGCATCCACCCATCCATAACTTGGTTTGGTTTAACTTGGTTATAGAAAGAAAGATTTTTTTTTAAAACATAATTCGGTTATAGAAAGAGAGATTTTTTCTAAAAAGAATTCTGTTATTTTTTCTTTCTTTGTAACCGATGGCAAGCCTATAAAAAGGAGTAGGTGGTGGCTCCTAAAATCTAATTTTCTAATTCTCCAAAATCCTCTTCTCTCCTTGTAGCCGGCGCCCCTCCTCACCTTGCTAGGGCCGCCCCTTCCTCACCTTGCAAGGGTCGCCCCCCTCCTCTCCTTGCTTACGGTCGGCGCCCCCCTTCCTCTCCTAACTAGGGCCAACACACCTTCCTAGCAATCCATTGGTGGTCGACAGCTTGAAGAAGAGGAAGAAGATTAGAAGGTGCCCCATCCTAGAGCCTCCTTTTGTGACCGGTGGTTTGGATCCAAAGAGAAGAAGGGTGGTGTTGTCTTGGTAGATCGTCGCCCACACGACGTCCAAGAAGAGGAGAGGAATACGGCAGAAGATCAAGAGGCCTTTAGCTACAAAGAAAGTGTACAACTAGTTCTTAATTCCGCTACGTAATTAGTTAGTTCTCTTTGTATCAGTTTTTGGAATACCAACACAAGAGGCCAGCGGTCTTGTACTTCGATCAAGGTTTGCTTTGATCATTCAAGAACTTGCTTGATTGATCAAACACATGATTGATCGAACATGCGGGTTGCTAGGAAAAGTTCTGTTCTTGTATAATTTTTTATACAGGGAAATTGAAACAAAACGGGATTTCAGCACCCTTCACATATAAAAAGGGGTGTCCTCTCCCTTGCGCAGGTACTCTCACTAACTTTTTCGCATCTGTCTTTTACTTTATGTGTTTTTACTATTCTTATGGGAAAAAAGTACCTGACTTGAGCGTCGGAGGGCCTGCTCCGGGGACTTTTTCCCTGGTTCTTGGTCCCTAACATGGGGGGTGCTCGTCTAAGTGTGTGCAGGGAACTGTCGCTTCGTCCCCTTGTCAGCAGCCCATGGGAGCCTGCCCTCAAAGTATTAAGGGTCTCCGACACCTCCTATTAACACCAGCAACAGCGTAGCTGACCTCCATCTGACTTAGATTCCAGACGGGATCAATTTGGCGCAGTTTGTGGGAAGACATTTACCTGTTTTGGAACGTGAAGATGGACGAGACTGGCAAAATTAACGTGACCATGACCACTGGAGAATATGAGCTATTCAAAGAGGCCAAAAGGCGTGCAGCTTCAGCAAAATAAACCACTGTTTCCCGACCGTACAAGATGCTTAAAGTTTCCAAAGATCCAACGAATATTTCCGATTAAGGATCTAAAAGAAAGCAGCCTGAGGAGTTTCCCCTGGTCTTCTACAGGGAGCCTGGTCTGGGTTTCTATCAGTGGGACCCTGGGTGCTACAATCAAAAGAAAGAGAAACCACAAGCTTCCATGGCAGAGAGTTCCCCGCCTAGTGATTCTAAGAAAGCAAAAGCCATTGCCCTCAGGGAAGAGCCTAGGATAGAACCTGAAGAACAAGTGCCCTTCTCCCTAAGGGTACTTGAAGAGAAGCTGCCTAAAGGGTACAAGCCCCTTGCTATCGGGGAATATGATGGTAGTAAGGACCCTGAGGATCATCTTCGAAAATTAGGAACGCGGTGCTGTTGTATCAATATAGTGATGTCGTCAAGTGTAGGGTATTCCTGAACACTTTGTCGGGCTCAGTGCAGAAATAGTTTGATGGACTGCCACACGGGTCCATCACTTGTTTTCAGGACTTCAAAACCGCTTTCCTGTGTCACTTCGCTAGTAGCAGGAAATATTAGAAAACGGACCACTGCCTCTTTGCCCTCAAGCAAGGATCTGCTGAGCCTTTAAGGAGTTATATTAAGCGCTTTAATCAAGTGGCTCAGGATGTCCCATCTACCACTTCAGAGATATTGATGAGGGTCTTCTCCCATGGATTGGTAGAAGGGGATTTTTTCAAAAGACCTCATCAGAAGTTCTGTGAAGAATTTCGATGAGATATTAGAGAAGGCTGTCAGTTATATCAATGTGGAGGAAGCGCAGGCGGTGCGAAGGAAGGATGATAGAACGCATACCTCCGTCAACAAGCCGGAGAAAAGAACACCCCAGCCACCGGCTCAACCTGTTTCGCGCGCCCGGGAAATCCGACCTCCCTTTCCGCCTGGTCAGGAGTCCCGGCCGGTCCCATGGGTGGCCATGATCCACGCTCCCAGACTTGGTCCGTGGGGTCCATGTTATTGTACCTACCATCGGTCACATACGCATGCCACCAATGATTGTTTCCAATTTGCCCGCGACTCTCGACGCATTATTGAGTTAGGCCTACTGCCACCCGAGCTGGCTCCTCAAGGGTAGAAGATGATGGACGACCAACGTATCGCGGCGGGTTAAGCAAGCAGGCCCCGATCAGATCGGACGGGGCCAAATGTGCAGCAGCATAGAGGTGTCCGGGAGCAAGGAGAAGTCTGAGAGGAGGAGAATAGAGGCAATGCAGCCATTCGAGAGATAGACATGATCTCTGGAGGGCCTACAGATGGAGATTCAGGCAGGGCAAGGAAATCTCATGAATGACGTTTGGAGATTCACACTGTTGGATGCAGCCAAGAGCAGGCTGCCGACCCTGTCATCAACTTCAGACCGCAAGATTTAGAAGGATTGGAGCTACCCCATGATGATGCCCTCATTATCAAAGCTATCATAGCCAACAATCGTGTGTCTAGGGTTTTCGTCGACACTGGAAGCTCTGTCAACGTGCTGTTTAGAACTGCGTTTGAAGGAATGCAGATAGACACCCGCGAGCTTCAGCCAGTGGCTACTTCTTTGTACAGCTTCACAGGCAATGAAGTAAGGCCCATGGGCCAGATCAAGTTGGCCATATCCCTGGGCAGCGATCCCCTGGTGCGAACAAGGAGGAGCACCTTCATCGTGGTGGATTCGCCCTCGTCTTACAATGTCATCCTGGGCAGATCGACATTACATGAATTCCAAGCTGTGGTCTCCACCTTTCACCAAAAAATCAAATTCCCCGTAGGAGACCAGGTCGGGGAAGTTAAAGGGGAGCAGCGGGTCTCCCGTCGGTGCTATATCGATATGGTTAGAGTGGAGGCTTGTAAAGCACAGAGAACTCAGGATGGTGGAGTCCACACCATCCAAGAAGAGCCTCTCTTTGTAGTAGAGGAGCCCATTCCTTGGGAGGAGGTTCAGCTTCATCCTGAGCATCCGGAAAGCTTCACCCGCATAGCGAGTGACCTACCCGCAGAGCTCAAGGCGGATTTGATCCAATGCTTGACGCGCAACAAATATGTCTTCGCTTAGTCCCTAGAGGAGCTACCAGGAGTTAAACCTGAAGTGGCAGAACATAAGCTACACCTCTTACTTGATTCTTGGTCGGTCAAACAGAAGAAGAGGAACTTTTCGGCCAAGCAGAATAAAATCATCCGAGCTGAGGTGGATCAGCTCAGGAAAGCTGGGCATATTAGAGAAGTACAATTCCCATCTTGGCTTTCTAACGTAGTTCTTGTGGCTAAACCCAACAATAAGTGGAGAGTTTGCATTGACTTATGAGATCTCAATTGCGCCAGCCCCAAAGACTGTTACCCACTGCCAAGGATTGACCAGATGGTGGATTCAATGATCGGTTGTGAAAGGATCTGCATGTTGGATGCTTATCAAGGATATCATCAGATTCCCTTGGCCCTGGTGGATCAAGAAAAGGCCAGCTTCATCACAGCAGATGGTATGTTCTGTTATACAGTCATGCCTTTTGGGTTAAGGAATGCGGGAGCTACCTATCAAAGGATGATGGACAAGATCTTTTGGGAGCGGATCGGGAGAAATATGGAGGTCTACGTGGACGATATTCTCATCAAGTCCAATTTGGCCATAAATTTGATTACCGGTGTGGAAAAAACGTGTCACACTCTCAGACAATATGGATTAAAGTTAAATCCATTGAAATGTTTGTTCGGAGCTCGGGGAGGGAAATTTCTGTGGTATCTTGTGACCGAGCAGGGGATTGAGGCTAATCCTGAGAAAGTTCAGGCACTCCGAGACATGAGGGCTCCTCAAAATCTAAAGGAGGCGTAGAAGTTAGTAGGCAGAACAACAACTCTGTCCAGATTTATTTCCCGGTCAGCGGATCGAGCGACACCTTTCTTTAAAGTGCTCAGGAAAGCTGCCAAATTCTAAAGGGATGAGGAGTGTACTCAAGCCTTCGAAGAACTAAAAAAGTATCTGGAGGCCTTGCCTTCCTTGTTCAAACCCGTGGGCGGAGAGATGCTCTAGGTATACCTCTCAACCACCTTTGAGGTCGTGGGAGCGGTATTGGTAAAGGAACAAGACAATGTACAACGACCAATGTACTTTTTTAGTCACTTATTGAAGGGAGCTGAGACCAGGTACACAACCCTGGAAAAATTAGTTTACGGATTGGTGCTCATGGTTCGTCACTTGAGGCCTTATTTTTTGGCGCATCCCATTATCGTCTTAACTAACAGCACCATGGGGAAAGCTCTCACTAATGTGGAAGTTGCTGGCCACCTCATCAAATGGGCGACCGAGTTGGGAGGATACGACATACAATACCAGCCTCACACTGCTATTAAAGTGCAAGCCCTGGCAGATTTCTTGACAGAAGTCCATCAAGCTGACTCTGAGGAGACTTGAAAAGTTTATGTGGATGAATCGGCTACTTAGTAGAGAAGTGATGCAGGACTCCTTCTGATATCCTTTCAAGAGGATATATTGCAGCTAGCCGTCCGATTAAATTTTAGAGCCACTAATAACGAAGCAGAATATGAGGCTTTGTTGGCAGGGTTGCAGGCAGCTCGACATATGGGAGCCGCCTGGGTACTTGTTTATTCAGATTCTCAATTGGTAGCTCAGCAAGTGACAGGCAATTTCGAGGTTAATAGTGATAAGTTGCAAGTATACCAAGAAGCATACGAGAAAATAAAGGAGGGGTTCAAAGAGGTCACGATGGCTAAGATCCCTAGAGTTGAAAATAGTCGAGCTGACGAATTAGCCAAGATGGCCAGCTCTTTGACCACTTGGGTGTTGGATAGGTCAATAGCGCAGACCTTCCTCATAGCCCAAATAGAGCTGCAAAACAATATTGAAGAGTTGATTGATTGGAGGGTGCTAATGATTAATTATCTCCAGCGAGACATTTTACCATCAGACCTTGAAGAACCACGACTGATCAGAAGGCGAGCTCACGCTTATGTTGGAGGATCTGTGGCCGGCTTGAAGGGGGGTTGGATAGACGGCACCCCCAAAACTCGCTTCCTACGTATTCGTTAGTGCGCAAGCGGAAATACAAATACTAAAACAATGAATACGAAAGCTAAAGACAAAGAAAAGAACTAGCAAACCAATACACGTCAATGTAACATGGTTCGGAGATGATGCTCCTACTCCACGGCTGTCCGTAAGGTGGACGATCCCGATCCTTAGGTGGATTAGCCCCCGGAAACTCCGGCTATCTCAATTCGCTCCTTGTGGGTGGAGAAACCTCACCACAACACACCAAGACCTCTTGGATTCCACAAACACTTGAGAACTCTTGTGACTACTAATTAGGCTTTAACCAAGTCTAATTTCGTCACCTTGGTCGGCCATACCAAGCTCCTTCTTATAGAGCTTGGAACAAATCAGAACCTGATTTGCCCGTTACCAGTCGACTGGTCCTTGCACCAGTCGACTGATGCCAGCCCAACGGCTCTCTCAACGGCTATCTGCTACAGTGCATCAGTCGACTGGTCCATACACCAGTCGACTGCTACAGTACGCTACAGTAATTGCTACAGTGTGCTACAGTGCCGCTACAGTAAAACCCTAAAACTAGGATTTTACTCCGAGTACAATCTCTCATGCACTCGTACCCTCACGACTCATTTGACTCTTCTTTGCAGCCTTGACCTCTTGCCTTCAAGCCTACTTCCTTTGGCTCTCGTCCCTCGGATGCATCCAAGCCCGCGGCTTGTCTCCAATGCCATCCTTCGCGTATGCCTCGAAGTCGCTTCCCTCGGCCATTGTCCTTGCTGCCTTGTCCATGGTCCCTCGGATGCCCCATCCTTCACCGGACCCGAAGCCGTCAACCTGAGTCACATGTGTCACCTGCAGTCCTGCACAACTCAAGTACACATATCAAATAACAAGGGTAAACCTAACTTAAACCCTTTGCCCAAACACCAAAACACATGGTCCCACGAACCATTGGGATTGCTCCAACAGCTTATACCTTGATCAGAGACCAATTATACAAGCGAGCATTTTCTAGGCCGCTGCTCAGATGCTTAGGAGTGGAGGAAGCAGAACATGCTTTATGAGAAATACACTTAGGATGTTGTGGCAATCATGCTGGAGGTAGGACACTGGCCCGCAAGGTATTGCTGGCCGGATATTTTTGGCCTACCCTACAAAAAGATGCTCAGCAGTTGGTAAACACTTGCCTGTCTTGCTAGAAGCACCAAAATCTGACACACAGACCAACGACATTACTGAAAACATCCATAGTTTCGTGTCCTTTTGACCAATGGGGCATGGACATCGTCGGACCATTCCCTATGGCACCCGGCCAAAGGAGATTCTTACTCGTAGCTGTGGATTATTTTTCTAAGTGGGTGGAAGCTCTGACCAGAATCACAGAAGGAGCAGTCATCCAATTCTTATGGAGGAACATCCTTTGCAGATTTGACATACCTCACAAATTAGTCTCTAACAATGGAAGGTAGTTTCAGGGTCGTAGGATCCAGGCTTGGTGTCAAGGGTTTGGCATAAATCAAGCCTTTACATTTGTGGCATATCCTCAAAGTAATGGACAGACATAAGTTATCAACCGATTAATAGTACGGGGATTGAAGGTTAACCTGGATCATATGGGAGGCAATTGGGTGGAGGAACTATACAACATCCTTTGGGCATATCGTACGACTCCCTGAGAGAGTACTGGGTTTACTCCCTTTCATATGGTCTATGGTAATGAAGCAGTCGTACCTATAGAGATTGGGGTACCCTTTGTCAGAAGGATGCTATATAATGAAGAAAATACCGAGCGGCGACTTTCAGAGCTAGATCTTATTAGTGAAATTCGAGAAAGAACAACGGCTAGGCTAGCGGCTTACCGGCAAAGGATGTGTCAAAATTAGGATAGAAGAGTAGTCCCCCAGTTCTTTGGGGAAGGGGACCTGGTATGGAAGTAAACGAAGTCTATGGGGGGAGTGACTAAGCTAGCACCCCAATGGGACGGGCCTTATAAAGTCATTAAGAAGTTAGCGTCAGGTGTCTATTACTTGCAAGATGCCGGGGGTAGGAAGCTAGATAAGTCTTAGAGTGCTAACTACCTGCAGCCTTATCGTACTTAATTACATCTCTCTTTTTGTAATGAGTTAAGAGGAAAAAACAGGGTTGGGCGAGTCTAACACGCTCAGTCGGGGACCTCCACTACTCATACACCGTTTGAAGGCGATTGGATTGTAAGAGCAGTGCATGTCAGTTTGGTTAATTTTCAAGTGGAATTATAGCCGAAATATAGACAAAAATAGATGGAAACTATTCAAATACATAGAGTAGGACTACTTGAATTCTGCAAAAACCTCATCTGGTATCTCTCCCAGAATTCGATGATGGTCTAAGAAATCCTCCGGGGGAGCAGCTAATAAATACCCTTGTTCGTATAATTGCCTGAGTGCTCCGGCGGCCCCGTATGCTATGGATACCACAAAATGATCTCCTACTTGGGTGCCGAAGCTCGGGGAGAGCAAGTATTCCTCTTGGCTCACCCTTAAACGCTCTTGTTCGCCCGCCTTATAAGCCTCCAGAGCACTCATATTAGTCGACAGAGCAGACTGAGCTTTAGATAATTCAGCCTACGTATTTTGAAGTTCGGTGGCTTGGGACTCCAAGTCCCTGCTCTCGTCCAGAAGAAGCAAATCCTTAGATTGCAATTCTTGGAGTCGTTGCTCCAGCTCTTGCTTATAGAAAGCATCTAACTTGCTCTTTTCATCGCGCAGGCGGCTAGTCTCAAGTTGAGCTTCCTTCAAGGCTTGATCTTGGGCCGTGTTTGCTCTCTTCAAATTTTATATTTCTGCCCTTAATAGGTACCCGGCCGAGGCGGGATCAGATTGTTGGGACTCCAGCTCCTCTACCCGGTCCTTTAGCTCTTTGTTGTGTTGGTACAAAAGAAATGCCATTTGATTCAATACCATAGATTCGGCAAAAGCCTAGGCCAGAAAGCAAGTATTTAGGGAGAGTAATAAGAAAGTTGTAAAAGATGATTAGAACTCACCTTCACGTACATCTCAGAAAACCTGTCTGTTTGGGCTGGCACGGGGAGATCTTGCATTTGCTGGATACTTTCGTCCTAGCAGGTCGATAACTGGCCTCTTATAGTGAGGCGGCTAGTTGGAGCACTGGTCTAGTCCCTTAGGTGTAGCTCTGAGGGTCTGGTGGTTTGATAATGGTGGTAGGTGGGATTTTGAGACTACGAAGGGCCAGCAGCTGTTGAGTTAGGATTGGGGGGTTGTGAATGAGGTTGCTCTGCCTGTGTGTCGCTGGTAAAATGGTGAGTTGATGGACCTGCGGAGGTGTTAGGGGGATCGGGAAAAGAGGAAGTAGGCGGCTGCTATAGAGAAGGTTGTGTCGGAGTTGCAAAAGTATGAGGGGGCACATGTGTCAAAGAAGGGCCCACGAGAGTCGAGGATGGCTCTGTGAAGACTTATTCTTTAACAACTGGAGCCTTCCCTCTTGAGATTCCTACCCGAGCCTCAGGTCGGGACATAGGAGCACCCGAAAATTATGAACTTGAAGTAGCAGTTGAGGGCGGTCGGGAGGCTTAAGCTGCAGTTGAACTCCCGGGAACCTGAGCCGAATCGGTCCTAGAGACCTGAGCAGGACTGGTAGATCTATGTCGGGGTCGGCGAGATAAAGGCTAGTCATCTAAGTCTGAGTCCTCTGAGGGGGCTCGAGACCAGCGAGTAGGGAGTGAAGAGGTGCTCTGGCCAACGGGATCAGTAGCAAAGCGCACGCGTGGGGCTGATCGGGGAGCTATGCGAGGGGCTGATCGAGGAGTTGTTGTTGCTGTTGACCCCGATCGGGAAGGAGCAGAGTGGGGAAGGCTCCTTCTAGCCAGTATGAGGCGGCCTCTATGGTTTATTTCCTGATCGCTTAAAGCGAGGGGCTGGATCTCAAAGGCACGGTTTAGGGTATTGGATGGGTAATGAATATCATAGTTAGAGTGTTACGACAAAAATAAGATAAGGGGAGTTAAGGTAAGATAAAACTTACCGAAAGAGTGGGGCAGTTCAGAAGGGATATGGCTCATCCTAAATAGGAATAATATGTCCTCCACTAGCAATCTAAACAAATCCAGCCGCCAACCTGCCAGCTGCGCCGAAGCCCCCATAAAGAGGGGATCTGTTTGAAAATCTCCCAAATGAGGTGCTGCAGGAAGGGTTGATTGCCACTGAGTTGGCCATTCCACAGCAGATGGAAATTTTAAGAAGCAATATTTGTCATTCCACTCAGCATCAGAGGACAGAATGAAGGTAAAGAAAGTAGTGCGAAGACGAGCTTGGAGGTGGAATAGACCCTCACTATGTCGGTGGCGGGGGGGGGGGGGGGGGGGGGGGGGAAAAAGTAGTGAAACAAGTGTGGGGACCAAGATATGCCACATATTTCACAAAGCACCATGAACCCACACAAGATCCTTAAGGAGTTGGGAGTTAGTTGACCTAGTGGGATTCGGAAGTAGTGGCTTATCGCGAAAAACAAAGGGTGAATCAGAAATCGAAGGCCGGCGATGAATTGTTCTTTGAAGAAAGTAATATATCCTGCTAGAGGGGAGGATGCCAGATGAATCTCAGAAGGAATGATGATATGTATGTCCCTCGAGATCTCATATGAGTAACGAAGATTATCCAAGTGCACCCTTGAGAAGGAGGAAACTCCTGGAGCATAGATGGGGGCTGGGGAATTCATGAGGAAGATAGGAACAGAATGCAAGGAGGCAAGGATAGCAGAGAGTGAGAACAAGAAGAGGAGAGCTAAGAGTGATAAAAAGTTCATGAGGGAGGAGAATGAGATACATTTATAGCCACCACTCCAAGGGGCATTATTGTCAACGATCATTCAACGGTCCAGGGCTAAAGTAGCTAGCATCATTAAAGCAAGTGAAGCCGTTGGATCGTCATAAAAAGTGAAGCCAAGAAAATGTGTCAGAAAAAGCAGGGGGCGGAATACGAGGAGAAGAAGGAATAATGGTGACCTTGGGAACAGATCCCGCTACAGTAATTGCTCTCATGGACCTGTAAAAACTAAGGCAAAAGGATAGGCAATGGAAAGTAAGAACTCAAAAATCTCGACCGATGATCTCAGATGGGACTTTAGTGAAGTTCAAACTAAGTCCTGGTCGGTAAATAGGCTAGCCTTACTTAGCGATTTAGCGAGCAAATGGAAGTAGTAGGGGTGTATAGTGATGGAGAAGACACATACTTGCTAAATCTTTTGAGCGCACTCAGACAGCAACAAACACAGATACTAAGAATGCGATAACAAGGGGATGTTCAAGGGTAAAGTGCTTATACCCCAGTCCAGTGCAGTGAACAACTATGGAAATAAACACAAACTAGTCATCATTATCAAAAGTGGGAAAGGCTTCGTCAGGTAGCTCTTCTAGGAGGCGGGTCCTATTCAAGAAATTCTCTGGCACAGCTGATCGGAGGAGGCCTTACTCATACAGCTGACGCACTGCACCTACACCGCCGTGGCAGATCATCTCATCAAACAGAGTGCTTATTTTTTTCCCAAAAGAGGGAGATTTGACATAGACGACTCTGTATGCTTTCAAGCGATCAGCTTCGCCCGCTCGATACTCTGCTAGCTCGCCCTTGGCCTTATCCACGTCAGCCCATGCCAGCAAAAGGTCTTGTTTACTGGTGGAGGCTTCTTCCCTGACCTGGAGCAGGTCTGATTGCAGTGACTTGATGGAAGCCTGCCCGACTTCCCATTGACTTTTAAGGGTCGCCTCTCGATCGCTACTGGCGATTAAGTTGGCCTTAGTGGTTGCCAGGACTTTCTCCAGGGTGGCGTAGGACTCTTGCAAGGCCTTCATTTGTTCAGAAAGAGTGGCTACCTTTGATTCTTTTTCGTCCAGGTTGGCTAGGATCTGGATGCGACGTTGTCCCCCCGATTTCAGCGGTGATTTAGTAGTCTTTAAAGCACTCTCCAGAGTCTTTATTTTCTCTGACGATCCATGAGCCAAGCTCCGAGCAGATTGAGTAGACTCCCCTGTTAGAGTGTATACTAAAAGTCTAGCTTTTGTAAATATTTATTTTTGAAATAAAAGAATCACATTGGTCAAATGTCTACATTTATTTGTTAAGTGTAGTTGTTCAATTAATTTATATTGTAGATAACATGGTGTATGGTGTCACACATAGAAAATCGTGTTATCAGTTCTTTATAAATTATAAACAGTTGTTTATGACTAAGATGGAAAGGAACAAACCATTGGAATAGTCGTAGTGTAATTAGGTATTAGTTTATCTTGACTAATAAATTACACTGATACACTCTAAGTGTATTGAGTAGGACCATTTAAGGTAAGTTCTTTTTATACTGACTTAATAAAAGAACTAGACCTTAGTTATTATAGAAGTGTGTGCTCTTAATCCTAATATAATAACAAGCACATATATTTAGTATTTATTTCTTTGACTTATCAAAGGGTGATATTTAGCTCGATAAATCAATAAGCCCGATAAGTTGGGAAATGATATTACTTATAGTGTGTGTTGTTGATTATAGAAGGAAACTGTATCCTAGTAATCTAGGTTGAGAATATCCCCAAGAGGAGCTCATAAGGATTGTCATGTTAAACCCTGCAGGTGGACTTAGTCCGACATAACGATGAGGTTGAGTGGTACTACTCTTGGACTAAGACATTAATTAAAGCGAGTTGTCAGTAACTCAATTAAATTAATGGACATTCGATATCTTAAACACAAGGAGACTAACACACTCATGATAAGAAGGATCCCATAATATAATTTGGGATTGATGCGGTAGTGCAATAATAACTCTCTAGTGGAATGAGTTATTATTGATGAACTTGAGTTGTGTGTTCGGGGCGAACACGGGATACTCAAGGTCATCGTAAGGCCAAAATCAATTTCTCCTCTAGGTCCCTGTCATAGCCTCAATGAACCCTCAAATCCACCCATGAAAAGCCCATCTTGGTGTCCAAGAAGGGGCCGACCCATGGCTTGGTGACCAAGCCAAAGGGGCCGGCCATAAACTCCTTAAGGTGGCCGGCCACAAGAATTTTGAAGGGTGTCGACCACATAATTTAAATCATAAGGGGTGTTTTGAATTTTTAAAATCTTCTCTTTGTAGATATCTATAAGTTTTAAAAGAGAGATTTTAAAATATAAAACTTTCCTTATTTGAATTAGGCCACATGGTTTAAAAGAAAGTTTGAAAGTTTTAAAACTTTCCTTTTTTAACCATCCTCATGGTTTTAGAAAAAAGGAAGGGAGTTTTAAATTTGAAACTTTCTATTTTTGTAACCATGTTAAAAAAGGAAATTTTAGAAGAGAAGTTTTAAATTTTAAAACTTGGTTTTAATTTTTAAAATTTTTCTTTTTTAACATACACAAAAGGAAAGAAAGCTTGTAAAATTTTATAAGAGGATTTCTTCTTTTATAAAATTTTATAGAAAATTTTTCTCTTCATGATGATGTGGTCGGCCACCCTTGCTTGGTGTCCAAGCAATGGGTCGGCCATTAAAAGCATTCAATCAATGATTGAATCAATCAAGAGAAAAAAAGGAAAAATAAAAGGGGAAAAGGAAAAATAAGAGGAAGATTTTAATTTTTGTAAAAATCTTTTCCTTATTTGCCTTGGGCAAATATTATAAAAGAAGGGGAGGAGAGACCTCATGAGATATCAATTCTTATTCTCTTGTTGAAGCTCCCTCTTGTGGCCGACCCTCTCCTCTTCTCTTTCCCCTTGTTCTCTTTTGCTCCGTGGTGGTGGTGGTGGCCGAATACTAGAAGGAGGAAGAGCTTTTGGGTGGTGTTCATCTTGGAGGATCGTTGCCCACACGACGTCCAAGGCGAGGCGAGGAATACGATAGAAGATCTCGAGGTTATTAGCATACAAAGAAGAGGTATAACTAGTAATTATTTTCCACATCATGCTAGGTCTTCTTTGTATGAATTCCAAACACAAGAGGCATATGATTCTAGAGTATCGGATTTGTTTCGAAGTTGTGTTTCTTTTGTTTTATTTTTTCGGATTTGTGATTCGATTGTTCTTTTCGGTTAAACCTAATGTTATTTTAGGAAATTAAATATTGAATTTCTATTAAAGGCTTTGTCGAGGCAGTGGTGGATAATCCCATACCCAAGAAGGCCTAGTGCCTCGCCATGTTTGACCTGGGAGAGATTTTAGAAATAAATATTTAATCAACTTTATAACATAGGTGGATTTGGATCAATAGTGTTAAGTTCTGTTTGCGATCCAAATCTAAACCATTAAGAACAGATAAGTTAAATTTGGAATCAATAATGATAAGTTCCGTTTGCGATTCCTAATTTAATTTCTAAAGAACACAATAGGTTGTTTAGGAAATGTTTGACACTTGTACAAAATTTTTGTACAGTGGAACCGGTACAATCTTCCTAGGACCAACCAACATCCCCGATATTGTGGAGGTAGGATTGTACAGGGTTGTCCGGGGCCAGGGGATCTAGCTGTTAGGATGTATACTAAAAGTCTAGCTTTTGTATAAACATTTATAAGAATCACATTGGTCAAATGTCTACATTTATGCTAAGTGTAGTTGTCCGTTTAATTTATATTGTAGATAACATGGTGTGAGGAGACACACAGAAGTTCATGTTATCAGTTCTTTATAAATTATAAACAGTTGCTCACAACCAAGATGGAATGGGGCAAACCATTGGAGTGGTTGTTGTTAGGACCTTCGGATGGCTAGAGAGGGGGGGTGTGTGAATAGCCTCCTCTAAAAACTCAATTAATCTCCTCACAAAAGTTTGTTAGCACAGCGGAAATAAGCAAAAGGAAAACTGATGCAAGGAAAAGAAACAACCCACCACTAACACAACAAGGATGTACGAGGTTCGGGGATAACTTGCCCCTACTCCTCGGCGTATCCTTAAGGTGGACGATCCCTTGATCTTTCGGTAGATCACACCACGGACAGATTCCGGCTAAGTATTTCTCCTTCTCGGTGGAGTAACCTCTTCACAAAGTCTCAGAAAAGATTTGAAATGAAGCACAAGACTTACAGAGTTTAGTGGCTAAAAGGAATGAACAATAAACTTACAGCCACGATGAAAGCAAAACGCAAAGACAGAAGAAGTTCCTCAGCCAAGAGCTCAAAAACACAGCACTCTTGCTTGATCGACAGAGAGTTTTTGAAAATCCTATCCCAAACCTCTCTTCTTCCTTCTTCTTATTCCTCTGCTTTCTCACTGTCTTCAGCCAGAGACGAATCACTGTCACCTGTATCGAATCACTGCGACCAACTCAGGCGTCGCCAATCACTCTTCCTCCTCATCTGGTTCTCTGAACTCACACCAATACCATCCATGATCTTCACTGATGTCTCTGAGCTCGAACCAATAAGCAAGAGTCAAGCTGTTGCCAACTGATCGCAGCCAGTGAACGTTGACGCTCCAATGGTACCATTTGTAGCGAAACACAGCAGAAAGAGCACTTGGTCTTATTCTTCTGATGGAGTTTAATTTGAATTTAAGCATTGGCACGACACCTGCAACTTGTAACTCAAAAAGCTTACAGCAGATGGTTAGATCAAATGAATCAGAAATCGCAGAGAAACAGCAGAAGACAAACGACATCGTTGTGGATCGGTCAATAGACCGATCCATGGCCCTCTGGACCGATCAGGACACATCCTGATCGATCTGGGATGATGCTGATCGGTTTGTGGACCGATCAGCCTATAGGTGGATCGGTCCACAGACCGATCCCCCTATTGTTCGCTTCTTACTGATCGGTCACCAGACCGATCAGATAACCCACAGAGAGCTACTGTGTGGTTACTGATCGGTCACGAGACCGATCAGATAACTAAGGTATCATTGGATCGGTCGTCAGACCGATCCAGACAGCCAAAGTATCACTGGATCGGTCAACAGACCGATCCAATGCCTCTGTTGGTTTTAGAGCTTCCCAGCCCTAAATCCTAACGTCTTCCTGGTCCAGAGAATGAGCTACCAAGCCCTCTCTGACCTAGTCTGGAGAACAAGCTACCGAGCCCTCTCCGACTTCCACGTCCGGGTCAGAGAATGAGCTACCGAGCCCTCTCTGACTTAGTCTGGAGAACGAGCTGCCGAGCCCTCTCCGACTTCGTCCGGTCCAAAGAATGAGCTACCGAGCCCTCTTTGACCTAGTCCGGAGAACGAGCTGTCGAGCCCTCTCCGACTTCGTCCGGTCCAGAGAACGAGCTACCGAGCTGTAACGACCCAAATTTCCTCATTTTGAGCCTTAAAAATAATTCAAAAATATTTAGAAATGCTTTAGAAAAATTCTAGAGATTTTTAGGAATTTATAGAGTATTTTTATGTAATTTTTGGAGTTCGTTTGGTATTTTTACCAAAAGGAAGAAGTTGGAAAAAATAAGGAGAACTCGAGACCTCGAACCAAACCTTTACCGGACGCAGCAAACCAACTCTGCTAGCGGTCATTGTTAATCAAATAAGGAAATAAATTTGTATTAAGCAGTATTTAGAAACGGAAATAAAATGAGATTAAAGGTTGCAGAAAAAGGGCCAAGCAGAGGTTTGAACCCACAAGCTGCGTGTTAAGCAGAACATGGCCAACCAACTGGTTTGCGGTTGTTTTGTTATTAAGAAGGGAAGCGAATTTATTTAAGTTATAATTGGAACATTTAAAATAAATTGGAGAAAAATGGGTGCGGCTGAGAATCGAAGCCCAGACCCGCGGTTTCGAGCAAAACCCAACGGACCAACTGTTCCGCGATTTTTTCGTGAACAGATAAGAACCTGTAATGTAGTTAAGTTATAAAAGGGAGATAAGTTATGAGAGGAAGGGGAGGTATTATTTTCCCGTGCCCTAAACTTCTCCTCCCCTCTTTCTCACGCGGCGTCGACCTCTTCTCGGCGAAAACGCAGCAGTAGCTAGGGTATGCTTCCGGCGGCCGGCGAGGGGATTCTCCGGAGGTTCTTCATCAGTACTAGGTTTCCTCGTCGAGGCGGAGCCATGAGCACAAGAAGAGACCGAGAGCTCGACTTCTCCGGAAACCCTAGGGCCTTTGCTTCGGTTGTAAGTCCAAGAACGCCATGGTAAGTCGCTACTCACCTGCAGTAGGATAGTTCCGGATTTCGATTCGTTTTGGTGTTCTTTTCCTTTTGTTTCGAATTTTTTGTGAAGAATGTGGTTTAGGGCTTACTGCCGTGAGTTGTTGAGGAAGAGGGAAAGGGATTTTGTTTGGATGTTTTCTTGTTTTCCTTGAATTCGCAGCATGTTGTAAGATTTGTTGGTTGTGACTTGATGAGAATGTCCGGGTTGAAGGGAAGCTTGCAATCTTGTGTTCTTCTTTTGTTGCCGTGGCACATAGCATGTAGAACAAGTATGGTTTTGAGGTTACAATAGCAATTTTCATTAGATTTGTTGGTTGTGACTTGATGAGAATGTCCGGGTTGAAGGGAAGCTTGCAATCTTGTGTTTTTCTTTTGTTGCCGTGGCACATAGCAGGAGGAACAATTACCACAGTGCAGTTTTGATTTGTTATCAATTCATTGGTATGTTGTTAGCCATTTTATCACTTATTCCCTAACCGCAACTTTAGTTTTCGTTTAAGTTGTGTAGATTAGCAATGAAAAGATTGTGTTCAATGCTGGCTTTATAGATTTAGTGCAATGTGGATTAGATTGCTGTTAGACCCTTTTCGTCCATGCTCAGTACTGATGCTTTCTTAATTAGTTGGAACAACCTTGCCTTAAGCTTGCTAGTTAGATCTCTTTACGCTATGCATTGGGCAAGAACAGTCCTCATTTTTAAAGTATGCAGTATAGATTTTCTGTTAAGCTATTATGCAGATTTTTATTAAGCTAGTATGCAGATTTCTGTTAAGCATTAGTGCAGATTTCAGATAAGCTTAATATGTAGATTTGTTAAAGCATTGTTACTGTACCAAGCTTAAATCCTTTCATGATTAACATGCAGATTTTAGTTAAACTTAATATGCAGATTTCTGTTTAAACTTGTATGCAGATTTTGTCTAAGCATTGCAGTGTTTGAATTTGTTTAAACATTTTAGTTTTTGTAAGAAGCATTCTTTTATAAGAAAAATATAAGAAAGATAAAGAAAAGAAAAGAAAAGGCCGAGGCCTTAAGTAGATCCCAAAGTCGAGACTTTAGGGATTTTTGGCACACAAGGTGCCTATTAAAATGCCGAGGCATTTAAAGAAGAAGTAATTAAGATTATAAGTATTTTACTTTTAAGAAGAGGCTAGTATCCGACTTCCGAGGTTGTCGTTAAACAATTCCAGGTGTTCAATTCCGAGGTCTTGGCCCTGGTAGACCGAGGTCTGCTCTTTTAGGATTGGTGGCTCGCTACCCCAACCTATTAGGGAACGCGCATAAGATGGTACTATGCCTGGGCCCAAGAAGAAGTTGATTACTATTTTAAAGTATTATAAGTATAAGTTTTTGAACAAGTAAAGCAAGTTTTTATATAAGTATAAAGTATTAAAGAATAAGTCTTTAAACAAGTGAAATAAGATTCAGAAAGTGTTTAGAATTCAGTAAGTTTAGTTCTTTATTCTACCATGTTTATCTAGTAGATGAGTAGATTTCATGTTTACCTATTAGATGAGTAGCATGATTAGCCATTAGAATTACATGAGTAGATTCCTTAGCCTTTCTTTGCTATTAGTTTGACATGAGCAGTTATGTTTATGCTTTATTTCTTTTTAGAGCATATAGTTTCTAGTTCTTTTCGTATACATGCACATTCGTGATTTTGTGAGTTAGATAGCGCTTACTAAGCAAATTTTGCTTATAGACTACACTTCCTCTTACTGCAGATAAAGGAAAAGAAAAGATTTAGCAAGGAAGGCGACAAGGTGGCGCGAATGGTGTGTGATGCCAGGACTATGAAAGCCTTGGGACTTAGTTTAAGAATTTATCAAGATTGTCATTTATTAAGAATGTATTAGATGAGTCATTTAGTCTTCCGCTGTTAGTTAATTGTATGTTTTTATTTTGTTTCCGCTATTCATTACTTGCATGATTTGATTTTATTAAACTGCGTGGTGATGTCGTTCCTTTTGTGTGTTTGATATGTGTTCTAGCCGCTTGTGGCTGTGTATATTATGTTATGTATGTCAGTTTAAGGTCACCGGTACAGGGGAGACTCTGTCGAAATTTTTCGGTAGGGTTTCCATGTGATTTTTAATCATACCGGTTAAGTAGAGTTAGTAGTTAAATAACGGTCATCCTTAGAGAGTAGTAGTAGTAAGAAGGGTGGTCGTTACACGAGCCCTCTCTGACCTAGTTTGGAGAACGAGCTGCCGAGCCCTCTCCGACTTCGTCCGGTCCAGAGAACGAGCTACCGAGCCCTCTCTGACCTAGTCCGGAGAACGAGCTGCGGAGCCCTCTCCGACTTCGTCCGGTCCAGAGAATGAGCTACCGAGCCCTCTCTGACCTAGTCCGGAGAACGAGCTGCGGAGCCCTCTCCGACTTCGTCCGGTCCAGAGAATGAGCTACCGAGCCCTCTCTGACCCAGTCCGGAGAATGAGCTGCCGAGCCCTCTCCGACTTCGTCTGGTCCAGAGAACGAGCTACCGAGCCCTCTCTGACCTAGTCTGGAGAACAAGCTACCGAGCCCTCTCCGATTTCGCGTGCCAAGTATCCGTACTTGGACTTTTCCTCTCCGCATGATCAACCTTGATCATTAATCAGTCTGAGTTTAATTAATATCTGATATAAACTTAAATCAGTGTCAACATCAAAACAACAGCCAGGTCAGACTGTATTAACAATCTCCCCCTTTTTGTTGTTTGACAACACGATTTAAGTTTAGATCAGAAATGTTCATATTTCCCTAATTTTAGGGGAATCAAGATCCTCCCCCTAAGACAGATACAACATCATGTATTGATAGGAGAACCAAGATCCTCCCCGTAAAGCCAAACTTTCATTTATCTCTAAACCTAAAGCCAAACTTTCATTTATCTCTAAACTTAGTTATCTTCTCCCCCTTGGTCAAACACCGAAAAGGTTCGAATTAGGTAAGAAAACGTTAAAGGACTCCCCCTTAACCCATACTGTCTTTTTCTTAATCCACCTAGAATGCCCTCTAAGTGTATTATAAGACAGTAATAAAGAAATAAGAGACATACAAGACACAGTAATAAAGAAATAAGAGACATACAAGACATGGCATATGAACAACATATTAATAGCCAATAGGAAGTGAAACATAAAGAAAAACAAGAAAATGAGCAGCATAAATATATGAAATTAGCAAGTATCCAGGTCAGACATAAGTATCCAACAAACAACATCCAAAACATAGATAATCAAAATGACAGCATAGAACAATGTGTATAAATCAACCTCCTCATCATGAGGAGCATCAGCATCATCAGCTGGAGGAGTGGGTCCCTGAGGTGGCATGCCACTGCTCGAGGATGGATCAGGGAATCAGTCAGGAGATATCAGAAACTTCCTGATCGGTCACCAGTCCGATCAGGGAACCTCCTGATCGGTCTCTGGACCGATCATGGAACCTCCTGATCGGTCTGTAGACCGATCAGAAAATGATCAGTAGCCCTCTCTGCGTACCAGACTGACCTGATCGGTCCCCAGATCGATCAGGGAACTCCTGATCGGTCTGTAGACCGATCAGTAGGCTTCCTGGCGTACTAAACGAACCTGATCGGTCCCTGGACCGATCAGATTACAAACAGAAGGGTCTGGAGAGATTTTTGGATCGGTCGACAGACCGATCCACCTTCTCCTGATCGGGTTGTAGATCGATCAGTGTCTGATACTAAAGTTTCTCCAGTAATTTCAGTAACTAAAATTCGTAGAGGTGTTCGATAATTCATAGAAGTTTCTCCAGTAAAACTTCCAAATTCAGTACCTAGAACCTGAAGAATCTACAAGCATAACTGTTTCCTAAAGATTATGGTCTGAAATTGTTTATAGCCCGAAAGTTTCAAACATTTAGAAAAACAGTCAACTCAAGGCTTGAAAACTGAAATTTTTGACCTTGTTATGTTCAGTTTCAAGTTTGTCAAAATATAACCAAATTGCTATCATTATTTCAAGGACTTGTCCTAGTTTCAATCAAAATCATGAAAAGTATTGATCAAAAGTATCAAACAGTCCATCAACCAAAGTTACATAATTTCTAGGTAAAGGTCCAACCAAGTTTCCTTGGTTGGAATATATGAGTAAGATCTAGGAACCAAATACACATGAATTATGTAATGGTCTTCCCCATACTCAATTTATGCCTCTTCAACCTAATTATTCAAGGGATGCATGATACATTTTGAATAATTCGGCTGATCCTAGCATCTCACCCCATTTCTAGCAAAAAAAAATAATTTGTTAAACCTTATAGTTTGTGTGAGATGTTCCCAAGTTGCCCAAATTAATTTCCCTTTTTTTTTCTTATCGTTTTAATTGTCCTTATTGATCATGACGTGGTCCTAATGACCTATTGAGCCAAACACATTCCCAATTCTCTCCTCAAATGACTAAATTCATTTTTCGGAAGAGGTTTGGTGAAAATATCGGCTAGGTTTAACTTTGACTCAACATATGTGAGTGCAATGTCTCCCCTAGCTACGTGATCTCTAATGAAGTGATGACGCACTTCAATATGTTTTGTCCTTGAATGATGGACTGGATTTTTTGTTAGGTTTATTGTGCTGATGTTATCACACAACACTTGCACTCCCTTATATGAAAGCCCATAATCTTCTAGGGTGTGGATCATCCACAACAATTGTGATACACTCTCTCCCATGGCAATGTATTCAGCCTCGGTTGTGGAGAGAGCAACGCAATGTTGCTTCCGACTTGACCAACTAACCAATGATGAACCTAAAAATTGGCAACCCCCACTAGTGCTTTTTCGATCCAATTTGCACCCAGCATAATCGGAGTCGGTATAACCTATCAAATCAAAAGACTCAGTACGAGGGTACCAGAGACCTACTCTAATTGTGCCCTTAAGGTATCTCAGAATTCTCTTAACTGTAATTAAATGAGATTCCTTGGCACATACTTGATATCTAGCGCACATGCCCACAGCAAAAAGTATGTCCGGTCAACTAGCTGTGAGATATAGAAGACTACCGATCATGCTTCTATATTGCGTTAGATCAACTGGTTTTCCATTCTCATCATTGTCAAGGCGAGTGTTCGTCGCCATTGGAGTGGATACTTCCTTAGAGTCACTCATTTTGAATTTCTTGAGCATATCTTGAGTGTATTTTGTTTGATGGACATAAATGCCATCTCGAGTTTGTTTGATTTCAAATCCAAGGAAGAATGTCAATTCTCCCACCAGACTCATCTCAAACTCACTTTCCATGTGAGTGATAAATTCATTCAAATAGTCCTTATTATTTGAGCCACAAATTATGTCATCGACATACACCTGGGCTACAAATATGTTTTCACCATCTCTACGCAGAAATAGTGTTGGGTCTATTTGACCTCTTACAAAACCCTTTTCTAGTAAGTAAGTTGACAACCTTTCGTACCATGCTCGAGGTGCTTGTTTAAGCCCATAAAGAGCTTTCTTGAGCTTGTACACGTGGTTTGGAGCTTCGGTATTCATAAACCCCGGTGGTTGTTCAACATAGACCTCTTCTTTAATGAAACCATTTAAGAAGGCTGATTTAACGTCCATTTGATAGAGCTTGAAGCCTCTATGTGCAGCAAAAGCTAGCATTAAACGAATGGACTCTAATCGAGCCACGGGAGCATAAGTCTCATCATAATCGAGGCCTTCGACTTGACTATAGCCCTTGGCTACAAGTCTTGCCTTGTTTCTTACGACTTCTCCCTTTTGGTTTAACTTATTTTTGAAGACCCATTTGGTTCCAATAATGGTGGTCTTCTTAGGTCTAGGAACTAAGTCCCACACTTGGCTCCTTTCAAATTGACCTAACTCATCTTGCATAGCTATGATCCAATTAGGATCGTGCAATGCCTCATTAACTAATTTTGGTTCGATTTCTGAGATCAAGGCGACCTCATTAGACTCATTTCTAAAGAATGATCTAATCCTAACCCCTTGTTGAATGTCTCCCACAATCTGGTCTTGGGGATGACTAGAGGCTATCCTAGATTTCCTTGGTGTTGGCGGTGCCTCATGAGTGGTCTCACTAGACACAGGCAAGGGCTCAGTATCAGGCAAAGGATCAGACTGAGCCCTCTCTTGCCTTTGCTCATCATCATCGGAGTCAATTTCGACTCTTTCTATGTTTTGATCATTTAAACTTAGATTTCTAAGTTCAAATTGAATTTCTCCTACATCCCTTGATTGATCATTTGATTTAGGAATTTCTTCAAATGCCACATCCGAGGACTCTTCAATCAATTTAGTCCTATTGTTGTAGACTCGATAGGCTTTGCTGATGAGAGAGTACCCGACTAGTATCCCTTCGTCAGCCTTAGCCGTGAACTTTCCAAGATGATCCTTGGTGTTCAAGATAAACACCTTACAACCAAACACCCTAAGATGTTTAATTGTAGGGGGTCTCCCAAACCAAAGTTCATGGGGAGTCTTTCCTAAAAACCTATGTATCAAGACTCGGTTTTGCACATAGCAAGCGGTATTTACAGCTTCAGCCCATAAGTAGCTCGGTAGTGAGTACTCATTGAGCATGCTTCGTGCAACCTCTTGCAAGACTCGGTTCTTTCTCTCCACAACCCCATTTTGTTGTGGGGTCCTTAGAGTAGAGAACTCATGCCTATATCCTTTTTCTTGATAAAATTCTAAAAATCTATGGTTTTGAAATTCTCCACCATGATCACTTCTAATTGTTTTAATTGTTGTTGATTTTTCATTTTCAGTTCTTCTACAAAAAGAAACAAAAACATCTATGGTTTGATCCTTATTTTTCAAAAAGAAAGTCCATGTATATCTAGTAAAATCATCAATGATCACTAAGCAGTATCTACTTCCATTCAATGAAATAACATTACTGCAATCAAACAAATCCATTGCAATAAATCTAAAGCAGTAGATGTACTTACAGCGCTTTTACCTTTATGAGACGCTTTTGTTTGCTTACCCTTTTGACATGCATCACATAATTTTGTCTTTTGGTACTTGATGCTTGGTAAGTCTCGCACTAATCCTTGGTTGGCCAGCTTTCGAATATTCTTCATGTTTACGTGGCCCAACCTCCTATGCCACAGTCATGATTCTTCTTCTTTTGACATGAAACACTTAGCAGAGGCATTAGTAGCACTCACTACAACAAAATCGCTCATAGACATCGGTTTTCCACCGGTGTCTATTTGATTTTCGACCGATGTCTATGAAGCCGATGTTAAAAGTCTGCTATTTTAGACATCGGGTTAAAACCGGTGTAGTATCACTTAACGACACCGGTTTTCGAATTGGTTATTAACCGGTGTAGTATCACTTAACAACACCGTTTCATACACAGTGTGAAACCGATGTAATATTGTATGTTAATAACATCAGTTTTGGCAGCGGTAAATGACCGATGTAATATTACTTTATAACACCGGTTTTACATCGGTGGAAAACCGATGTAATATGTATTTTTTTTAACAGCACAGATTTGATTTTAAAACCGACAATAACAAAAAAAAATACACAAATATTCATAAATTGTACAAATATTCTTCATTCAATAATATCCATAAAATACACAAATATTCACAAATTATATAAATAATCTTCTTACAACAATATCCATAAAATACCCAAACATTCTTTTTACATCAAAAGCTAGCTAATAGATATCAAAATTAAAGTATAACATTTTGTTAACACATCAAGGTACAACTGTCTCAAATGTAATCTAGCATGCATTCAGCCCACTTGAACCGCACTTCATCAATTTCAACTCTGGAGTACTTGAGATTTGTAAACTGTAAAAACACATAAATTCACCGTATGTCAAATAACTAAAACAAATGTGTGCATGTATCAAATAAAATAGAATACTGAGTTTTTAAAGGTTGCTGTGGAAGATAACGAATATAACAGTGAAGGAAGCATAGAAGAACAAAGAAAATGTTCATAGTTAACAAGCAAATGAAGAGATATACTATTTATTGTACTACCTCTGATGCCATCTTCCAAATCTCATAAGCAAGAATGCAACTGTGCCCTTTGTATACACATGGCTAATAGACATAATACAATAAGGAGCAAAAGCTATAAAATTCACCATCACCACACAATCAATGAAGCAGGCAAACACAAGGTGAGTTGATATGCAGTGAAAGTGTTAATTAAGTGGAACTGCAGCAAATCATGACTCAAGTCTGAGCACTATTTTAACAATACATTGCAAGGATATCTGAAGGATGTGAACACTGTATTAGAATTGTACAAGGCATCACAAATCAAAATATTTCCCTACGAGCAAGGTTTAGACAAATTAGCCTCCTGGTCAAGAATGTTTTTGAAAGAAGCATTAACCACCAACCGAAATCACGAACAGTACCAGATGCGTTTACAAGAGGTAAATGGATATTACTTGAAAAGAAAAATCATGTCTGAACATTCATAAATTTGGAGTTTTGTTCAGGTGGAACATAAAGAACATATCCCAAATTCAAGAACATAAAGATCCTAACATATCACACTTACAAAAAAAACTTTCTCTAATAAAGAAACATGATAGCATCTAATAAAGTAGGGTCATACTTGATGGTAGAGGTCGAGCTTGTAGCCTAAATAATGTAGTTAGGGGTCTCTATCTGATTAATGAAAAATATGAATATAGGTGAAAACAAAAGAGGTGAGTAAAATAATGAAGAGGGGTTAAATCATAAAAACAAAGAGTTCCCTATTCTTGAGGTGCCCACAGACATATTGACACTCACTCTTACTTCTAGTTGAACTTGAAATTTATCGGTATAGCTAAATATGGATATTAAGTAGAAGCAACTAGTTTTCACTCTTGTGAAACAAAACATCTAATGCTTTTTGTAAACGTTTACATGCTATCAAATTAAGAGTGTCAAGTTTTGATTGGAAGTGTGGATGTTGACAGGTGTAGAGAAGGCATATGAAAGCCAAAGTATCAGAAAGGACAATATCTAATGGAAAAAAACTGTATTCACTAATGCATTGAAACCCCCATTGAATCAAGAACACAAACAAGTACTTATGAACTTTTGATGTAGCCTAATGTGGGCATAGAGTGAAATATACTGCCCTAATTCCATTTGTGGAAATAAAATTGTCAGTATAGATTTTGGCAAAAGTTGGAATGTAAAATTTATTTATTTATTTAGTGTGGTCCTCTATTGTCTTTAAAGACTCGTTTCAAGAAAAAATATGGGAAAATGACTTTCCAAAACCTTCATTATAGATAAACAAATACCTTCATAATCCCATATATTGAGAAAGCCATCCTCAGCAGCTCTTCTAAAAATTGATGTTTTGTCAAGAAACCACTGGAATAAAGTCAAAAGGACAGTAAATTATAGCAGCAGTTAACAGAAGTATTCCAATGCTAATAGACACCATGTTCTAAAGGACAGTAAGTCAAAAGGAAGCAAAAGAAAGAACTCCCTTGTTCTAAGAGACACCATGTCTGGGCAATGGTGCTTGGGATCATCTTGGCATGCCTCGCCATGTAAGCCTGTTATTATGAGATGAGAATGTTTATCCAAAAACAAATGTTGTAAAAAAGTTAATATGCAGAGTAGCATCTGGTATTGTGCTTGGTGGAAGCTCTAAGTTTCATTCAAGAGTGCGATCCATCAAGAACATCATCGTAAAAACATCACAAGAGGCTTCCCAAACCATAAACAACGTGACAAAAGCTATAGGCGACATGGAAAGTGTTGCAGCACAATATCAATATGGCAGCCTTGAAGGATCCAGCTATTTGAATTCCAGGTCGCAAATTCTTAATGACGAAGCTGCAAACATGCAGCAAAAGGCTGAGAAGAGCATGCACCTGGTCGATAGGGCAATTGGCATATTGTAAGAACTGAACACTAAACAAAGAGGGAAATGAACATCAAACTGTTGTCTTTAATAACATTGGCAATGGTCCATTTTGCAGGAAAATGATGACCATCTTCATCATTGTGCCAAATCTTATAGTTGTTCTTGCAGTTGTTGGTAAATCTTGCGTTAACCATCTTTTATTAATTTTTTTACCACATTAATTTTACATCTAATTGTTTTATTTCCTTCCTTGTTGCAGTCTTGAGGCCTCTGAGACTAAGACTTAGCCGGACTTTTTCTCTGTAAGTAAGCAAATTTAACTAGTCGTCAAGTCAGTTAAGAGTTCAGATCTCACTGTACTTGTTGGGCAAAGGGATAAAAGACTGCACGAACACACCTTTTCAAGAGGATAAAAGACTAAATAGAATGTTTACTTTAGGTGGATAAACGAGAGGATGATATTGTGGTAAATTAATATATGTATGTCAGAATATTTTTCAATGTAGCACAGAGTACTGATATTGTACCTGAGTCTTAGAAGAACCATCTTGTGATCCAAATTGCCTACAAACACAACTATATCTCACAGCAATGCACACAACTCGAGATAAAGCCTTAGAAGCATTAGAGACAATTGTTTGACGAACATAAACCATTGCCCCATATAAAAGCTACCTTGGGACATCAGATTGCACATACTTCCCTTCCCTTGTGACTTGTGAAACCCTGGACAATATTGAAAATAAAAAATAATCAATATCATTGATAAACAATGCAGAGATCACATCTCAAATACCTCAGTCAAAAACCACTACTCATACAATTGCTCTAGTAATGTTAAACTGTAAATAGAATAAGAGAGGTAAACTTCCCTCTGCTGGGTCAACGTAAACATAATGAAGAATTAGGTATGATCATTTAAACTAATACACTAGTCCAATCTAGAGTCAATATGACTGCATGCAGAAAAAAGATATTACATGTATTAGCCTTAAGAAACATCCACAATTGACCAAGTTTGCCAACTTTGTCAAGATCAATCCTATTCCGAATGAAAATAGGTCCATAGGTCCTGATCATAGAATCGGAACATAGGATCATAAGAGAATTAACTTATATATTTTATTAACATTTATCATATATTTTTAGTTTTCAATATATAGTATTCTATGAATATTTTATGACTATTGTTTTGAACCGTAAAAAAAATTATAAAAGAAAAATAAACTTAAAGTATTCCATCTTTATATAGCAAGTATGAACTTCTACAAGAGGAAGAGGAAATGATAATTATAAGATGGGTGATAATAATAATTATTAAAAATAATTCTTCTGATTAAGACTTAAAAGGAAACTATTCTCAAATGTGACACAGAAAAATTGCTATAGTAAATATCTAATAAAATTCAAATATATATTGGGACAAAAATCCTGCATAGGAATGTAGTCAAACATAGGATTGGATCATAGGTTCATAAGATCCTAGGCCACTTTAGATCCTAATTGGGATTTGGATTGTTTAGAACAGTTTGGATTATAAGATCATAAGGTTTGATCACAATCTTTAACTAAATAATATGCAAGAAATTAACAATACGGATAGGAGAGAAATTACTGTTAGTAAGAAGATGATGCAAACAAACAACTAACTGGAAAGGTGAAAATTTACATTATAGGAAAGCTATGCAAATTGAACCATGAAACCATGGCAATGCTAACATATTATCAACAACCAACCAAGTCAAGTAACACTAAAGGCCAATAAAAAAAAGTGCTTGCTGTAGATTGAGTAATAAATAAAAGTGGGTAAATAGTAGATACACATCAAAGCATTTTAAGTGGGAAAACTGATATTAGCAAGAATATGAAACAATAAATGCCAAGTACATTCCTTCCAAATAATTCTAGCCGAATTCATACTATCTGACATATGAGAAATAGGAAAAAAGGTCCTCACCCAGTGGAGATCTCCATATCCAGGTTCATCTATGAAGATCCGGAACACAGAGGCTTCTTCTTCTGCAACATCAGAAAAGTAGATGATTATCAGCAAACTGAAAAGCAGGGAAAATAATAAGAATTAAGTACCTTAATAAGACTGAAAGCTTGACTTTAGACTGAAAGCTTCAAGTAAAACCTTAATAAGAATTAAGTACCTCACAACTCTTTTATGAAATTTTATAGCATAGTTACTCAAAATCTGAGGCATTACTTGACTTTTTTCTTTCACTTCCATAAGAAACTTCTAAACTTATAGAATATTCATTGAAAAAACAACAATTTGACCAGTTACAATAGAAAAATATTTTAGTTTATAACATGTTTGGAAGTCCTCAACCAAATGAGTATTTCGTAGAGAGCAGACAAGGGATTCCATGATAGGATGATTTAATTCTACGGAACAACTCAAAGGAAGCCTCCCAATGATCATAAGAACATATCCATCCCATTTCAACAGTGCAACCATTGGTTGTTCACGGACTAGCTGTACCATCTTTTTATTCTCTGAAGCTAATATCAAGTATCAACAGTGTAGTTCATCAAACTTCCAACAATAACACTAAAGGCCAATGAATGCTCAACGAACAAAAGTCAAGTAACAAACTAATTGACTTTGGGAATAATAGGGTTTGATGACAAATACCAAATGACCAAGAATGTCATTACACTAAACATAGAAGCCTGGGAGTGAGATGAGAAATAGGGTGAGACCTGAGAAAACAAGCAACGAAGGCGGATCGCTAGGGTTAGATCCGGGCGAAGGGGAGGAGGAATGAGTGCGGGCGCTGCAATTAGCGAAGATGGCGGCCATGGAGATGGCGGCCATGGAGATGGCTGAGGGGAAAGGAAGAAAGAAGGGGGAGCGTGGGAAGGGCAGCAGTAGCAACGGCGGCGGAGCGGTGCCTCCCAAAACGCCGCTCGAGAAGGGGGCTCCTCTTCTCACCCAAAGGGAGGAGTTGGAGGAGATACGGTGTTGTTGACGGATGGTTTTGTTGATTCTGATCGGGAGAGGAAGGGGGGAAGAGGGAGCGGCGAGGAGGAAAGTGGTGGTGGCTGCGACGGCATACGGTGGACGGCGCGATATAGGTTTAGGTTTGGAGGGAGAGTGAAGTTACAAATTTCAGCTAAGGTTAGAAAATTAAATTATTTTATTGTATCATAGACATCGGGTTTTAAAAACCGCTGTTAAAATCGGTGTCTATTAACGAAAAAAAGGCGCTCATATACATCGCTTAAAAAACCGATGTCTATGAGCGAAAATCTGCGCTCATAGACATCGATTTTTCAAAAAACCGGTGTAAAATACTCAAAGACATCGGTTTTTGCTTAAAACTGTTGTTGTTCCACCGATGTCTATGAGGGTTTTTGTTGTAGTGACTTTTAAAAAATACTTGATAAATGTTATCTACCCTTGTGCCTACTAGTACCGTGTCAAATGTGTCAATGTGTTTGACCAGACATTGACTTGAATGAAACTCAATTGTGTAACCCGTATCAAACAATTGGCTGACACTTAGGAGATTAAAGGTCATCCCCTTGACTAGAAGGACATTTTTGATTTGGAGACATTCGGATATATGAATATCTCCAACTCCTATAACCTTAAGGCTACCATTATTACCAAAGGACACATTACCTCTATTTTTGTTTTGAAGGGTAGTAAAGAGTGGCTTGTCCCCGGTCATGTGCTTGGAGCATCCACTATCAATAAACCAAGTTGATAGATGCTCCCCCTTGACAAATGCCTACAAGACACGAAAGATAGATGTTTTAGGTACCCAAATCTTGGGACCTAATGCATCTACAATGAAAGACCTAGGAACCCATGCCTTGGTCACACCCTTCCTAGTCTCATGAACCCTAGAAGCATGTGATCTATGAAATTGGGTTCTAAACACTAGGGAAATGAAACTAGACTCCTTAGGTTGATATCCTAACCCAACCTTGTTGTAGACCGCCCTTTGGGCATTTAGAATCATATCTAAGGTCTTAGAGCTAGTTGAGAATTTCTCAAGCATTTTCTTGAGTTTCTCAACTTCACTCTTTAAGGCTTTGTTTTCATCCTCAAGAAGCTCTTGATGTAGGTCATCAACCTCATCTTCCCTAAGAGTCTTCAAGTGTTCTACTTCATCTTTTAATGATTTGATTTCAGTTTTTGATTTCTTAAGCAAAGTAGATAAATGTGCAATAGTTTTATAGCATTTTTCTAAGTGAGGAGAAGTTACCTCTTCATCATCCGAAGATGATGAAGCCGCGACTGATGTATCACTTCCGGAATCTGATTCCTCCCTTGCCATGAGCGCTAATTGACGAGTGCTTTTCTCCTTCTTCTCTTCCTCCGATGATCTTGAGGAGGATTCATCCCAAGTAGCTTTGAGAGCTTTCTTCTTCTTGGCCCTTTCCTCCTTCTTCTTGAGTTTTGGACACTCGCTCCGATAGTGTCCTTTCTTGCTACACTCATAACACGTAACATTAGTCTTATCAACATTTTGATCAATAGGCTTACCTTTCCCTTTGTATCTCCGGCTCCTTCTCATGATTCTCCTTACGAAGTTGGCCATCTCGCTTGATGATGATCCACCTTCATCATCGGACTCGGAGGAGGATGAGGATGTAGGAATCTCTTTCTCCTTCTTCTTTTCTTTCTTCCTTCTTCCATCCTTGCTCTTTTCTCCTGCAACTAAGGCAATACCTTTCTCTTTTTGACCCTTGTTAGCAAGTTCATGAAGTTCCATTTCACAAAAGAATTCATCTAATTTAACAATTGAAAGGTCCTTGGAGACCTTATAGGCATCTACCATAGATGACCACAAGGCATTCCTCGGAAAGGCTTTGAGAGCGTACCTTACAAGATCACGATTCTCTACGCGTTCATCTACAGAATGAAGATCATTGATGATCTCTTTGAACCTTCCGTGTAGTTCACTTACCGTTTCGTTCTCCTTCATGGTGAGATTTTGTAGTTGGTTTAGGAACAAGTCTCTCTTGGCGATTCGAGAGTCTCGGGTTCCTTCTTGGAGCTCGATGAGCTTGTTCCACAAATCTTTTGCGCTCACAAATGGACCTACCTTGACAAGTTGATCTTTGGCTATCCCACATTGTAGAGTGACCACCGCCTTGGCATCGGCTTGTCCTTTGCGAGTTTGCTCGGCGGACCACCTTGACGACTCTAGTTCCTTACCTTCTTCGTCCTTCGGAGGTGTGAACCCTTCCTTGACCGAGAACCACATGGAGATGTCGGTCTTGAGATAATACTCCATACGGCTCTTCCAATATTGGAAGTCCACTCCGTCGAAGTAGGGTGGGCGATTGGTGCTAAAACCTTCCTTCATAGCCATCTTCTTGCTCTTTAGGGAGTTAATCCGGATGAAGAGCGCCTTGCTCTGATACCACTTGTTAGGACCTTCGGATGGCTAGAGAGGGGGGGGGTGTGAATACCCTCCTCTAAAAACTCAATTAATCTCCTCACAAAAGTTTGTTAGCACAGCGGAAATAAGCAAAAGGAAAACTGATGCAAGGAAAAGAAACAACCCACCACTAACACAACAAGGATGTACGAGGTTCGGGGATAACTTGCCCCTACTCCTCGGCGTATCCGTAAGGTGGACGATCCCTTGATCTTTCGGCAGATCACACCCCGGACAGATTCCGGCTAAGTATTTCTCCTTCTCGGTGGAGTAACCTCTCCACAAAGTCTCAGAAAAGATTTGAAATGAAGCACAAGACTTACAAAGTTTAGTGGCTAAAAGGAATGAACAATAAACTTACAGCCACGATGAAAGCAAAACGCAAAGACAGAAGAAGTTCCTCAGCCAAGAGCTCAAAAACACAGCACTCTTGCTTGATCGACAGAGAGTTTTTGAAAATCCTATCCCAAACCTCTCTTCTTCCTTCTTCTTATTCCTCTGCTTTCTCACTGTCTTCAGCCAGAGCCGAATCACTATCACCTGTATCGAATCACTGCGACCAACTCAGGCGTCGCCAATCACTCTTCCTCCTCATCTGGTTCTCTGAACTCACACCAATACCATCCATGATCTTCACTGGTGTCTCTGAGCTCGAACCAATAAGCAAGAGTCATGCTGTTGCCAACTGATCGTAGCCAGTGAACGTTGACGCTCCAATTGCACCATTTGTAGCGAAACACAGCAGAAAGAGCACTTGGTCTTATTCTTCTGATGGAGCTTAATTTGAATTTAAGCATTGGCACGACACCTGCAACGTGTAACTCAAAAAGCTTACAGTAGATGGTTAGATCAGATGAATCAGAAATCGCAGAGAAATAGCAGAAGACAAACGACATCGTTGTGGATCGGTCAACAGACCGATCCATGGCCCTCTGGACCGATCAGGACACATCCTAATCGGTCTGGGATGATGCTGATCGGTCTATGGACCGATCAGCCTATAGGTGGATCGGTCCACAGACCGATCCCCCTATTGTTCGCTTCTTACTGATCGGTCACCAGACCGATCAGATAACCCACAGAGAGCTACTGTGTGGTTACTGATCGGTCACGAGACCGATCAGATAACTAAGGTATTGTTGGAACCCTAAGGTTGGTTTTGGTGTGATCAACAAGTTAAGTTAGGTTCTGTTGTTTTCTAACCTTGTGTCTAAGTGTGCAGGAGCTTAGTAGCACAGGTACTCGAGCGGAAGACGCAGCTAGCGAGAAGGACGGCACGCGGTGCGTCCGTTGCGGAAGAGTACACCGACGGACGAGAAGGAAGTGCGCGCGATGGTTCCGAGGTACGAAAGCCGGAGCGGAAGATTGCTCGGGGAGCAAGAGACGCAGCTAGCGCGAAGGTCGGCACGGGGTGCGATCGAGGGACGAAGTCTGCGGATGAGTACGCTGGTGGACGAGAAGGGACACGCGGCAATTCCGAGGGACGAGAAGCCGGAGGGAAGCACGCTCGAGAAGACCGGAAGATGGGTTCGGGTGAGCCCTATTCCGGATGTCAGAGATCACCCAATCAAGCGGATCCGGAGCAGAAGACCCGGACCGAGACGGGGACTTAACGGAGAAGTGGTCCCGGACAAAAAGTCAACCGCAGTTGACTTTTTGCTCCGGGGCGCCCGGAATGCTTCCGGGCGCCCGGACCCTGATTTTGACCAAGATCGCGATTTACGCGATCTGAACGTTGGGGGATAAAACTTTATCCCCCCCAGGGCGCCCGGAACCCTTCCAGGCGCCCCGACCAAGGCTATAAATATAGCCTTGGTCCAGAAGCTCTTCATTAGTTCAGAAATTGTAAACAACACTTGTGTGCTTCCACTGTTTAGATTAGCTTCTGTCTTTCTGTGCTTACACTGCTGTAAACGAGGCTTCTCCGCCTGAAGGAGCTCTTAGTGCGATCTTCATCCTTGGATTAACAACCTCCCCGGTTGTAACCAAGTCAAATTCGGTGCCTCGTTTTTATGCTTTATTTTCTGTTTAATCTATTTTTTATGTGTTAGCTTAATCGTACGAGAAAGGGTTGTGTTTGATTTTTCAGGGCTATTCAACCCCCCCTTCTACCCGGCCGCATCGGTCCAACAAGTGGTATCAGAGCCGAGGCGCTTCAGGAGGACTAACCGCCGAACGAAGCAACAAGATGGCCGGATCCAACATCCACGCACCAAAATTCGAAGGGGCTAGCTGGAAAAAGCGAATGGAGGTATTTCTTGAAACAGATTATGATTTATTACTAACAATGGAATTTGGCTATGAAGCACCAGAGGGCAAAGCAAGAAATCAATGGTCAAAGAAGGAGCAGGCTGACCACGTGGCAAACAAGAAAGCAGAATTTCATCTGCTAAGTGTACTTCCAACACAAGAAGTCAATCGAGTCGGTACCTATAACTCGGCAAAGGAGCTTTGGGAGAAATTCCTTGAGTTACACGAAGGAACATCCGAAGCCAAACTTGCAAGACAGGATTTACTTCGTAACCAGCTTACAAACCTCCGATTTGAAGAAGGTGAAACAATTGCACATCTACACTCGAGGATTCAGGAACTCATCACCAGACTTACGAATCTCGGAGAAGAGGTAAGTAACCGAGATTCGCTAAGGTATGCCTAAATTCCTTTCCTAGAAACTCAAAATGGGCATCACTAGTAGATGCCTTTTACATTTCAAAAGATCTAGAAAAAATTTCATTAGACGAATTCTTTTCAACTTTTGAAGTGCATGAGTCAAGATGTGCAGGTCTGAAGGAGCCCAAGAATAATATCGCCCTTCAAGCTTCGAGAGACGAACCTGAGTCAGAATCTTCTCTCGACAACGAGGAAATGGTAATGATGGTAAGACGATTTAAAAATATTTGTAAATCTAGGAAATCTAACCATCCGCAGGGAAGAAAGAAAAGAACCATCCGCTGCTACCATTGCGATGAAGAAGGGCACGTCAAGGACAATTGCCCTAAACTGAAGAACAACGGGAAGGACAAGGGTAAGAAGCCTATCCAAAAGCGCAAGGCCCTAAAAGCGACGTGGGACGATACGTCGTCGGAATCAGAAGTCGAGGAGTTCTCCGGGCTCACGTTAATGGCGAGTCATCAAGACGACGACTGCGAATCAAGCTCTTCCGAAATGAGCATCGAAAGCATCAATGAAGGGGGAGCCACGTCCGAAGAGAGCAGCAGTTCAAGGGGAGAAACCGACAACGAGATCGACAAGGTAAGTGAGGTACGATCTCTTCCTCCTAATAAAATGTTTAAATTCATTAAAATTTTAACAAAAGATTGCTGCAAATTAGAAAATGAAAATAAAGATTTAAAAGCAATATTAGCTACATCTTGTCCGTTAGAAATGCTAGATAAATCAAATTTAGAAAATGAAAAATTAAAATTAGAAATTCAAAATTTAAAAATTCAAGTAGAAAACTTGAAAAACTCTGCTTGCTCATCTAAAACCAATTTTAGAAGGTTCAATAATTTGAATTGGTATTATAGATATCACCAGGGACAAATTAAAAATATCTCTAGAAAATATGTCCCTAAGAAATTTTTAGTTAATCCAGTAGGTTGGAACCTTTATTGGGTTCCTAAATCTTGCTTAGTGTAAATTTTAAAATCAAAGTTAGTGCTTTAAGTGAGAAAATTAAACAAAAATTTCTTTATGGGCTTTGACTAGAAAGTGGTTGTTGCTCCAATAACCAAGAAGGCCTAGTGCCTCGCCACTGCCTGGAAGCCAAATATTGAAATAAATGTTTAATTAATAAAGCATTAATACTAGAATTATTTAATGCTTTAAAAAGTTATTCAAACATGTTTCAAAATTTTGACATAAATTTTTTAACTAATTAATTTTTTTTTAAAAATTCTATTTTCAAAAATAATTTTTACTTAGAGTTTTTTCTGCTTTTATTGATGCAAAAATATTTTTCAAAATAATTACTTAAGTTTTATTGATTGCAAAATTCTTTTTCTAACTAAGAATCTTTTGACTTAGAAATTTTTTTAGATAGCTTTTCAAAATTTTCTAAGTCTTTAACCCTTAGATTTTTTTGGAACCCCATTTTTTTTTGTGATCAAAGGGGGAGAAAGATAAGTATAAGTCTAGGGGGAGGTAGCCTAAAACTATTTTTTTTCTATCTTTGTGCACTAAATTGTAAATTTAGTTAGTTTATTTTTTGTCTAGTTAACCCTAGCTTAACTTGGGTTGATCACACCAAAAAGGGGGAGATTGTTGGAACCCCAAGGTTGGTTTTGGTGTGATCAACAAGTTAAGTTAGGTTCTGTTGTTTTCTAACCTTGTGTCTAAGTGTGCAGGAGCTTAGTAGCACAGGTACTCGAGCGGAAGACGCAGCTAGCGAGAAGGACGGCACGTGGTGCGTCCGAGGGACGAGGCGCTGCGGAAGAGTACACCGGCGGACGAGAAGGAAGTGCGCGCGATGGTTCCGAGGTACGAAAGCCGGAGCGGAAGATTGCTCGGGGAGCAAGAGACGCAGCTAGCGCGAAGGTCGGCACGGGGTGCGATCGAGGGACGAAGTCTGTGGATGAGTACGCTGGTGGACGAGAAGGGACACGCGGCAATTCCGAGGGACGAGAAGCCGGAGGGAAGCACGCTCGAGAAGACCGGAAGATGGGTTCGGGTGAGCCCTATTCCGGATGTCAGAGATCACCCAATCAAGCGGATGCGGAGCAGAAGACCCGGACCGAAATGGGGACTTAACGGAGAAGTGGTCCCGGACAAAAAGTCAACCGCAGTTGACTTTTTGCTCCGGGGCGCCCGGAATGCTTCCGGGCGCCCGGACCCTGATTTTGACCAAGATCGCGATTTACGCGATCTGAACGTTGGGGGATAAAACTTTATCCCCCCCAGGGCGCCCGGAACCCTTCCAGGCGCCCCGACCAAGGCTATAAATATAGCCTTGGTCCAGAAGCTCTTCATTAGTTCAGAAATTGTAAACAACACTTGTGTGCTTCCACTGTTTAGATTAGCTTCTGTCTTTCTGTGCTTACACTGCTGAAAACGAGGCTTCTCCGCCTGAAGGAGCTCTTAGTGCGATCTTCATCCTTGGATTAACAACCTCCCCGGTTGTAACCAAGTCAAATTCGGTGCCTCGTTTTTATGCTTTATTTTCTGTTTAATCTATTTTTTATGTGTTAGCTTAATCGTACGAGAAAGGGTTGTGTTTGATTTTTTCAGGACTATTCAACCCCCCCCTTCTAGCCGGCCGCATCGGTCCAACAGGTATCACTGGATCGGTCGACAGACCGATCCAGACAGCCAAAGTATCACTGGATCGGTCAACAGACCGATCCAATGCCTCTGTTGGTTTTAGAGCTTCCCAGCCCTAAACCCTAACGTCTTCCTGGTCCAGAGAACGAGCTACCGAGCCCTCTCTGACCTAGTCTGGAGAACAAGCTACCGAGCCCTCTCTGACTTCCACGTCCGGGTTAGAGAACGAGCTACCGAGCCCTCTCTGACCTAGTCTGGAGAACGAGCTGCCGAGCCCTCTCCGACTTCGTCCGGTCCAGAGAACGAGCTACCGAGCCCTCTCTGACCTAGTCCGGAGAACGAGCTGCCGAGCCCTCTCCGACTTCGTCCGGTCCAGAGAACGAGCTACCGAGCCCTCTCTGACCTAGTTTGGAGAACGAGCTGCCGAGCCCTCTCCGACTTCGTCCGGTCCAGAGAACGAGCTACCGAGCCCTCTCTGACCTAGTCCGGAGAACGAGCTGCCGAGCCCTCTCCGACTTCGTCCGGTCCAGAGAACGAGCTACCGAGCCCTCTCTGACCTAGTCCGAAGAACGAGCTACCGAGCCCTCTCCGACTTCGCGTGCCAAGTATCCGTACTTGGACTTTTCCTCGCCACATGATCAACCTTGATCATTAATCAGTCTGAGTTTAATTAATATCTAATACAAACTTAAATCAGAGTCAACATCAAAAAAATAGCCAGGTCAGACTGTATTAACAGTTGTAGTGTAATTAGGTATTAGTTTATCTTGACTAATAAATTATACTAGTACACTATGAGTGTATTGAGCAGGACCATTTGAGGTAGTTTTATTTTATACTGACTATATAAAAGAACCAAACCTCTGTTATTATGGAAGTGTGTGCTCTTAATCATGATATAATAACAAGCACGTATATTTAATATTTATTTCTTTAATTTATCAAAGGGTGTGATTTAGCTCGTTAAGTCAATTGGCCCGATAAGTTGGGAAATGATATTATTTATATGGTGTGTTATTGATTATAGAATAAAACTGTGTCCTAGTAATCTAGGTTGATGGTGTCCCCTTGAGGAGCTCATAAGAATTATCATGTAAACCCTGCAGGTGAACTTAGTCCGACATGATGATAAGGTTGAGTGGTATTACTCTTGGAGTTAGATATTAATTGAGTCGTCAGAAACTCATTTAATTAGTGGGCATTCAATATCTTAAACACATGGAGACTAACACACTCATAATAAGAAGGAGCCCATATTATAATATGAGATTGGTGCGGTAGTGCAATAATAACTCTTTAGTGGAATGAGATATTATTGATGAACTTGAGTTGGATGTTCGAGGCAAACATGGGAAGCTCAAGCTCATCGGGAGACTAAAACCAAATCCTCCTCTAGGTCCCTATTATAGCCTCTTACATAAAGCCTTATATCCACCCAAAGCCTAGCTTCTTAAGGCTCAAGCTAGGGCCGGCCAAGCTAAGCTTCGAGCCCAAGCTCGGGCCGGCCAAGCCTTGCTTGGTACCCAAGCAAGGGGTCGACCACACACAAGAAGTAGGAAGTTTTATTTTTTGTAAAATCTTTCTTTTTATAGAGATCCATAAAAAGGATTTAAAAGGATGATTTTAATATAAAACTTTCCTTTTTTAGATTGGTCATAAAAGGAATAAAAGGGAGTTTTTATTTTGTTAAAAACTTTCCTTTTATGTTGGTTTTAAAAGAGAGCTTTAAATTTTAAAATCTTTCCTTTTATAGCTTTCTACAAAGGAATAAAAGAGAGATATGAAATCTTTCCTTATTTGTAGTTATCTATAATATGAAAGAAAGATTTTAATTTTTGTTATAAAACTTTTCTTTTTGTAACCATATTTTATTTTAGATCTTATCTTTTATAGATATCCATAAAAGGATTTAAAAGAGAGATATTTTAATTTATAAAACATTCCTTTTATAACTATCCACAAAAGAGATTTTAAAAGAGATATTTTAATTTTTTGTTTAAAATCCTTCCTTTCTTGGAGAACAAGCTTGTGGCTGGCCATGCTATGATAAGAAAGGAAGTTTTATTTTTTGTTACAAAACTTTCCTTTTTTGCCAAGACCAAGGAATATAAAAGAGAAGGAGGGGGTGCCTCACCCAACAACACATCTTCTATTCCTCTCTATTCTTCCTTGGTGGTCGGCCTTTGCTCTTTCTCTTCTCTCCTTTTGTTTTCTCTCTTGGAGGTCGGCGGCATCAATTGGTGGTGATCTCTTGGTGGCCGGTTGCTTGAAGGAGAAGAAGAAGAGAAGGAAGCTCTCTTGTCTAGCATCCCTTGGAGGATAGTTGGTGGTCGGATCTTGGAAGCTTTGGAAGAAGCTTGGGTGGACTACCTCTTGGAAGATCGTCGCCCACACGATGTTTAAGAGAAGGAGAGGAATACAATAGAAGATCAAGAGGTCTATAAGCTATAAAAGGTATAACTAGTTATTAGTTTCCGCATCATGACTAGTTCATCCTTTTGTATAGATATTGTAAAACCAAACACAAAAGGTTATCAGTTTTAAGTTATCATATTTGTTATCGATTTTATTTTTTGATTTCATGTTTCGATAATGTGTTTCTATTGAGGTCTCTATAGTTAAACCTAGTTTACTGTAAGAAGTTAAATATCCAATTTCTCTGTGAGACTTTGTCTAGGAAGTGGTGGATGATCTCATACCCAAGAAAGCCTACTGCCTCGCCATGTTTAACCTGGAAGCCAATCTTAGAAATAGATATTTGATAACTTCTGTAATATGGTTTAACTTAGGAAGATCACATCGGTTGAACTTAGAGTAAGAATGTTAAGTTTCGTTCCCAATCCAAGTTTAACTTCTAAAGGAAAATTTGGATTAATAATGTTAAACATCGTTTGTAATTCAAATTTAACTTTAGTAGAGCACATGGGTATCTAGGATAGTTCTATGCTTGTAGAAATTTTTGTACAGGGGAACTAGGACGATATTCCGAGTAGCAACCAACAATTGGTATCAGAGTTAGGTTTTAACCTCTGTGTGTTTAGTTTTAGTTTAATTATGCACATGTCATATATATTTTAGACAGGATAATAGTAGGATATGCAAATAGATTAACTTTGTGGTTGCAGGCTCCAACTATTATGGCCTATTGTGATTATGTGTGATTGGACCCTCGGACATGTCGAAGGCATTTTATGTGTGTGCACGATTGTATGTATTAAATACAGCAGGAGCTGTATTAGTTTAAGGATTTTACATTTTGTTCGATCTAGACTTTATGTACATTCCTTTGTGGAATATAGGATCGGTATATGTAAAATTTTATTTTTGTCGCGGATCATATCCTTGCGAGGCGTGGTACTATTTGAGGACCAGAGGCGCAGCAGAAAAAGAAGCAGGATAGATGTGACAACTAGACCCGATGGCGGTGGCCAAAGATGGCAGCATCTAGGGTTGGCATCACATGGAGGACAGTGATGGAAGAGACCATAATAGTTGGAAAATTGTTTTTCCATATTTAATGCTTTTATTTGCTGTGATGTGTGTGTGCATGTTTAAAATCCTCATCTTAAATAACTAAGTGGGAGAGAGATTAGTAAATAAATTTCATGGTCTCCATTACTGGTTTGTAAGTGATGCAACAAACTTGTGCGTTAGCTCTGAGTGCCTCCCTCCACATCGGATGAGTTTGTTTGCGGATCACTAGATCAAATTTCCTTTATGGATGGTTATAGGAAATTATTTAGGAGCGTGTGATCTTCTCCAACTGAAGGAGCACAATCCTATTTAATGGACTAAGTATCAAGTAATGGAATACACTTAGGCACATTTAATAGTATCCTCCCCATCGGAGTCACTGCTATTATTTGTGTGACCGAAGAAAAACCAACTATTAATTTATCATAAAGCTAGGTAAAACCCCCTCTTACAAATGTTTGAATTTGTATACGTCCACACTATCGTGGCATACAAAATTCATGGTGTTTGAGTTAATTTTATTTGTCATAAAGTTAGGTTGACAAAATAAAATTAATGGGTAAAACCTCCTCTTACAAATGATTGAATTTGTATATGTCCACACTATCGTGGCATACAAAATTCATAGTGTTTGAGGTAATTATAGGTTGACAAGATAATTAATGGGTAAGACCCTCCTCTTACAAATGTTTAAATTTGTATACGTCCACACTATCGTGGCATACAAAATTGACGGTATTTGAGGTGTTGTTGAATTTAAATGATATTGTTTTGTGGAATCAATATTATTTTAAATTCTAAAGTTTTGACCAAATATTTGATCTAAGATAAACCAACTATTAATTTTATTTGTCATAAAGTTAGGATGACAAGATAATAAAATTAATGATTGAATTTGTATACGTCCACACTATCATGGCATACAAAATTCACGGTGTTTGAGGTGTTGGTCTTGACCAAATATTTTGTGATTCTTTGGATTTCAAATGATTTTCAATTCCCTAGCTGTTATACTAGAGAATAGACTTACTAGTCCCAATTATAATGATTAGAAACAAAACTTGGACACTAAGGTGGACTGTCCTCTCAGGAATGAAAACAATAAAAGTGTATCTTATTAGTTATTGAAGCATGTTTAGTGGTGTTATCTACCAGTACCTGGTGTGTAGATACGAGAACCATTGATCATGTCTGTAAATCATTGCAGGGGTTCCAGGAAACCCAATAACTACATGAAGTAGAAATCACCGTTTACATGGGCAATGCTGCGAAAGTGGTGGCTGTTGCAGTGGGAGATGTTTATTTATCCTTTGATTGGAATAAAACATTGATTTTGAGAAATTGTCTTTATGTACCAAGTTTTAGAAAGAAGTTGATTTCAGTTTCTAAACTATTTGAGGATGGATATTTTGTTTCTTTTGATGACAAAGTGGTTGTCAAGAAAAATAGAGTGGTTATCTGTTCTGGTACATTAGTTGACAATTTGTATACTCTAAATCCAATAACTCCCATGATGCAACAAATGGAAATTAATAACACATCTTCTAATTCTAATAAGAGAAAGTAACCTTCGGAAATGAACCAAACATATCTTTAGCATCTAAAGTTAGGTCATATTAACTTGAGTAGGATTCAAAATATAACGACCACCCTTCTTACTACTACTACTCTCTAAGGATGACCGTTACTTATCTACTAACTCTACTTAACCGGTGTGATTAAAAACCACATGGAAACCCTACCGAAAAATTTCGACAGAATCTCCCCTGTACCGGTGACCTTATTCAACAATACATGCAATATATATACTCAGCCACATGCGGCTGGAACACATATCAAATACACAAAAGGAATAGCATCACCACGTAGTTTAATGAAATCAAATCATGCAAGTAATGAATAGCGGAAACAAAATAAAAACATACAATTAACTAACAGCGGAAGACTAAATGACTCATCTAATACATTATTAATAAATGACAATCTTAATAAATTCTTAAACTAAGTCCCAAGGCTTCCATAGTCCTGGCATCACACATCTTCCAACCACCTCCTTGTCGCCTTCCTTTCTATATCTTTTCCTTTCCTGTATCTGCAGTAAGAGGAAGTGTAGTCTATAAGAAAAATTTGCTTAGTAAGCGCTATCTAACTCACAAAAACACGAATGTGCATGTATACGAAAAGAACTAAGAACCATATGCTCTAAAAAGAAATAAAGCATAAACATAACTGCTCATGTCAAACTAATAGCAAAGAAAAGCTAAGGAATCTACTCATGTAATTCTAATAGTTAATCATGCTGCTCATCTAATAGGTAAACATGAAAACTACTCATCTACTAGATAAACATGGTAAAATAAAGAACTAAACTTACTGATTTTTAGAACTATATGAATCTTATTTCATTTGTTCTAAACTTAATCTTTAATACTTTATGTTTATGTAAAACTCGTTTTACTTGTCCAAAAACTTATACTTATAATACTTCAAAATAATAATCAACTTCTTCTTGGGCCCAGACATAGTACCATCTTATGCGCGTTCCCTAATAGGTTGGGGTAGCGAGCCACCAATCCTAAAAGAGCAGACCTCGGTCAACCAGGGCCAAGACCTCAGAATTGGACACCTGGATTTGTTTAACGACAACCTCGGAAGTCGAGTACTAGCCTCTTCTTAAAAGTAAAATACTTATAATCTTAATTACTTCTTCTTTAAATGCCTTGGCATTTTAATAGACACCTTGTGTGCCAAAATCCCTAAAGTCTTGACTTTGGGATCTACTTAAGGCCTCGGCCTTTTCTTTCTTTTCTTTATCTTTCTTATACTTTTCTTATAAAAGAATTCTTCTTACAAAACTAAAATGTTTAACCAAATTCTAACAGTGAAATACTTAAACAAAATCTGCATACAAGTTTAAACATAAATCTGCATATTAAGCTTAACTAAAATCTGCATACTAACTCAATCGAAATTCTGCATACAAGCTTAATCAAAATCTGCATAGTAAGCTTATCTAAGATCTGCATACTATGCTACTAAAATTCTGCTTACTAAACTTATCTAAAAATTCTGCTGGCTAAAGAATTAATAACCAAAAGACTAATAACATGGTTAACTCACAAGCCATCTCTACTAATAAGTTCCACGGACAGAAAACAAAGCTGCACATTCAATTATACTACTAATGATCTACTAAATCTGTCCACAACTAGATTTATCCATACCCATTGCAATAACAAACCGAAACCAGCCATCCTTCTGCTTATCTTTATAAACGCAAATACTCAAAACTAATTAATCATGTACTATAATACTTATATTTATTCTTTCTACAGTATTATCTCATAGGACAATTAATCTCATTACGTACTTATCTCCTTTAATCATTTCACATCTAATCAGTATTCTCTCTTTACTACATATTATGCGATATTGTCCAAACGGATCCTCTTTTAAATTTTTAATCTCTAACGTCATCTTATAAACTTTATCACAACCTAAAACATTTCAATTTTACTAAAACTCGAGTATACTTCACATATTAATAATCTATCTATCAAATTCTTGATCCAGATTTCCAAACTAATTGAAAGAATCCGAACAAAAGCACAAAGCACCTACAATCTGTCCCAAAGCTTTCGGGAAAAAGGAAAGGAACAATCGGAGCTATCCTACTGCAGGTGAGTAGCGACTTACCTTAGGCTTTTCTTGGACTTACAGCCGAGGAAGACCTTTAGGGTTTCGGAGAAACCGCAAGACTCGGCAATTTCTTCTCGTCACCGTGCTCTCCTTGACGGGGTGCTCGCGACGGTGGAAAACCCCTTGGAAAGACCCCTTGGTCGGCCGCCGGAGAGAAGACCTAACCTCGGCTTCGTCTTCTCCCAAGAAGGAATCGCCCTCGCTCGCGATCGGGAGAGGAAAGGAGAGGGGAAAGGGTTTTCGGTTTGGGAATTTACCACCTCAACTTATCCCTCTTTATAATCTCCATATTCTATTAACTTGTTAAATAATTTTCCTAACTTTTCTAAACAGAACCGACGGCTGGATCACCTGTTTAGTCGGGTTTTGACCAATTCTAAGGTCACGGCTTCGATTCCTCAGCCGCGCACTTTTCGTTTCGATTTATTTTCTGTTACCAACTATTCTTTATATACCATTTGTTCCATAAATATTTAACAAAACTTGCTTAGCTCAGTTGGGTGGCTAACTTTGGTTAGGGTCTAGTTCGGTCCAAGATCTTGGGTTCAAAACCCGATCTTAACACTTTTTATTTTATTTTATTTTTTTTAAACTTCTTCCTCTTGATAAAAATACCAAACGAACTCCAAAAATTACGTAAAAATACTCTAAAAATTTCTAAAAATCTCTAGAATATTTTAAAGGTATTTCTAAATATTTTTTGAATTATTTTTGGGGCTCAAAATGAGGAAATTTGGGTCGTTACAATTCCCCATACCTTATAAAAAGTTCGTCCTCGAACTTAGAATAATTTCGGATATTTCTATCTCATATTGTCCTCACACTCCTAGGTAATTTCTTCATACTTCTGACTCCAAATGACTTTCACTAACGGTACTCTTTGTTCCTTAATCTCTTAACTTCTTGGTCCTCTATTATTCATATTGATACATACCCATTAGTGGTCCTTGGAAGGCCTGTTATAAGGTCTCTAGAGACCATAGGTGCATTAGTCACCAAATGGCATGACTACAACTTCGTAGTGTCCATATCGGATACTGGAAACTGTTCTGGACTCTTCATTCTCCTTTCACTTTCAACTGATGGTTATGCCAATAAACATACTTATATATGAATATAAGAGAAACAAAACTAAAATTGTCTCTATTCTTTCTAAGCATATGTATCAAAACATAGAAAATTAAAACATGAATTTTCTTCTTTCCTAAGCACATATAAACAGATACTCTATACTGTAATTAATAAAGAAAGCATAAAAGAAAATTAAATACTTTCTTACTTGAAAACGGCAAGGATGGTGCTTATGTGTGATGCTGGAGAATGGGAACTGCTCTGATACCAACTGTAACGACCACCCTTCTTACTACTACTACTCTCTAAGGATGACCGTTACTTATCTACTAACTCTACTTAACCGGTGTGATTAAAAACCACATGGAAACCCTACCGAAAAATTTCGACAGAATCTCCCCTGTACCGGTGACCTTATTCAACAATACATGCAATATATATACTCAGCCACATGCGGCTGGAACACATATCAAATACACAAAAGGAATAGCATCACCACGTAGTTTAATGAAATCAAATCATGGAAGTAATGAATAGCGGAAACAAAATAAAAACATACAATTAACTAACAACGGAAGACTAAATGACTCATCTAATACATTATTAATAAATGACAATCTTAATAAATTCTTAAACTAAGTCCCAAGGCTTCCATAGTCCTGGCATCACACATCTTCCGACCACCTCCTTGTCGCCTTCCTTTCTATATCTTTTCCTTTCCTGTATCTGCAGTAAGAGGAAGTGTAGTCTATAAGCAACATTTGCTTAGTAAGCGCTATCTAACTCACAAAAACACGAATGTGCATGTATACGAAAAGAACTAGGAACCATATGCTCTAAAAAGAAATAAAGCATAAACATAACTGCTCATGTCAAACTAATAGCAAAGAAAAGCTAAGGAATCTACTCATGTAATTCTAATAGTTAATCATGCTGCTCATCTAATAGGTAAACATGAAAACTACTCATCTACTAGATAAACATGGTAGAATAAAGAACTAAACTTACTGATTTTTAGAACTATATGAATCTTATTTCATTTGTTCTAAACTTAATCTTTAATACTTTATGTTTATGTAAAACTCGTTTTACTTGTCCAAAAACTTATACTTATAATACTTCAAAATAATAATCAACTTCTTCTTGGGCCCAGGCATAGTACCATCTTATGCGCGTTCCCTAATAGGTTGGGGTAGCAAGCCACCAATCCTAAAAGAGCATACCTCGGTCTACCAGGGCCAAGACCTCGGAATTGGACACCTGAATTTGTTTAACGACAACCTCGGAAGTCGGGTACTAGCCTCTTCTTAAAAGTAAAATACTTATAATCTTAATTACTTCTTCTTTAAATGCCTTGGCATTTTAATAGACACCTTGTGTGCCAAAATCCCTAAAGTCTTGACTTTGGGATCTACTTAAAGCCTCGGCCTTTTCTTTCTTTTCTTTATCTTTCTTATACTTTTCTTATAAAAGAATTCTTCTTACAAAACTAAAATGTTTAACCAAATTCTAACAGTGAAATACTTAAACAAAATCTGCATACAAGTTTAAACATAAATCTGCATATTAAGCTTAACTAAAATCTGCATACTAACTCAATCGAAATTCTGCATACAAGCTTAATCAAAATCTGCATGGTAAGCTTATCTAAGATCTGCATACTATGCTACTAAAATTCTGCTTACTAAACTTATCTAAAAATTCTGCTGGCTAAAGAATAATAACCAAAAGACTAATAACATGGTTAACTCACAAGCCATCTCTACTAATAAGTTCCACGGACAGAAAACAAAGTTGCACATTCAATTATACTACTAATGATCTACTAAATCTGTCCACAACTAGATTTATCCATACCCATTGCAATAACAAACCGAAACCAGCCATCCTTCTGCTTATCTTTATAAACGCAAATACTCAAAACTAATTAATCATGTACTATAATACTTATATTTATTCTTTCTACAGTATTATCTCATAGGACAATTAATCTCATTACGTACTTATCTCCTTTAATCATTTCACATCTAATCAGTATTCTCTCTTTACTACATATTATGCGATATTGTCCAAACGGATCCTCTTTTAAATTTTTAATCTCTAACGTCATCTTATAAACTTTATCACAACCTAAAACATTTCAATTTTACTAAAACTCGAGTATACTTCACATATTAATAATCTATCTATCAAATTCTTGATCCAGATTTCCAAACTAATTGAAAGAATCCGAACAAAAGCACAAAGCACCTACAATCTGTCCCAAAGCTTTCGGGAAAAAGGAAAGGAACAATCGGAGCTATCCTACTGCAGGTGAGTAGCGACTTACCTTAGGCTTTTCTTGGACTTACAGCCGAGGAAGACCTTTAGGGTTTCGGAGAAACCGCAAGACTCGGCAATTTCTTCTCGTCACCGTGCTCTCCTTGACGGGGTGCTCGCGACGGTGGAAAACCCCTTGGAAAGACCCCTTGGTCGGCCGCCGGAGAGAAGACCTAACCTCGGCTTCGTCTTCGCCCAAGAAGGAATCGCCGTCGCTCGCGATCGGGAGAGGAAAGGAGAGGGGAAAGGGTTTTCGGTTTGGGAATTTACCACCTCAATTTATCCCTCTTTATAATCTCCATATTCTATTAACTTGTTAAATAATTTTCCTACCTTTTCTAAACATAACCGACGGTTGAATCACCTGGTTGGTCGGGTTTTGACCAATTCTAAGGTCACGGCTTCGATTCCTCAGCCGCGCACTTTTCGTTTCGATTTATTTTCTGTTACCAACTATTCTTTAAATACCATTTGTTCCATAAATATTTAACAAAACTTTCTTAGCTCAGTTGGTTGGCTAACTTTGGTTAGGGTCTAGTTCGGTCCAAGATCTTGGGTTCAAAACCCGATCTTAACACTTTTTATTTTATTTTATTTTTTTTAAACTTCTTCCTCTTGATAAAAATACCAAACGAACTCCAAAAATTACGTAAAAATACTCTAAAAATTCCTAAAAATCTCTAGAATATTTTAAAGGTATTTCTAAATATTTTTTGAATTATTTTTGGGGCTCAAAATGAGAAAATTTGGGTCGTTACACAAAGGTTAAAAGCCGATGAACTTTTGGGTTCATTGGTGGTGGAAAACTTTCCAACATGTGAGTCTTGCTTGGAAGGAAAAAATGACCAAGAGACCTTTTAAGGCTAAGGGGTATAGAGCCAAAGATGTGTTGAAAATTGATTCATTCTGATTTATGTGGACCTATGACTATCCAGGCAAGAGGTAGTTTCGAATATTTCATCTCTTTTATAGACGACTATTCGAGATACGGGTACATTTACTTGATGCACCGCAAGTCTGAGTGCTTTGATAAGTTCAAAGAGTACAAGGTTGATGTGGAGAAACGTCATGGTAAAAGTAACAAGATACTACGGTGTGATCGTAGTGGCAAGTACCTCTTAGGAGAGTTTAGGAGTTACCTATCAGAAGTCGGGATTCAATCCCAACTGTTTGCACTTGGTACACCCCAACAGAATGGTGTGGTAAAACGAAAGTATAGGACTCTTATGGAAATGGTTAGATCAATGATGAGTTATTTAGAATTACCAAATTCATTTTGGGGATATACTCTGGAAATGACAATGAACATGGTACCTTCTAAAGTCAGAACCCTCTACTCCCATAGAATTGTAGAATGGGCGTAAGCCTAGTCTGAAGCATATTCGGATTTGGGGTAGTCCACCACATATGCTGAAGGGAGACACTGATAAGTTGGACAGGAGTTCACTTGTTTGTGGGTTATCCTAGAGAAACGAAAGGAGGTTTATAGTTCTAAAAATCAGAAGGTCATTGTTAGCATCAATACCCGATTTTTAGAAGAGGACTATGTAATGAACCACAAGCCCATGAGAAAAAATATTATTAAGCAAATTAGAGAAGACACGTATAAACTAGTACCAACTGTACAAGATGAGATACCATAAGAAACTACAACACGTGTTACAAATGATGCACAATTACAAACAGTGTCACATCGTAGCAGAGGATTGTTCGGCAACCTGGAAGATTCATATTTTTGGGAGAGTCTTGGACTTGATCCCTGGTGAACATGAACTTGATTCCTGCACATATGATGAAGCACTCCAAGATAAAAATGCAGCATCTTGGCAAAGTGCAATGAACTCTGAAATAGAATCTATGTATTCTAATAAGGTCTTGAAGCATGTAGAACCACCAAATGGTGTAAAAGTCATTGGGTATAAATAAGTCTACAAAAGAAAAAGAGGGACAGATGGGAAGGTGGAAACTTTCAAAGCAAGGCTTGTTGCAAAAGGATATACTCAGAAAGAGGGAATCGATTATGAGGAAACCTTTTCGCCGGTAACTATGCTTAAGTTTATCCGGATACTCTTATCTATTGCCGCTCATATGGATTATGAGGTTTGGCAAATGGATGTCAAGACATCTTTCCTTAATGGAAGGCTTGAAGAAAACATCCATATGAGGCAACCAGAGGGGTTTATTGCAAAGGGCAAAGAGCATCTAGTATGTAAGCTCAATCGGTCTATTTGTGGACTGAAGCAAGCTTCAAGATCTTGGAATATCCGATTTAATGAAGTAATCCAGTCTTTTGGATTTATTCAGTGACCAGATGAGTCTTGTGTATACAAGAAGTGTGACGGAAACGTGGTGGTATTTCTTGTACTATATGTAGATGACATTTTGATAGTTGGCAACAATATCAAAGTGCTGTCGGAAGTAAGGGTATGGTTATCCAAGCAATTTGATATGAAGGACTTGGGAGAATGCGCACATATTCTCGGGATCAAAGTAATAAGGGATCGCAAGAAAAGGATGTTGTGCTTATCCCAAGCTTCATATTTTAATACAATCCTAGCTTGATTTAGCATGAAAGACTCCAAGAAAGGTTTTCTATCTTTTAGGTATGGAGTATCTTTATCTAAAGAGATGTCTCCGAAGACATAAAAAAAGATAGAAGAAATGAATGCAGTTCCTTATGCTTCAGTTGTAAGAAGCCTAATGTATGCTATGTTATGCACGAGACCAGATATCTGTTTTGCCGTGAGCATGGTTAGCAAATATCAAAGTAATCAAGGACAGGGACATTGGACTGCCGTAATGTTAGTATTAGCCCTAGTACCAATTATGAGATGATTGTAAAGGGCTCATTTTGTATCATATATCACTATTAATAAAAGGCAAAGGTTAAAGGGTTATTATATTTATTGCAGTTCAGTGTCGATTGAATAAATATAATAATGTCCTTGGGTAGTAGGTTTTTATCTACAATAATCAATTGGTTGAATTGATAGTGAGATATTGTAGAGAACACTACTCTTAACTATTTCTAGTCGAGCATTAATATACAAGGATAATATTAATGCATTGAGACTAGCATATAGGTCAACGGATGACTTGATCTCACAAGTCATGGATATGAGATATCAGGTTGACACATGAGTATATATTAGAGAATATATACTGAATGACCCGCCATGAGAATGTTTCATGGATCGTCATATGAGTGTCATAAACATTCACATGTGACTATTGGTATGAATAGTCCTTAGACCTGAAGTCACTACAGTTCCCTACATAAGGAGTTGTATACTTTGGTATCGTCAAATGTCACCCGTAACAGGGTGGACTATAAAGTCGATCATTGGGCTTGCAATAAATTATGCAGAGGGATGTGAGTGATATAGATGGGATCTATCCCTTCCATATAATGGAAGTGATATCTGTGGGCCCCTTGATTAGTAGGACACAAGAAAGCATGGCCATGCGCAAATGAGTCAATATGAGATATTGAGCTTATTTGATTGAGTGTGTCTACTTGGAGATCAAGAAACACAAAGATTGATAAGAGGATGACACGGTCTATGCCTCATTGATCAATCTAGATATCAAGGATAGAGGGGTCAAGTCATATAATATGATAGCCACGGAAAGGTTAGGTCGGATCACAACTTTCTCGTCACTTGGGTAGCAATGATGCCTTGCTAGATGCCACTCATTATTTATGTATCGCAAATGTTAATTTAGATACATTGCCAACGTTATGAGAGCCTACAGGGTCACACACAAAGAACAAGTAGATATGGAGATGGGTATTTTATTTTGACTAAAATACAAAGGATATTAAGAATAATGGGTAAATCCAAAGTGTTGATGTCATCTTAGTGGTGATTGACACTAGTGATAGTGGGAGATTGTTAGTAATTAGCCCTAAGAGCCAATCATGAGATGATTATGCTTTTTGGATTAATCATTGAGTTAGACTCGAATGAACCCACTCATTGGATTAAGTGTAATCCGAATTAGACTCATTGAGTTAGACTCAAATAGATCCAATTATTGGATTGAGTCGAATTGCATGTGAATCAATGGGTTAGACTCATTGGGTGAACTTGAGTTCACCAAGGAAGTTGAATGGTCAAAATTTAACCAATGGATTGAATGGTTGATTTTGAGCCATTGGATGAGAAGATGAAAGGGTGGAGACTCTTGGTATTCCATGGGATGGCTATAAATATCATTTGGATGATATTTTTCATAAGATTTTCATTAAATGAGAAGGTGAAAGGTCTCTTTTGCTTCTTCTTCTTCCGCCTTCCCATCTTGGTCGAAACGCACTTGTAGGTTGCTAGCACAACCTTGTGTGTTCTTCTCCATCTTGTTGAGTTTGTGAGACAAACGAAGGCAGGGCTTGTTCGTGTGGATACCGTAGAGGCGCGAACGCTTGATCGTGCTATGATCTGAGCTGTCGGGAGATCGTAAACACGCTTCAAAGGTATAACTCTATCATATCTTTAGATCTAACTTAGTATAAGATTATGTTTCCCTTCGCATGGATCTTCTAGAGGAAATAGGTTTTTTTCGCTGCGCGTTTGCGTGTTTAGCAACCTATTCCCTAACACGTAAAGCATATATTAAAGTACCTGAGAATGACTAGAGATTATATGCTGGTTTACCAAGCAGATGACTTGCTCCCTGTGGGTTACATGGATTCGGATTTCCAATCAGATAGGGACAATAGTAAGTCAACCTCGGCGTTTTGTGTTTACTTTAGGAAATGAAGCCATAACAGTGGAGGAGTGTTAATCAGAAATGCATTTCAGACTCCACTATGGAAGCTGAGTATGTGGCAGCCTCTGCGGCAGCCATAGAAGCTGTATGGCTCAGAAACTTCATGATGGACTTAGATGTGATTCCTAGTTTGCCCAAAATTATTACAGTGTATTGTGATAATAAGTGGTGCAGTAGCAAACTCGAAGGAACCACGAGCTCATAAGGCAAGTAAACACATAGAGCGCAAGTACCACCTAATACGAGACATCATATAACGAGGAGAAGTTGTTGACGCCTAGATTACATCAGCAGATAACCTGGATCTTTTCACTAAGGTCCTTAAGGTAAGAGCTTTTGATGGGCATGATGAGGGGATGGGAATCAGATGTATGGCAGCATAGTCTTTTAGTATAAGTGGGAGATTGTTAGGATGTATATTAAAAGTCTAGCTTTTGTATAAACATTTATAAGAATCACATTGGTCAAATGGCTACGTTTATACTGAGTGTAGTTGTCCATTTAATTTATATTGTAGATAACATGGTGTGAGGAGACACATAGAAGTTCATGTTATCAGTTCCTTATAAATTATAAACAGTTGCTCACAACCAAGATGGAATGGGGCAAACCATTGGAGTGGTTGTAGTATAATTAGGTATTAGTTTATCTTGACTAATAAATTACACTAGTACACTATGAGTGTATTGAGCAGGACCATTTGAGGTAGTTTCTTTTTATACTGACTATATAAAAGAACAAAACCTCTGTTATTATGGAAGTGTGTACTCTTAATCATGATATAATAACAAGCATGTATATTTAATATTTATTTCTTTAATTTATCAAAGGGTGTGATTTAGCTAGTTAAATCAATAGGCCCGATAAGTTAGGAAATGATATTATTTATATAGTGTGTTGTTGATTATAGAATGAAACTGTGTCCTAGTAATCTAGGTTGATGATGTCCTCTTGAGGAGCTCATAAGGATTGTCATGTAAACCCTGCAGGTGGACTTAGTCCGACATGATGATAAGGTTGAGTGGTACTACTCTTGGAGTTAGATATTAATTAAGTGAGTTGTCAGTAACTCATTTAATTAGTGGACATTCAATATCTTAAACACAGGGAGACTAACACACTTATAATAAGAAGGAGCCCATATTATAATATGGGATTGGTGCGGTAGTGCAATAATAACTCTTTAGTGGAATGAGATATTATTGATGAACTTGAGTTGGGGTGAACACGGGAAGCTCAAGTTCATCGGGAGACCAAAACCATATCCTCCTCTAGGTCCCTATTGTAACCTCTTATATAAAGCTTTATATCCACCCAAAGCCTAGCTTCTTAAGGCTCAAGCTAGGGCCGGCCAAGCCTTGCTTGGAGACTAAGCAAGGGGTCGGCCAAGTTATGCTTGGAGCCCAAGCTAGGGCCAGCCAAGCCTTGCTTAGTACCCAAGCAAGGGGTCGACCACACACAAGAAAAAGGATGTTTTATTTTTTGTAAAATCTTCCCTTTTATAGAGATCCATAAAAAGGATTTAAAAGGATGATTTTAATATAAAACTTTCCTTTTTTAAATTGGTCATAAAAGGAAATAAAAGGGAGTTTTTATTTTGTTAAAAACTTTCCTTTTATGTTGGTTTTAAAAGAGAGTTCTAAATTTTAAAATCTTTCTTTTTATAGTTTTCTAAAAATGAATAAAAGAGAGATTTGAAATCTTTCTTTATTTATAGTTATCTATAATGTGAAAGAAAGATTTTAATTTTTGTTATAAAACTTTCTTTTTTGTAACCATGTTTTATTTTAAATCTTATCTTTTATAGATATCCATAAAATGATTTAAAAGAGAGAGATTTTAATTTATAAAACATTCCTTTTATAACTATCCACAAAAGAGATTTTAAAAGAGAGATTTTAATTTTTTGTTTAAAATCCTTCCTTGCTTGAAGAACAAGCTTGTGGCTGGCCATGCTATGATAAGAAAGGAAGTTTTATTTTTTGTTACAAAACTTTCCTTTTTTGCCAAAACCAAGGAATATAAAAGAGAAGGAGGGGGTGCCTCACCCAACAACACATCTTCTATTCCTCTCTATTCTTCCTTGGTGGTCGACCCTTGCTCTTTCTCTTCTCTCCTTTTGTTTTCTCTCTTCGAGGTCGGCGGCATCAATTGGTAGTGATCTCTTGGTGGCCAGTTGCTTGAAGGAGAAGAAGAAGAGAAGGAAGCTCTCTTGTCTAGCATCCCTTGGAGGATAGTTGGTGGCCGAATCTTGGAAGCTTTGGAAGAAGCTTGGGTGGACTACCTCTTGGAAGATCGTTGCCCACACGACATTTAAGAGAATGAGAGGAATACAATAGAAAATCAAGAGGTCTATAAGCTATAAAATGTATAACTAGTTATTAGTTTCCGCATCATGACTAGTTCATCCTTTTGTATAGATCTTGTAAAACCAAATACAAGAGGTTATCGGTTTTAAATTATCGTTTTTGTTATCGATTTTATTTTTCGATTTCATGTTTCGATAATGTGTTTCTATTGAGGTCTCTATAGTTAAACCTAGTTTACTGTAAGAAGTTAAATATCCAATTTCTCTGTGAGACTTTGTCTAGGAAGTGGTGGATGATCCCATACCCAAGAAGGCCTACTGCCTCGCCATGTTTAACCTGGAAGCTGATCTTAGAAATAGATATTTGATAACTTCTGTAATATGGTTTAACTTAGGAAGATCACATCGGTTGAGCTTGGAGTAAGAATGTTAAGTTTCGTTCCCAATCCAAGTTTAACTTCTAAAGGAAAATTTGGATTAATAATGTTAAGCATCATTTGCAATTCAAATTTAACTTTAGTAGAGCACATGGGTAGCTAGGATAGTTCTATGCTTGTACAAATTTTTGTACAGGGGAAGTAGGACGGTATTCCGAGTAGCAACCAACACTAGCACATGCCGCGGGGTTATAGGTAGCTCTAGTTCCCATAGGCGAGCCTTTAGTGACTCATTCTCCCGCTGCTAGCTGGCCACCACATGGGCAAGGCTTAGGCCCGCAGAACAGGCCTACACAGAATAAGGAGGAATCAAAATTTGTTACATGCCTCCTAGTAGGAAAAAGAAGAACTCACCGATAATATGCGCTGAGAAAACAAATATGTTCCCTCCAGCAGTGAGCCTTCCCAAAATTGCTCATTGGTTGATTGATAAGAGATAGCCAACGCACCGAGTAGTTGAACCTGGCCCCGGAGCGACAGGGTACTACCTGAAGGAAGGGAGTCTAACCTGTTAGGATGTATACTAAAAGTCTAGCTTTTGGTATAAACATTTATCTAGAAATAAGAATCACATTGGTCAAATGTCTACATTTATGATAAATGTAGTTGTTCAATTAATTTATATTGTAGATAACATGGTGTGTGGTGTCACACACAGAAGATCATGTTATCAGTACCTTATAAATTATAAACAGTAGCTCACGACCAAGATGGAAAGGAACAAACCATTAGAAGGTCGTAGTGTAATTAGGTATTAGTTTATCTTAACTATATAATTACACTAGTACACTTAGAGTGTATTGAGTAGGACCATAAGAGGTCGTTTCTTTTATATTGACTTTATAAAGGAACAAAGACCTCATTATTATGGAAGTGTGTGCTCTTAATCCTAATATAATAACATGCACATATATTTGATATTTATTTCTTTAATTTATCAATGGGTGAGATTTAGTTCGATAAATCAATAAGCCCGATAAGTTGGGAAATGATATCACTTATAGTGTGTGTTGTTGATTATAGAAGGAAACTGTGTCCTAGTAATCTAGGTTGAGAATGTCCCCAAGAGGAGCTCATAAGGATTGTCATGTTAAACCCTGCAGGTGGACTTAGTCCAACATGACGATAAGGTTGAGGGTACTAATCTTGGACTAAGATATTAATTAAATGAGTTGTCAGTAACTCACTTAATTAGTGGACATTCGACATCTTAAACACAGGGAGACTAACACACTCATAATAAGAAGGAGCCCAAAATGTAATTTGGGATTGGTGCGGTAGTTCAATAATAGTTCTCTAGTGGAATGAATTATTATTGATAAAATTAAGTTGTGTGTTCGGGGTGAACACGGGATGCTTAATTTTATCGGGAAACCAAAACCAATTCCTCCTCTCGGTCCCTATCGTAGCCTCTTGTATTTAGAGATTTATACCCACCACATACCCACCTTCTTACCCATCCAATGGGGTCGACCAAGCTAACTTGGAACCCAAGCTAAGGCCAGCCAAGACCAAGTGGATGAGCCAAGTTGGTGGCCGGCCAAAGCTTGGGTCCCAAGCTTAGGTGGCCGGCCACTAGAATATTAAAAAGGATTTTTATTAAAATTATTTCTTATGTGGATATCATGGTTTTAAAAGAGAGTTTAAAAATTAAAAATTTTCTTTTATAGCTTTCTACAAAAGATTAAGAGAAAAGATTAATCTCTTTCCTTATTTGTAGATTAAAAAGGATGGTTTTAATTTTTGGTAAAAACTTTCCTTATTTGTAAAACATCTACATGTTTAAAAGAGAGTTTAAAATTTGAAATCTTTCCTTATTTGTTGATTAAAAGGTGGATTTTAAATTTTAAGAAAACTTTCCTTTTAATCATGTTCATGATTTAAAAGAGAGTTTAAAAAATTAAATATTCTCTTTTATAAGTTTCTACAAAAGATTAAGAAAAGATTTGATATCTTTCCTTATTTGTAGATTAAAAGAGATTTTAATTTTTAGAGATAACTTTCTTTTTATCCACATGTTTAAAAGAAATATTTTAATTTATAAAATTTCCTTTTTATTAACCAATCATGAAGGGATAAAAATTATTGGAGAAATTTTTATAAATTTCCAGAAACAAATTAGGAAGTTTTAATTCTTGTTTTAATTAAAACTTTCCTTGATTTGGGGAGAAGAGTGGCCGACCAAATAAATTGGAGAAGAGAAAATTATTTTAATTAAATAAATTTCCCTTTTCATGGTAAAAGAATTAAGGAAGTTTTTATTTAAATTTCCTTATTTGCCAAGACCAAGGATTATAAAAGAGGGGGTAGAGGTGCCTTCATAGTGAAGGACTCTATTCTATTTTCTCCCTCTTTTCTTCGTTGGTGTGGCCGGCCCTTCTCCTTTTCTCTCTTCCTCTTGTGTGGCCGAAATCCTTTATCTCTTGGAGCTTTGAGGAGGTGGCCGGATCTAGCTTGAGGAAGAAGGAGAGAAAGCTTGCATCCCTTGGAGCTTGGTTGGTGAAAAAAATTCTTCATCCTTTAGAAGATATGCTTGGCCGAAACTTGAAGGAAGGAAGAAGAAGGTGCCTTGGTGGTTCTCGTCTCGGAAGATCGTTGACCACACAACGTCCGGGATTAGAAGAGGAATACGGTAGAAGACCTAGAGGTTTTTTGTTTGCAAAAGAAAAGGTATACTAGTATTTAATTTCTGCATCATACTAGTTTTATTTCTTTGTAAAAATACCAAATATAAGAGGCATGCGATTCTAGTATTTCGAATTAGTTTTCGATGTTGTGTTCTTTTGTTTTTCTTTTCCTTATGATTTGATTGTTCCTTTTGGTTGACCTAAAGTTATTTAAGGAAAATAAATATTAGCTTTCCTTAAAAGACTTTGTCTAGGCGGTGGTGGTTGTTCCCATATCTAAGAAGGTCATGTTCCTCGCCATGCAGTCCTGGAAGCCAATTTTAGAAATTAATATTTAATGGAATTAATAACCTAGGTGATTTGGATCGAACGTGTTAAGTTCCGCAGGAGATCCAAGTCTAAACCTAAAAGAACAAATAAATTAAACTTAGGATCAAACGTGTTAAGTTCCGCAGGCGATCCAAGTTTAATTTAAAAGAACATATGGTAGCTAGGAAAAGGTTCAGACCTTTGTACAAAATTTTTGTACAGTGGAACCGATAGGTTTTTTGAGTAGCAACCAACATAACCCAGCTATGGAATGTAGGTGAAAGAACGAGGAAAAGGCATATTTGCTCTTGGAACACTCCTTAGTATGAGAGGGAGTAGAAGTGGTAGCAGTAGGGATCGGGATAGTAGGGGTTGAAGAACTCCTGGTCTGGTCGTCAGCCTGAGGGCTAGTCAGCCTTGGAGAGGCCATGGGGATGGTAACAGAAGCAGCGACCTCTTGGGTAAAAGGAGAAGATGTACGAGCAGGAGTTTTGGTCCGAGCCTTTGTAGAGGCTCGTCTAGTAGGAGATAAGGAGGGGGATGCTTGTACTGATGGGATCACGTGCTTTCTCTTACACTGAAGGCGGAGACACTTGTCTGGGGGAGGAGAAGGGGCTGGTTCATCCTCAATTAGTGGTTCCATCAACAAAGAACCATCTCCAGAAACCTCTGGTTGGGCAGAGGGAGGAGCTGAGGTCCCTGCTGGTTCAAGGATGGTCATCACGAAAGAAGTCCTGGCTGGTCCAGAATTATGAGCCATTGAAGAGGCTGCCAAACCTGTGGTAATCTCTTCACCCACATTCTTCAAAACACTGCTGAGCAGTTTAGAGGAGTCAACAGAATATGCTCGGAACATGGCGACTTCTGCAAAATAAGAAAAAGATACCTCAGTTAGTGAAGACAAGGACAAGAAGATGGGAAATATTACCGAAAGGGGTGCCAATGGATGTTGGGATAGAGCTAAGCCCAAAAGTGTGCAGAAAGCCTTCTCTCATTATCATAGAAAGGTGAAGACGCACTCCATCCAGTTTTTCAGAAGCTGCGAGACAATCTGGCTGATGCTGGTGTTCTCGTAGCTCAGGAGTAAGGGGTAAGGAATAACACCATTGTGTGGGCCAAGGCACGGGTTCGGGGAATTGAACAAAAAAGAAACGAAACTTCCAACCCTTATTGGAAGAAGGCATATCATTAAAAAACTTATACTCGACCCAAGATTGTACCATAAACACACCAGGTTCAGCTTGTTTAAAGGAGTAAAAGTGAAGAAAGAGTTGCGGGGTTAGAGGAATTCTGTATAAACGGTAAAGGATTACCATTCTGCACATAACACGAAAAACATTGGGAGCAAATTGCGAAAGAGAAATACCCAGATATTGGCTTAGAGATGAAAAGAAAGGGTGAATAGGGAATTGGAGTCCGCCAAGTAGCTGATCTTTAAAGAAAGTCATGAATCTGACGGGGGGAGAAGATGAACGTTCATTGGGTTTGGGAGGCAAAAGCTTATAATCAGAGGGCAAGCGCAAGCTATGCTGGATGGCCTTAAGGTCATTTCTATCTAAGTCGAAGATGAAAAACGAGTACTAGGGCCTCTCCATCCCTTCAACCATAAGCGAAATGAAAAGGGAGAAGGTGGATCGAGAAGCACTTACATAAGGCAAACACACGAGGGAAGAAGCACCGGCGAGAATAGAAAAAAAAAAGGCAATAAAGGGTCAGAGGCAGGTAAGGCAATGAGAAGCAGTGTTGAGAAAACTGGACCGGACCGGTCGGTCCGACCGGTTGAATCACGAACCGGCTCTTGATCCGGTTCGATCCACCATTAAAGCCGAAAAAATAAAAAACCGGTCAAACCCGTTGAAAACTGGTCAAAACTGCTTAAAATCGGTCAAAACCGGTCAAAATCAGTCAAAATCGCAGGTTTAATCAGGATTGAAGCATGATTTTTAATTATTGAAGCATGATTTATATATATATATATATATATAATGGTTGAACCACCGGTTCGACCGGTCAAACCTTAAAAACCTTGACCAAGTCATCGCACTGGTTCAATGACCGGTCCGATTTTCAAAACATTGGTGAGAAGACGACGGCGGACAACCTTTAGGGTTTATAAAGAAAAGCCCTTAGGAAGCATCGAAAGTGAGGTATGATAACTCGAGTGTTAAAATGCAGGATCACCGTCAGATCAAAAGGCGGAAATTATCTAGGGTCGTGTGCAAAAAAGCACTTATCAATCACAGTAATGGGAAAGGTTTGTGGCACACGTGTCCCTCCCCGATGAAAGATATTAATGATGGACGTGACAAGGAGGGAGATTTGTGTACGGTTCGATGAAGGAAGACCATACGTTGGGTGATGGGACGACCATGCGATTACCTTGGGAAAGGGAAGGGAAGATCATATGTCAATTATCGAGACGGTCATGCGGTTACCTCGGGAAAGGGGAAAGAAGACGAAAGGAAGCGTCAATTTGAATTTGGCCCCCTCATTTTGTTTTTCTACCTCGAAAGCAGAGTAAGATTTAAATATGGCTTATTTAATTAAAGCTTACGTAAAGCATTTTGAGATTGCAGGGGACATCGTAATTAAGCACAGTAGGCTCGATCTCCGATGCAACACCAAAGCAGGAGTTCTTGGACTAATTCTTGGGCCAACCTTCAGACACTAATCAAATCTCCAAACCCGTTCTGAGGGGGCTTTTTGAATGACCTCTCGGTCGGGGCTCCAGACTCTCACCCCAGTGAGAGTTATAAGTGAGCCTGCTCTCACGCCCAACGACTTCTTGGCCGGGATTCTAGACTCTCGTCCCAGTGCGAGTTATAAGTGAATATGCTCTCACGCCTTTAGACTCTCGCCCTAGTGCGAGTTATAAGTGAGTCTGCTCTCACGCCCAACGATCTCTCAGTCGAGATTCTAGACTCTCGCTCCAGTGCGAGTTATAAGTGAGCATGCTCTCACGCCTCCAGACTCTTGCCCCAGTGCGAGTTATAAGTGAGACTGCTCTCACGCCCAACGACCTCTCGGTCGGGATTCCAAACTCTTGCCCCAGTGCGAGTTATAAGTGAGCATGCTCTCACGCCTCCAGACTCTCGCCCGGGTGAGAGTTATAAGTGAGCCTGCTCTCACGCCCAACGACCTCTAGGTCGGGATTCCAGACTCTCGCCCGAGTGTGAGTTATAAGTGAGCATGCTCTCACACCTCCAGACTCTCACCCCAGTGTGAGTTATAAGTGAGTCTGCTCACACGCCCAACGACCTCTCGGTCGGGATTCCTCCCTTGGTCAAGTTTGACCAGTTTGACTAAGCTTGAGTTGAGTCAAGCTTGAGTCAGGATTTGAGTTTTGATATTTAACAATATAAGGAGATTACTGGAGCAATCGTCCGGTTATGGAGATGATCAAAGGGTTGACTAGGTTGAAGAGAATACAAGTCAAGTAGGTCAAGATTGACAGGAGACTTGACTGGGAAAGTCCTAACTGGAGGTTAGGCGTATGGAAGTCCTAACTAGAGGTTAGGTGTATGGAAGTCCTAACTGGAGTTTAGGCAGTGGTGGAAATCCTAACTGGAGGTTAGGCAAATTGGAAGCCCTAACTGGAGTTTAGGCAGTCGTGGAAGTCCTAACTGGAGGTTAGGCAAATTGAAAAGTCCAAGTGTGATCTTGGCAAAGGAGAAAGTCCTAGTGAGGAGACAGGCATTTGGGAAGTCCTGGTGAGGAGCCAGGCAACTGAAAGTCCAAGTGTGATCTTGGCAAAGGAGGAAGTCCTGGTGAGGAACCAGGCAATTGGGAAGTCCTGGTGAGGAACTAGGCAACGGAAAGTCTAAGCATGTGGTCTTGGCAAGGTAAGTCCTAGTGTGACTTGGCAAGGAGAACTCGACAACTAGGATGAGGCCGAAGGAAGCTCTTGAAGGCAAGGCGTGAAGGATGGGGAGATATCCGAGGGACGCAAGGCTGATGGAGGAGGCTAGAAGGCTAGTTCAAGGTTGGTCGAGTGTGGTGGTATAATCCGACAACTAGGATGAGGTTGAAGGAAGCTCATGAAGGCAAGGCGTGAAGGATGGGAGATATTCGAGAGATGCAAGGCTGATGGAGGAGGCTAGAAGGCTAGTTCGAGGTTGCTCGGGTGTGGCCAAGTGCTAGGCATGAAGACCCAACAGGTCACGGTTGACTGGTAGTTGGGATGGAGACTTTGGACTTGAGTTTGAGTCAAGTCCAAGCTGGTCAATCGATCGGGCGATCGATTAAACCAAGGTCCAATCGATCAGTTGATCGATTGGTGTGTGCTGCGATTATGGGAAGGCCCAATCGATCGGTCGATCGATTGGGATGTGAAATCGCAAGCACAGAAGCTTCCCCAATCGATCGGGCGATCGATTGGGAGCTGCCAATTGATCGGTCGATCGATTGGGCAGCAGAAGCTCTCGCACGATCGCGAGAGCACAGAAAGGCTCTGAATCGATCGGGCGATCGATTCAGGCAGTCTCAATCGATCGGTCGATTGATTGGGAAGTGACCATTGCCTAGGAAACGAGCGATGGACGGCTGAGATGGAGCGGTGCTGACGTGGTAATTGATTGGGGATGGATTGGATCGATTGGGAGCACTGTTTAAAGCCTTGGCGGAGTGTTTTCTCCGCAGAACTTTGCGTTCTTCTCCTGCGATTTCTCTCCGACTTTCACAGCGATTTCTCCATAGATTCTTGCCAGTTCTTGAGGGTTCTTAGAGTGCTTCTCCAAGATTCAAGAGGCAATAACAACACACAGCAAGTAAGCAAGAAGAGTGTGTTTTCACTTGTATTTTTGTATTTCTCTCCTTGTGTGAGTTGTATTTGTGTGTTTGGGTTTGCATGAGGCTTCTCCGCCTCCGGCTGTGACCGAGAAGGAGTATTTCATAGTGGAGAAGTGAGTCGGTGTGTGGATCCTTGGATTAGTCACCTCTACTTGAGGTGGATACCAAGTAAACCCTAGGTGTTATCATTGTGAGTCTTGTATTTCATTTCCGCTGCATATTATCAACAAGTCGAAGCAAACGACGCAAGCGCACGACGAACCGCTATTCACCCCCCTCTAGCGGGCATAAAGGTCCTAACAATTCGTATCAGAGCGAGGTCGCTCTTCTATGGACTAACCGCTAAGAGAGCAAGAAGCTAGAGGAAGAAGATGGAGCTTGAAGGACCTCTCGGATGGGACATCCGGATTCCACCTCCATACGACAAAGAGGACTTTAATTTTTGGAGGAACTAATTGGAGACTTGGTTCCAAATGGATAGGAACCAATGGATGGTCTTGGAGGACCCATTTGAAGCTCTAACGGACAAGAAGGGTAAACGCCTCCGATCTCGACTTTGGACTGAGGAACAAAAGGAGCTAGCGGAGGCGGATAAGGAGGTAACTAACATATTGCTTAATTTATTACCTTCTAACATCCTTTTGAGTGTAGGTGAATACACTAGTTCATGTGATCTTTGGAAAAAGATCATTGCCTATCATGAGAACCCTATACAACTCCAAGGAGTGAAGGAGCCCAAGGAGAAGGGCTCATTGGTCCAAGAAGATAATGACCAATCCAATGTTGACATAAGGTCAACATTCTAGGAGAAGAAGGAAGAGGAGGAGAAGGAAGAAGATGAGAGATCTTCTACATCTTCAAGAGAGGAAAAGATGGAAGCATCCATATCCTCAAGAGTTGAAGAGGTGGAAGCACCCACACCCTCAAGAGGAGAAGAAGAGGAAGATGATGCAACCTCCACAATGCAAGCTACATCAAATGGAGAATCAAGCATCATCCCTACAAGAAAAGGTATAGAAACCTCAATTGAGAATAATAAAAATCATATCATTTGCTTTGAGTGTAGGGAACATGGACACTATAAGAGCAAGTGTCCAAAGTTGGCCAAGAAGAAGAGCCAAGTAGTACCTAAGGGCAAGGAAAAGCCCAAAGAGACAATTCCCACAACAAAGAGGAGCAAGGAACACATTGTGTGTTTCTTGTGCAACCAAAATGGACATTATTGAAGCAAATGTCCAAAGGGGAAGAAGTCGGTCAAGGTCAAAGGAGGAAACACAAGTCTAGGGGGAGCTTCCAAGGTAAAAACCAAGGTATCATTTAATGAACCTATTCCTTTGACACATGATAAAAAGCATGCTAGAAATAACTTTTATCATTTTGATGCAAATTATCATGAAAGTAGGAAGCATGATGGCACTAAGGATAAATATATTCCTTCTCATGCTAGAACTACCACACCTAAGGTTAGGAAGGAGTTGACTCTCCGCAAGTGTACGGATATGTCGTAAGTAATAATAAAAGATATCGAATCCACAGAGACTGGAATAAGCACTAAAGATGTCTCAATGTGAGTTAACTAAACAACCAATCAATTGATTTACAAAATCTAAGTATAACTATGAAAGGTAAACAAAAAAAATGAAAGAATAAGAAACAAGAATAAGGGCAATGATAAAGGTATGTTCTAGGAGTTTTGATTTCTTTGTAATGTTATTCAATGTAATGATCTACCAAATCTTATTTCTCAATTGTCCATTTGTAGAAGGTTGTCGGTTCCCTCTTGCAATAGACAACCGGCCTAGGACTGAAATATATCTAAATGTGATCAATTAGGAATGAACCTATGTTGTCCTTACACGAGCTTGCCTATCACGTGCATCCCTCAGATAATCAACATAGAATTCATCACTCATCAACCACATCAAGATATAATATATGAACACAAACTATCTATCCTACCCTCTTTAAATACCTAATTTCCCTTTCAAGATCACCCCTTAAACGTCCTTACACAGGCATGTTCCTGTCACGAACGTCCCTCAAAAAATCGAATAAGAGGAAATCCATACATGATCCACAAGATATTCAAACATTCAATCAAGTATGGTAATTAAGCCCTAATCACAACAATCCACACAAGAGAGAATAGATACAAACAGGGCAAAATCATAGAAATAGGAATTTTGGAAAATCCACAAGAGTTTACATCAAATCTCCATTACAAATACTCCCTCCATCCTAGAATAAGAGATCTAATCCATGGAACAAGGAAAGAGTCCCAAAGAATAAGAAAAGACAAACATCTTGATCCCCAAATCCAAGAAAGATAGGAAAGAAAAGCTTATCTACGATGAAGAGCCGTCTTCGGATCCAATCCTCGCTCCCCGAAGTCAAAATGTTGAAGATCCACCCTTAGAATCGCCGGAAATCCCTCCAAGAAGGTGGAGGAATGCCCAAATCTTGAATTCCCCCCAAAAGGGAGAAGATCCCCTCTCAGATCATGAAGGAGGCTTTATATAGAGGTAAGGTTTCGGTGCCACACGGCCCCGAGGCACGGTCGTGTGAGGTTCACACGGCCAAAGCCATTCCCTTCTCTGCCAACCTCACATGGCCGTGTGTGAGACACGGCCATGGCACACACTGCTTCTGCTTCCCTTGCACGGTCGTGTAGATCTACACGGCCTGCTCTGCCTCTATCTCTGGAAACCTCGCATAGCCATGTGGATTCACACGGCCATGTCATTCTTCTCCTCTGGAAACATTACACGGCCGTGTGGCTCACACGGCCATGTGGAGCTCACACCCCCTTGCATGACATGGCCATGTGGCTCACACACCCCTTGATTGGCCCTACATAGCTATGTCTTATTGCAACATCTTTTACTCTATCAAGATGGGATTTTCTCTAGTTGATGTCTTCATCAAAGTTGTAGATCCTGAAGTTATCTACAAATTGGTTCAAATAAAATCCCAAAATTCCAATGGAGTACAAAGTTATTCCTGTTTTACTCTTGGTGTGCAGTGCAGGGATTCCACACGGCCCTGTGCTAAGGCCATGTCACATAGAAACGCATTTTCTACCTTCAAGACATGATTTTCTCTGGTTGAAGTCTTCATAAGAGTTGTAGATATTGAAGTTATCTACATTTTGATATCTGGAACAGCTCAAAATCCAACCGAGCATAAAGTTATGACCATTTTACTTTTGGTCTGCAGTGCTGAAAGTTCCGCACGGCCTTCGCACGGCCGTGTGAGGTTCACACGGCCTTTACACGCACCCCACACGGCCTTGACATGGCTGTGTGGGTGGCACACGGCCAGAACATGAAGAAAACTTAGTTTTGCATGCCCGTTTCACTCTAGAAACTCTCGACTTCATTTAACTCCGTTTTTGCTCCAAATCATGTCCTATCAATCAAAACAAGCAAAGAGTAGATCTCCGAACAAAATATAATGGAAGTATGACATTATAATGAAATAGGGTGCAATAAACATAGATTATGTGCATGAAGTACAAGTAGATGTGTGTCAAAGTATGTATAAAAGTGTATATAATCTACGCACATCACACCCCCAGACTTAAACCTTTGCTTGCCCTCAAGTAAAATGCCACAATCTAAATTCATATGTTTTACAATGCTCTCATATCCCTAATGCATTCTCCTAACTCTATCAAAAGTTTTATTAACAAGCATGATCATGGGAACAAGTTAAGTATGGCTCAAGCATAAGTCTCTTGTGCACAGTGCAAGGTAACTCAAAACTCTTCAAGTTTCAATCTATGTCCTAGTCAAGTCGTCATCAAGTTTGAATTCCTAATATTTCCAGTGATAGACAAGTAACCAGTGATAGGCACTTACTTGCCACACACTTGGTTCATATTTCTCAATCAACCCAAGGTCTCAAAGGCATGCTCAATCTCAAGAGAAGCTAAGCAGTCATTTCCCCAGTAACCTAACTCGGTCTCAAATGGGTAACTTGCTAGATTCCACTCACGACAACTATTTTTTATATCCCTTATTCACTTTTGTTTTTTGTTTTTTTCACACTATTTTTTTTCATAAGTATTTGCATTGTGCATCACTTATTCACAAATATACTTTTAGCACAAATGTTGGGATATTTTGATTTTTCCAAATGAGCTTACATGATTTAAGCCTCATCCATTAACCAAAATGAAGTTTGAGAAATCACCATGGAAACCAAGTACTAAACAAACAAGATGAATCATGACTATTTCAATGATATCAACTTTCCAAGCTCAAGTATAGTGAAGTGAAGGTAAGATTCCTTAAGGTCAAGCCAAAACTAAAACCTATCTCCATATGATACTTAGCTTATGTCATGCTACCCAAGATAGAGAAAAGAGGTTCATTAAGCATACTACTAACATCATTTAAAACATCATGAATCTAGATAATGAACATGCTAAGATTTAATCTTGAAGACAAGAAAGCATATAAGTGAAGTTTTGATGTTCTCAAGATGAATGCCACAAGAAATCAAAACAAAATGCAAGACATAAGTAAAAACAAAAAAAAAACAAACAAAGCAATTCAAATGCATCCCCCTTGACTTAAACTTTTCATTGTCCTAATGGAAACTAAAAACAATGTGGAGGAGATTAAAAGTAAGAGAAGTTACCAAATGATGCATGCCAAATGCCCATGTCAATAACTTCTCCATCATGTAGTTACACTCCTCCTAATCTTTGAGTCCTATAAAAGAAGATTGACAACAAAAATTAAGTAGAGGATACATGTTTATTATAAAGAATGAAATGAAAGTAGAAAGAACTAAAGACAAATGAAAACAAAGAAAATGAACTTGGGTTGCCTCCCAAGAAGCGCTTGTTTAAGGTCATTAGCTCGACCACCTCATTAGATTTATCGAAATCTCGCTCTTGGAGGGGTAAAATATTTCAACATCCTCCTACCAAGGGCTCTTATTATGGAGGGAGCTTTTAATATAGGAATTACAAAATGAAGCATTGCTCTCCCCATCTTCGTCTTCTTTGAAGTTCTTTTAGGTGGTCGAAGACGGTTCAGTGTGAGCTTCCAATTATTAGCCCAAGTGAAATATGCACATGCAAAGAAAATACAAATCTCCCACAAACATATTAGATAAGATAGAGTCATAACCATATTAAGATAAGCAAAATAAGAAATAAAAATTGAATCACATCCAACAAAGTCAATGATAGGTACCTCTATAAAATTTTGCAAAAGATCACAAGAAATACTAACCTTACTTTGCTGAGAGATACCTGAAATTTCTAAATATGTAGATGTGACCTCCTCTGAATCAAATAATGGTTCTGGCTCTGGCTCAGTTGTTGATGATATCAAAGATGGTGATTCTTGAGACTCTGCTAGCTCTGCATATGTCCCTACACATTGTTCCATAACATGATCACTTCTTACAACCTCTAAGGGTTGTGTGGACAAAGGTTGTGATCCTTGAGATGATGCTTCCACAACACAACTCCCTACACATTCTTCCAAAACATCATCATCAACACATACATCAAAAAATAAACCAACATCTATATCCTCAATAGGAGAATCAATAACAAGAGGATCAATAACTTCACTTACAATTTTAAGTTGATCTACCACATCCCATTTTTCATCTGAAAATTCAATATCACTATAACACCCTATAAAATTTGGAGGTAGATCTAAAAACTTATTTACCACTACATTATCAATAAAATCCTCATCTGAAGAGTCCTCATCTTCATATACATTCAAAAATTTGCACTCGACCATATTAGTGTCACAGGATTTGCCGAAGTCTTTATTTTCATCGACCCCCACTAACCTTTGTGGAAAAGGAACCCTTAGTGAAGGTCCTAGGAAAGATTTAACTTGCTTTTTTCCCAAATTCCCTTTGAGATTTTGGAGGAGGTCCAACTTGCTTCTCTAGTGTTGGTGTGATTAATCATTGAGGGAAAGGTACTTGTGGCCTTTGGGAACTTCCTGGAGAAATGGAATTGAGTTCTTATGATCTTCAATTATTCTTCTCCTCAATTCTAAACATGTCCTTCTTCAGAAGTTCTTCATGATTTTTTTTAATTCTCAACCCAACATCATTATACTTTTCACTAGATCTTGTCTGTAAAGGAGGGGGATCTTCTTTAAACTATTTTGAAACAATACTTTCAATCTTTGCCCCCAAATGTTTGAACTCCCCGTTCTGTGACTTGTGATTTTCAAAACTTATAGATGGTTGAGTTACAATTTGTTTGACAGGCTCTATAGCATTTATGGCTTGCACTTCTTGAATGTTTGAAGGAGATTTCATCCAACTTATGTTCGACCATTCATGGAGGTTCAATGTCACATGATCAATTAACATATATGCTTCATCTACACTCTTGTCCATAAAAGAACCTCCAGCTAATGAATCCAATAAACTCTTGTCTGAGAAAGAAATTTTTCCATAGAATATGTGTAGAATCAACCATTTTTCAAAACCATGATGAGAGCACTGTCTTTAAAGACTCTTGAATCTATCCCATGCTTCAAATAATGATTCTCCATATGTCTGAGCAAAATTTGTTATGCAATTCCTCATATATACTGTTCTGCTTGGAGGGAAAAAATGATTCAAAAATTACTTCTCCAATTGTTCCCAACTTGTGATACTTTGAGGATGGAGAGAATATAACCAAGTCCTTGCTTTATCCTTGATACTGAAAGGAAATGTCATCAATCGAACTGCATATGCTGACACTCCTTCACATTTCACCATATCACAAATCTCTAAAAATGTTTCAAGATGCAGATAAGGACTTTCTGATACTTCTCCTCCAAATTTGTGACCTTGTATCATGAAAATTAACTCTGGGTCTAGTTGGAAACTTTCTGCTTAAATTTGAGGTTGCACAATGGGAGATAAAAATCTTGCAGAAAAGGGTGTAGAAGAATTTCTCATGGGCCTACTTGACATGTTAGTGCTCATGGATATTCAAGAAAAAATTATTAGAAGAAAAACAATTGAAGAATCAAAGACCAGCAATAAAATGCAATATGAGAAGCAAGAAAAACAATGCAGAATTAAAATTGCAAGAAAGAAAGTGCATAATGAAAACAAGAAAGAAAAGATAAAAGGAAAAATAAAAATGTCTAGAATAATTCATATGCTAAAGATTGCAAGATATGTTTACAAAAGGAAAGAAGAAAGAAACTAGATCAAAAGAGAAAACAGAGAAAAGTTAGATTAGAGTGCTAGAAATCAAGAATGCAAAGTTAGAATCAGAATTAGAATTGCAACAAAAAGAATTGTCAAGAATTAGAAAGATATGCAAATGATGAAAACAGAATTCTAAAGATTAGTTTCAATTATGCTAATGAAAAGAAAAGAAGAGTTATGTTTAGTCTGACTCAATTGATAATCTCTAATGTTATGGCGCAGTCCCCGGCAACGGCGCCAAAAAACTTGTTGACTCTCCGCAAGTGTACGAATATGTCGTAAGTAATAATAAAAGATATCGAATCCACAGGGACTGGAATAAGTACTAAAGATGTCTCAACGTGAGTTAGCTAAACAACCAATCAATTGATTTACAAAATCTAAGTGTAACTACGAAAGGTAAACAAAGAAATGAAAGAATAAGAAACAAGAATAAGGGCAATGATAAAAGTATGTTCTAGGAGTTTTGATTTCTTTGTAATGTTATTCAATGTAATGATCTACCAAATCTTATTTCTCAATTGTCCATCATTTGTAGAAGGTTGCCGGTTCCCTCTTGCAATAGACAACCGGCCTAGGACTGAAATATATCTAAATGTGATCAATTAAGAATAAACCTATGTTGTCCTTACACGGGCTTGCCTGTCACATGCGTCCCTCGGATAATCAACATAGAATTCATCACTCCTCAACCGCATCAAGATATAATATATGAACACAAACTATCTATCCTACCCTCTTGAAATATCTAATTTCCCTTTCAATATCACCCCTTAAATGTCCTTACACAGGCATGTTCCTGTCACGAACGTCCCTCGAAAAATCGAATAAGAGGCAATCCATGCAAGATCCACAAGATATTCAAACATTTAATCAAGTATGGTAATTAAGCCCTAATCACAATAATCCACACAAGAAAGAATAGATACAAACAGAGCAAAATCATAGAAATAGGAATTTTGGCAAATCCACAAGAGTTTACATCAAATCTCCAATACAAATACTCCCTCCATCCTAGAACAAGAGATCTAATCCATGGAACAAGGAAAGAGTCCCAAAGAATAAGAAAAGACAAACATCTTGATCCCCAAATCTCAGAAAGATAGGGAAGAAAAGCTTATCTACGATGAAGAACCATCTTCGGATCCAATCCGCGCTCCCCGGAGTCAAAACGTTGAAGATCCGCCCTTAGAATCACCGAAAATCCCTCCAAGAAGGTGGAGGAATGCCCAAATCTTGAATTCCCCCCAAAAGGGAGATTGAATTCCCCCCAAAAGGGGGAAGATCCTCTCTCAAATCATGAAGGAGGCTTTATATAGAGGTGAGGTTTGGGCGCCACACGGCCCCGAGGCACGACCGTGTGAGGTTCACACGGCCAAAGTCATTCCCTTCTCTGCCAACCTCACACGGTCGTGTGTGAGACACGGCCATGGCACACACTACTTTTGCTTCCCTTGCACAGCCGTGTAGATCTACACGGCCTGCTCTGCCTCTTCCTCTAAAATCCTCGCACGACCATGTGGATTCACACGACCATGTCATTCTTCTCCTCTGGAAATATTACACGGTCGTGTAGCTCACACAACCGTGTGGAGCTCACACCCCCTTGCATGACATGGTCATGTGGCTCACACACCCCTTAATTGGCCCTACAGAGCTATGTCTTATTGCAACGTCTTTTACTCTATCAATATGTGATTTTATCTAGTTGATGTCTTCATCAAAGTTGTAGATCCTGAAGTTATCTACAAATTGGTTCAAAGAACAGCCCAAAATTCCAACGGAACACAAAGTTATGCCTATTTTACTCTTGGTGTACAGTGCAAGGATTCCACACGGCCCTGTGCTAAGGCCGTGTCACATAGAAACACATTTTATACCTTCAAGACGTGATTTTCTCTGGTTTAAGTCTTCATAATAGTTTTAGATTTTGAAGTTATCTATATTTTGATATCTGGAACGGCTCATAAATATAACCAAGCATAAAGTTATGGTCATTTTACTTTTGGTCTGCAGTGCTGAAAGTTCCACACGGCCTTCGCACGGCCGTGTGAGGTTCACACGGCCTTTACACACCCCCCACACGGACAGAACATGAATAAAACTTAGTTTTGCATGCCCGTGTCACTCTAGAAATTCTCGACTTCATTTAACTCTGTTTTTTCTCCAAATCATGTCCTATCAATCAAAACAAGCAAAGAGTAGATCTCCGAACAAAATATAATGAAGTATGACATTATAATGAAATAGGGTGCAATAAACATAGATTATGCGCATGAAGTATAAGTAGATGTGCGTCAAAGTATGTATAAAAGTATATATAATCTACGCACATAAGAAGGTAGACAACAATTTTGGCAATAACTCTAAGAATTTTAGATACATGCCTAAATATAGAAATGCTCATAGGAATCAAGAAAAATCCAAATCTATGGATTTAATGATGGAAAACCAAGTCTTGAGATCAAGACTTGATAACTTAGAAAGGACCCTAGCAAGAATGGAAAATATTCTTAAGGGTCAAAATGAGCATAACCTAGGAAAAGCTAGACAAGAGCCATCAAATGGCTATAGAGGTTTGGGATACAAACCTAAAGCCAAGAAGGATGTGACTTCCTTTCATAGAGTTCCATATAGCTATGGGACCAGCCCTAGGTTTAGAGGTCAAGTCAAAGATACTAGGGAAGTAATCCCTAAAAGTACTTTTGGCAAGACCAATGTGACTAAGACTTCCAAGAAGTCTAACAAAGTCATAAAGAAGGTCACAAGGGAGGTCATCCCTAAAGTTGATCTAGTAAAGGTGTCTAAGGCTCCAAAAAGGCCTAATAAAGTCATAAAGAAGGTTACAAGGGAAGCAATCCCTAGAGTTGACCTAGTAGAAGTGACCAAGGCTTCTAAGAAGCCTAGAAATGTCCTTAGGAGGGTATATCTAGGGAAGTCATCCCTAGTGAGTACCTAGAGCATTCAAGGAGCACCAATAGGTTTTGGGTTCCTAGGAACATATTCTCTACCCCTAGATGGGTTTAGAGAGTGTCAACTCCAATTGAAAGGTAGTTAACCCAATCTTGGAAAAGTTGACACTTGAGAGCATTTTCAAGGTTATTGTTAACCTTTGAAAATGAAAAAGGTTATAAGTGCTACTCTTTAAAAGAGTAAAAAGTGTCAAAGTTTGAGGAGTTGAATCTAATTTAAATTGACACACTTGAAAGAAGCAAAAGTAATGCCAAATTTGGAATTCGACATTTTCTTATGGAATTAAAGGAAATGTAAACCTTAATCCAAATTGTCACTCTTGGAAAGAGTAACATGTGCCAAAACCTAAGAAAATTGGATTTAATTTAACTTGGCACAATTGGGAAAACATAAGAAATATTAAATTGGGGTTTTGGTATTTTCTTAGGGTAATTAAAAGAAAATCTAGGTCCTAATAAAAGATAATTACCCTTTGGAAGAGTAAGTTGTGTCAAACCTTGAGGAATCACATCAAAGGTAAGTTGGCACACTTGGAGAAAGGATAAGAAATGTCTAGTTGAGATATTAGTATGTTCTTAAGGGATTAAGAGCAAAATTAAATCTCAATCTAAATGTTTGATCCTTAAAGAGAGTAATATGCGCCAAACAAATATTTGAGGATTGAACTCCTAATTTCAATTGGCACAAATAGAAAAGGGGTAAAAGAAATGCCAAGTTGGGTTTTAGCATTCCTTCAAGAGATTAGCAATCTAGGCTTAATGTTAAGGTTTTAGCTAAGGATTAAGGATACTTAGATAGTCTATCTAGGTATATTTTACTTATGCTAAAAATGTCATGATTGATTGCCTATCATATGTCATTACATCATGTGTCACATTTATTTCTATTATGGAAAACACAAAAATACCATGTCATGTCATACATACATCATGTAGCTATAGCATATTTTTCTTTTGAAAATTACTTATTTTGATGTATGCCATGTAACATCATGCATTATGTTAATTTCCTTGTAATTAAGGACAAAAGGCATTTATTAAGAATGGTAAATATCCCAACAAGTGGGATTATATCAAATGACATCCTAGGTGGATGATCATAAGTCTCATAATGCCTAGATGGATATGCATGATCCCTTAGTTTAGGGCAAAACCAAATATGCATCTCACAAAGAACCATAAGGTGACTTGCATGTGTTTTAGTACACATTAGATACAAGTGAGATGTTAGGATGGTGAACAAAACTCAAGATGTTGATTTAGTACATCTTGTTGAGTTTTAAGTTCATCAAAGCACATAGTCATGTGACTTCCAATCATTGGGAAAGCTAATGTACAAGTCATGTGCATTGAGCCCAAAGAATATGGTTGGATATTGGTTTTGAAAATGATTTTAAAATGCTTTTGAAAAATCTTGGTGAAGACTATCTTTTGATAATGATCATCATTGAATAGTTAAACACAAACTTGAAGAAAACACTAAAGTTTTTACAAATTTTCAAATGTGTGTCAATCTTTGAAAATAAGAAGTATTTTTATAGAAAACTATTTTTCCTTAATAAAGTATACCCTAAATAATGTCTACATGAATTTTCATGATTTTTAGATTTTGTAAAATTTTTGGGGAGTTTCTGAATTTCGCTGAAATTGAATTTCAGGAAATCAGAAACCAAATCGATCAGCTAATCGATTGGGATGGGTTCGATCGATTAGCCGATCGATTGGGAAGCTAATCCCCGCAAACAAAAGGTCAGTGAATCGATCAGCCGATCGATTGACCCAAGATAGATCGATCAGTGGATCGATTCAGAGGGAATTTCTGCGAGCAGTAGCTTGTGGAATCGATCAATGGATCGATTGAAGTGAATTCGATCGATTGAGTCCCAACTTCAATCGATTGGAAAGTCTGATTTTGGCTTGAAAAGCCTGATTTCAACACTTTAAGTCACTTCAAGTCCCGTTAACCACTCCAAATCCCTTGGAATACATTTGTATACATTTAGGGAAAGTTTTCATGATGAAAATAAGTATGGATTGGTTAAGAAAAACCAAAGTGAAGTTTAGGATAAGGTTTAGTTTCAATTCTGAATTGTAGAACCTTGAAACTTCAAGTTTTGGTTTTCAAGGGTCATTAACCATTCCTAACCCTTTGGCATACACTTGTATTCATTCAGGGGGAGTTTTCATGTTGAAAGCAAGTATGGATTGGTTAAGGTAGACTTAGGTGAAGTTTAGGTTAAGGTTTAGTTTCATTATTGAATTTTAAACCTCAAAACTTTGAGTTTTGATTTTCCTAATTATTTAGGAACCCCAAGTCATTGTTGGTGCAATGATAGAAGTTTGACCATATTTTTAGGGGGAGTTACTCTTTGAAAACACAAAAAAAATTTCAAAGACCTTGGAAGGGGGTTAAACCTTTGTGATAAATTAATACTCAAGGTCGAGTATTGGGGAGCAATGGAAGATTGGTTATCTTCATTGCTAGGATG